>NC_143518.1:28549799-28869196 GCF_031878675.1 Megascapheus bottae | reverse complement strand
GATGGTCTTGAACTACAATTCTCATGCCTCAGATTCCTGAGTAGATAGGACAACAGGTGTAACAGTTTCTGATTACTATTCCTAAGACTCAGTTCTCTCCAGTGTAAAATGGAGATAATGCCTACTTTTTAACCGACTTGGATGATAAATACTATCAGACATGTTAAATGCTGGTCACAGTGCCTCACACAAAAATAAGATCTATTATGTTCTAAGTATCATAGAAGAGAGAGCCTAGCATAAAGTGGTAACTTTAAATTATGTGTAGGTAGCAAAAGCAGAGCACATTTTCAAATTTAGTGTTCATGTGTTTTGTCAGAAACCAGTGTACTCATGAGCCAAGGAAAAGGGGTCAGAAAAGATTTGATATTTCTTTTTCAAAGAAATTTAAGCAACTTTATTAAGATATAAAAACCAAAGTAAATTTAAGTATGCAGTCCAATAACTGTGTTAGCAGACACATACAATTATATAATTGCCACTGAGATTCAGGAGTTATTGAAATAGGCCTTAGGAGTTGATGGATTCTGGAACTGAAATGCAAGATTTGGCCATGACTATGGAAGAGAGAGTTTTTGTATCCCCTCTAGAAAGGATGTAGGTAGATAAAAAGGATTCACAAGCACTAACTAGGTATTTCCTAATGTTATCTGATTTTCCTGTATGGTAAAGGCAAAGTGCTAAGAAAAAGGTAAACAAAGATGGGACAGTTCTAGCATATGAAAGTTTAAATATTAAAGTTTAAATCATTTACATGGCGAGTGTTGGATAAGGGGTGTGTGTAGCAAATGCCAGATAAGCCTGTCTGAATGTTACAGCCTGGGTGGAGGCAGAGGAAATGCAAGGGTAGGATAACTCTAGGTTATAGGTTGGAGGTTTCTTGAGGAATGGGACAGAAAGGTAGAGATATGAATTTTGCAAAGGTTTCCAAGCAGTATTACTGAACCATGGGTGTGCACTGCTGCACTGGAAGGATTGAGAGAACTGAAGGCCTCGATGTAGTCTTTTTAGAGTTGGTGGGATGGAAGTTCACAAAAAAGGAGTTGATCCAGGAATATCTGATCAGCTTAACATTGCATAATGGGCCTGTTCTGAAGATGTAAAAGTCGGTTCTGCTTAATTGGCTGCTAGAATAGAGTTAAACACACAGTGGTATCTATTAGCAATTAAAAAATACACAGAAAATACAAAGAAAGGCTCATTGAGAACTCACTGTTAATTTAACAATCATTCATATACCTAAAAATTTAGGTCTTAAAGAACTGCAGACCTCCTTAGAAAGGGTAGTTTTAAAAGTGGCTAACTGTTGGGGGCCGAGTAATGCCATTCTAATAACTTTCTGCTGAGACTTGTAGTAGGGGTAAACAAGTGGACCTCTTTATCCTGTCCACCTGTTGTGCTGATAGGCTCCCGCACCCAATATAAGGAGGGGAGTTTTAGAGAGAAAAAGATTCCGGCCTTGATGAAGCTGCGTGGCGTTTCTGTTCGTGCTCCGGAGAAGCAAGGCTGAGTGCGGAGGACAGTGGGCCCTCTCCTCTTGCGGCTTGGACTGGTTGGGGTGTGTTTTTCCCATCCCTCCTCAAGAGAGACTGGGGATAAAAGACCCCGACATACTGGCACCCAACGTGGGGCACGAAAGAGGCACGAAATGGGGCATGAAAGGGGCACGACTGTGAGTTGAGCCAAGTGAGAGATACGAGGAAAAAAGACTGAACAACCAGGGAAACCTGAAGGGAAAATGCAGGCTGAAATTGCTCACAGGGAAAGAGAAAAAAGACAAAGAGAAAGACATAGACAAAACTCCTCAAAGACTAAACCAGTGAAGTTGTGTGTGTGAAAGGGATTTTAATCAGAAGAGTAAAGGATCCTGCTTAAGCTAGTATTGTGTGGCGTGTCTTCCTTGCGGGACAGGGATAGCGCGTGATAGCTAACCACTTGACTACACAGTATGTTTTGATGAAATAAGTAACAAAAATGATTACTTCAAAAACAATTCTTTTAATATGAAATAGAAGAAACAAACCTTGTAAGTGTTGAAAAAGGATACTAGGTAAAGTGATTTAGTTAGTTTTTGTTATCATCTCATTTGTAGCCCAGGGTGGCCTAAAACTTTGAATTCTGTTGGCTCAAACTACTGAGAGCTGGGATTACCTGTTCATGAGAGTATAGGGATTTTTCTGCTTACCTTTTCCTCAGCATTTTGGTATATTAGGGAGAAGCATGGGGAAAAGGTAGTTAAATATAAGCCTGGTTTTATTTACATTGCTTTAATATTGATGGATGTTATCTCTTTAAAACAAATACCTTGGTTAGGGAGTTTGTAATTTATTTATGTTTCAAAATCTGGGTTATAGTTCACATGATTTCAAGTTTGGAAAAACTGTTTAGAGTCTACTCTTCTGAATGTATGACAAAAACATAAAATAATTAGAAAATTTCTAATGAGAAAATAATACATCATTACTAAATATAGACCTTAACAATTACAAATTCATGAATAAGACTGTTAGTTCCTCAGGGCTGCTCAGGCAGCACTCTCTATAGTACTTGAAACTTCCTTGTCTGTAAATGACTAATACTAAATATTTGCTTGAGTTGAAATACTCCAAATATATTCATATACAGACAAGATGATTCTTAAGTTACTTTATAACAAATAAAGTATAAATAAGAATTAGATAAATGAATATAAATAATATTTCAGTGTTATTATCTTCACAGGTGAAAGACTAAGGAAATCTACCACCAAAATACAATGGTAGTCTTTTCCAAAATAGCAACAAAGATGTAGGTTAGTGACAATAATTTTTTTTATCAATTTACATGTTTTTTACACTAAAGGTATTTTTTCTGAAAAATTTTCTGAAAAATTTTCTTTCTTTTTTTTTTTTTTGCCAGTCCTGGGCTTGAGCTCAGGGTCTGAGCACTGTCCTTGGACTTTCTCAAGGCTAGAGCTCTACCACTTGAGCCTCAGCATCACTTCCGGCTTTTTTCAATGTATGTGGTACCAAGGAATCGAACCTGAGTCTTCATGCATGCCAGGCAAGCACTTTAACCACTAGGCCAAACTCCCGGCCCCTGAAAAATTTTCTTACAACAGAAACTGCTTGCTGTAAGAACAGCTTGGCAAAAATTCATTGTGATGCCTGACCAAATGTATTGTCCTGAGCTCATTGCGATCAAATAGCTATCAAAATCAAGACTTACATAATCAATATTTATGGTATAAGCTATTGTCAGGAGAAAACTATTTTTCAGGGACTGTAAATTCTACCTTTGGTTTTAACCAGCTCAACAGGAAGTCATTTATTCAGACCCTCCTACGCTAGCCTCTGAAGACTTGTTTATTCTGAGCGAGGCTTTGGGATGCATAAAACCAGTTAAATAAAATCTGCTCCTTTTATATGGTGGCTGCTTCCTATAGACCTTTTAGGAAAATTCAGACGTGCTTCTTATGAACAGTTTTTGGGATACTATGTTATGTAATTCATAAGGGCTTGTGTAAATGCATCTTGGTGTCAGCAGCATACAGAGGAGCAGGTTGTTTTACTGTTGATTGAAAGCAAAACCCAAGTTCACCCAGAAGATGAGATGCATTTTTATGTTAGCTACTTTTTGCTTTTACTTTATGTTTCTGTGTCTAGGCTTTTTCCCTTGAGACACTCGATTGAGGTCCAATCTGTCCTTGAAACTACTGTACTTCAACCTCCCAGCTCTGACCTATTTCTACTGTTTTCTAGCCAAGTTTTGTGTTTTCTCATAAGCAATAGGGGAACAAGATAAGAGACAAATATAATCACTCAGAGCTACATAAAATTATGCTGGGTTTTGTGAGTTGGGATTTTATTTAACACTGGATTCCTAATTAGTTTATCATCTGAGGAAATTTTAATTTAGAATGTTAGCTTCTAGGAGGACAGAATTTTTTTAATATCTGGCAAATATCAAGCCACCCTGTCATCACCAGCTAATGATTTCCAGTGACTTATGTGGTAAATTGCAAAAATGCACAGAATTTATAAAACAGTGCAGTCTAACATGCTGAGTTTTCTGTCTACTTTAATCTGTGGCAAAAGTTAATTACCTCTTTCTGTTACAACAACTGATTTTCCTTGAAGAGAAATTTTTCACTGAATTTGGCTTAAGTTTTCTAATTTTCATGTGAATAATTTTTCTGAAAGTTGTGTGAGACCTGTGGAATTTGTGTGTAAACTAAAATTAATTGTCCTTACTCTGGACAAAAACATAATCACAGTTAAATCCCACCAAGAAGTATAGAAAGCTACTTAATAATCTGTTTATCCTGAATAATTAAGGCTGTATGAAAGTCTTCAGAGTTCTGGCTAAGTACAATTGACTGCCACTTCTTGGGAAAAGCATCATGTTACAGGTAGAAATAGGGTTACAATAAAAAGTAATGAGTGATGAATGGTGGTGGTCATTGCACAACACTGGGGATGCACTTTATGCAAGGAGGTGCTTTGTTATAAAGCACTTGGGATAATTAGAATTGTAAGTCTATTACCAAATTTCATGTGAACAAAAGAAGATAGAGATGTGGATTTATTTATACCTCTTTCCTAAGAAATTGAGAAGCTGACCCTGTATGTCAAACATAAAACTGCAGATGAATTGGAGGTGATATAGTTGAGGAACAATGATGCTATGGTTTAAACATGAGATGTCTTCCAAGGGCTCATGTGTTGAATGCTTTGTCCCCAGCTGGCAGTACTATTTTGGAAGATGGGGCCTAGCTGGAAGAATTAGGTCTTGGTTGGGCGGGGGGACTTTAAATGTTATGCCTGTACCCTCCTTTCTCTCTGCTTCCTGTTTGCCATGAGATGAGCAGCCTCCTCCTCCTTTGCTAACACCACCATTATGTTCTGCCTAGTCTCAAGCCCACAGTAATGGAGCCAGCAACCATGGATGGAAACTTCTGAAAACAAGAGTCAAAATAAAATGTTTACTACGTTTAAACTGCTATTTTTGCTGGATGCTGATGGCTTATGCCTTTGATCCATAGCTAACACAGGAGGATGAGATCTGAGGATCATGGTTCAAAGACAGCCTGGGCAGAAAAGTTCATGAGACTCATCTCCAATTAGCTACCAGAAAACCTGAAGTGGAGCTATGGCTCAAAGTGCCAGAGTACTAGCATTGGGGAAAAATAAAGCTTAGGGACACTGCCCAGGGCCTGTGTTCAAGCTCCAGGATAGACATAAACAAACAAGTACATATGTTGCTATTCTCCAGCACTTGGTCACAATGATAAGTAACTAACACAACTGGAGAAACAAAAACACATTAAGCACTTAAAGTCTCATGATTTCCTAAATACCCTGTGATTTTTCTCATTTTTCTATTTGTCAATTTCTCATATACAACATACTATTACAAATGCCATCTTCTTTCTACTCTCGTCCCATTTTCCAATTACTCTAAGCAAATCAGAATCATGTTCAATATGAGCATCTTTCAAAATATTTCTAGAAATGGCTTTCTTTTAATCTGACTTTTAGCAACTTGTTTTTAATATGGCTTTAAACAACCATTCACAGTTCCAGATTAGAGATACTTTTTATGGTTCTGTGTATCTCTTAGTCCATTTCAGATCATTGGATCCACTCAGGAAGCTGTTATTTCTTTAGAGCTTAAATACACTCTGGATTGATGGGCATGAATCAGGAAATGGAGGCAACTGGATAAATGTAACAATGAGTAGGGAGAATAGGATGATATCTCAGGGAAAATTTACAGGGTACGAAATTGAACATAAAGCTTTTCCTATTTTATTTTTCATTAGTCCTTATCCAAACCTACTTCATGGGAGCTCTGCATGTCCACCATCTTCTTCAAATCACCAAGATAAATTTATTCTCCAAAGACTTTTACAGTCAGATTCCATATAGAGTGCTTCTCTGTGCTTTTATTACACAGAGTTAAAGGATTTAGGCTTTATAAGATCCAACTCACTATTAGCATCTTTTGCTTAGTTTCTCCATCCCAAAAGATATGTTGGAAGAATTAAAGGATTATTTTATTTCTTATATTATACTTTTCTCTACAATGCCTATTTTAACACTGTTACCCGGATAGAATAAGCTAAATTCTCTTTAGAAGGAACTAAAATAGTGGTACAACTAGAGATGTTAACATTATTCTTTTATTATGTATGCCAAACACAAAATAAATGTATGTGTTTTGAGATGGGTTGTTCATATAGCCAAAGATGTCAAAATCTTAACACTCCAAGTCCTGCCCAACTAGGGAATTGACCATGTAAATGTCATCCATGCTTAATCATTTTCTCTATGTCCCATTGTTTGCCCTGTCTTTAGGCTACAAGAATATAAGAATTTAAAAGAATTCACTATTGAGAATTTTCAATAAAATATATATTAGAGGTACATGTGTGTGTTGTGTGTGTGTGTATGTGTGTGTGTGTGTGTGTGTGAGAGAGAGAGAGAGAGAGAGAGAGAGAGAGAGAGAGAGAGAGAGAGAGAGAGAGAGAGAGAAAGAGAGAGAGAGAAAGAGAGCAAAGAAGAGACAAGGGAAATGGTAACACAGAACACACTGCATAAAGGAAGTACCAACTGCCTCATGAGTTAATTGTTCTTTCTTGAACCATTCAGAGAAGTAAATAGTGAAATATTTATGACTCTTGTGAAGATTCACACTATATATAAAATATTTTCCTCAAGTCAGCCACAATGGTCTGGCAGTCAAAACTGGTGCTTATTGAAAGAGAGCAAAACCTACATACATAAGGCCATATAGTATGATGCTAAATGAAAGGACCTTCAGGATATAGAAACAAAAGCCATATAATGAGTGATTGTTGTCCTTAATGTACTATGTTATCTCTCATCTCTTTTGCTGTCCCTTGGCTATCTCATATTGTTACAGTATCTCACTTTGTTATCTGATATATTGGATATATTTGTATTTGGTTATTTGAAATTGGATAGGGAAGGGGGGAAAACAAGATGAGGGGTGGGGGTGGGGGGGAGGGAAATGGGGACCAAGACATGAGAAAAGGTATCAATGTATGTGAATTAATGCACCTTCTATCTGGCAAATATAATGTAACCCTTCTATTAATTACAATAAAAATATATATGAAAAAAAATAACATGACACTCATCATTTATTGTAACAACTTAAAATTTTCCTGGAGAAAGAATCCTGTTTCTTCTGGCCCTTTGTGGTTTTTCATGTATGAATAGCTGTTCTTTTCCAACTTTTAGTAGAATGACTAATAATGTTTTGTATTTTACCAGTCAATTCTTCCCTTCAATTGATAATTAATTCCTCATGAGCCATTCAAACATCCATGGCAACAAGTTATGACATAACCAACAATACACTGTGTTATGTCAATGGAGAATATGCTATGCAGACAAAGTTATAATTTTATGTAAATGACTTCAGAGAAGAATTAAAAAGTAGAAATGTCTTCTACATTAAAATCAGACAAATATAGTATAAATATTTAATTGATCCCCAAGCATTGTCTTCTAGCTCAATTAGGAGTAATTAACAAATATTAATATGTACCTGTCTGGAGAATGAATCATAAACATCAAAATTTCCACTTTACAGATGAGAAACTAGACAGAAAATCTAGGAGGGAGCCAGAAAAGACAATGAGAGAGGATAAAATATACCCATATTCAATTTAATTTCCTGAAGAAGCTACCTGGGGCCATCATCTTACTCTAGCCAGAAGCTACCCCAAATGAAGGCAATAATAAAATTTCCCTGATAAGCTCAACTTCAGCAGAATCATGAAAGATATAAAGTTGATGTTTCTTTTTTAATTGAGACAGTCTTACCCTATAGCTCAGGCTGCCTTCCAACTCTCCATCTTTCTGTGTCTGCCCCTGAATGCAAGAATTATAGATATGTGCTTAAAATTTTTAAGTTTACAAAAATTATAGTGTGCATATTCATATAGTTATAATGTAAAGTTTTGATATTTACATACATTGCAAACTGATTAAATCAAGTTATCGATCACATCATGTATCCTTTGATGTGGTTGTTTGTTTGAGCACAAACTTATGGAGTAGTTTATTTTACAAAAAAGGCTCAACAGTGATTTCTATCTTCTGTGACCTTACGAATGCCCCCTAACCTTCCATTCCTAGAATGTCTCCAGTATTATGGAATATTAATTTCCTAGGTAAGGAAATGGTAAAGGTAGGAGTTTCTAGAAGAAGGGAGAAAAGGAGTTTAAAGCCACAGAAATAGATATGGCAAGAAAACTTAAACTGCTTGCCAATTGGCCCAACAGGAACAACTGTATTTAGGCTAACAGTTCCAATGTTCTGTTTTACAGGTCAGAACCTTCCCTTAGGTGAACCTAAGTAGAAGAAATGTCATGTAGTATCATAAAGCTAAGGCTATATTCTCAGTGCTCCCATGGTTTTGATATCTAATGATTGCACACTTGAATATCACTATGTGTAACCGGACCCAAAGGAAAAATTCACAAGCCATGTGTTGAAAACAGGCTTACTAGTCTTCACTCATGAAGAGTCAGAAAAATCAAAGAGGAAAAGGTAGAACATCTTTTTTTTATATCATTTTGGATTGCAAGATTATAGTTTTTCTCTATTATCAAGAAAAGCAAGCCATTTAAAAATCTTATCCTTGTTTCCTGTGTTTTAAACCAGAGTTCTTTTTTTAAATGTAGGTCTATACATGTGTTCTAAGTAGTTTATCTTTTATTAATGTGTATGTAATGCAAAGACCTATAATAAAGCATATTAAATATATGAAAATTACTTTATATAGCATTTTTCATCAATGTGAAAGATAAACCCTTCTCTTTCTGGGACTTAATATTTCACTCTTTATATTCAAATTAATGCAGCAATAATAGCTCCCATCTCAACAGCATCAATGAGTTTCCATTAGAAAAGTTGCTTATGTACAATTTTATTCTCTAATAGAAAAAAAGAGGAACAGTGGTAAACTGTTAATATTTAAAATAGCCACAGAATACATTGCCTACCAAAATTTCTTGAGGTCTTAAAGAATCTCTCTTTTTCCCCCCGCCTCTCTCTCTCTCTCTGCCAGTTCTGGGGCTTGAACTCAGGGCCTGGGTACTGTCCTTGGGCTTTCTCTAGGGTAGCACTCTGCCAATTGAGCCACAGGCACTTCTGGCTTTTTTTGTGCATATGGTATTAAGGAATCAAATCCAGGGCTTTGTGCATGCTAGGAGAGCACTCTACCACTAGGCAATACTCCCAGCCCTCTTGTATGTTTTTAAATCTTCAGTTCTAGTAGATATCACAGCCAAAGAGTTCCACACGAAGTGCAATACTTTGATTCCATGTTTTAGGAATGATGCGGATAAACCTGGAAATAATTGGTGGCTTGAAAAAGTTCTTCACATGTCCCTTGGTATTGCTATTTCCTTCAAAAATCTGAGAGGAAAAAGAAGAGAAAAATTTCAGTGTTAGCATAATGAATATAGAAACCTTTTCATCCTTTGAGCTTAATCTGAGCCCACCAAATAACACTATCACAGAGACTGATCGCCAGTTAACTATGAAACCACAAACCAGGAAGTCCTCTGAAGGGATTTTCATTTCATCAGTGACCTAAGTCTAATGGAGGAAGAACAAATCTGCTCTGGTACCCTGGAACATCTGCAAAACTATCTCTGCTCCTGGCATCTTTGTAGCTCTGTGGCATTAATGATGTAAATTATAATCCTTGGTTTTCCATTTCCTCAGTTGCAAATTGAAGGTGAAGAAAATTTACCTCACAGAAGTAAAACTTAAAATTGCATTTAAACACATGACAAGTGCCTTTTAAGTGTCATGGAATAGGAATTAGTAAGTAATTTGCTATTGCTAGCACTTAAAATAAAATATGACCATGTTCTTTTGCTCATTTATCCTTTTCACATTGAAAATATAGAGGCAGTTCTTTATATTGTTCAATTGTTAATATTTAGTTAACCAGAAACAAAAGCTTAATAACCTGGGACATTAAGATGAAACTATGCATTCCATTTTCATCACATTTTTAAACATAGGTAACAATATTTACTACAAATTTTGGGGATACATTTGTGGGATTGGTTAAGATGAATTTAAGCAATTATCTGGCAGACATAGCATTAATTTTTGAAGTACATGGTTTAGACCATCAGTAAACCTATTAGGTTTTTAAAAAAATTGTTTTTCATCGCTAGCAAATTCATCAATATTTACATGCATGCAGCAGAAGACACTGTTCACAGCAGAAATGCTTGCCCTTTGGACAAGCTGATATAGGGAGAACTAGAACATGCTAAAAATAGACAACTAGTGGATTAAAAAGTGAGAAGTAAGTACAAAGCTACTGAGAATTTGATGACAATTTGGTACATCTCAGTTCCCTTTTCCTGAGGCACTTCTGCTTGCTTCAGCTCAATTTCCATTTCTGGAATTCAAGGTGCATCTCTTTAGCTTCGCTTCTGGGAGCATTTTAAAACCACCTACCAGGAATTAGAGGAACAGGAGGATATGATAGAGTCATTCATTGAGCAGAGGAAGATGTTTTAAAGCTATGGTTTGGGAGCATTTGGTCTGTCAGGAATAACAAGTATTTTCTAAGGCAATGGTAATATGCTCTGATTTCACAGTGGAAGGTTTTCTAGATGCCTTTGCCATCTATCTCAATTAGAGCTGGTTAAGCCTCCCAGCAAACTAGTTTTTGTCCTCATTTCACAGGTAGCTCAATGAAGGTAGAGAGATGATATGTTTGGACCCTGTGCCAGGTTCCTGCAGAACCAGAATTAGAAGACTTGACGTGGTGGTATATGTCCATGGATAGTTGTCAAAGATAAGTTAGTAGTAGTGATAGTTGTAGTAATAGTAATAGCAATAGTAGTCAGAGTCTTATCATGGTAGTATTCAAATTGCTTTCCCTTTGCCAAGATGGCACCAGTACCTTGTCTACCATGGAGGACTTTTGCCTGTAAGGTTTCCATTCCACACCCTGGTCACTGTACTGGATGCTGTAGCTCTTCACATACATTTCAGAGGACAAAGACTTGGAGCCCTGTGTTACAATGGCAGTCACCTTCTTGATTTTCAGTAGATCAATTTGTAGCCATTGCTTGTTGTTGTTTGCCTGTGAAAATGATATAAAGCAAATGGACATGGAAAATGTTAAAGTCTTTGCTTTGGGGGAGGGGATTAAGATGATAAACTCACAGAGTTTAGGATTTCTTGTTATCTCCTCTCTTGGGATTTGTTATCTTTTAGAAGCCTTCCCTAATTGTTTCTGATTGTTGCCACGACTTTCTTTCTTTTCTTTCTTTGTCAGTCATGGGACTTGAACTCTGGACCTGGGCATTGTCCCTTAGCTCTTCAGCTCAAGGCTACTGCCTTACCCCCTGAGCCTCATTGCCACTTGCAGTTTTCGGTTAATTAGCTATTATTACTTTAATTAGTTTAACTTCTCTGAGTGTCAGTTTTCTTCTATGTGAAATTGCCAAACAAGGTATTTGGGCTACTTCAAATGCAGTGTTAGTCCATGTACTGTGAGAATGCCATTAAACCAAACAAAAACTATCTTTGAATTTAGGCATAAAAAAAGGCCTGTACCCAATGCTTTGGAATCCCCCTTCCACATTAGTATTCTGTGATTTCATGTTGGGCCAAAATGACTTGGAAACGTAGGACTTCGGTTTTCAAGACACACGGTGGGATCTACTTGTACTACATTCTCTTTTCCTTTCTAGTAGCCTAGTTTGAAGAGAAGGTGTGGAGTTGTATAGAGAATTCAGGGAATTGGAACCTCTATACCTTAGTGAGAGAGATGGGAGGATGGAATAGGGGATTTGAATTCTGTCAGCTGAAGGGATCATGAAATTACCATTTCATTCCGATTCCAACATCATGTGGAGCATGAAACAAAGATAAGTCAGCTATTAATCTTTACCCTAAAATGAAATAGCCTTCTATGACTCTATAATGTTTTATTTCATAAATGAATATGTATCTATGATATACAAATTCTTAGCCTAATTTTGATTATGTTCTAAAAACTAAGTGCCAGTGATTGTATTTAGAGACTCCCTTCTTGAACACTTGGTTGTTAAACTTGTCATTTGAAATATGATGTAAAAATCAGTGTTAATAAATTCTTTAATTAAAAAAATGAAATAGCCTTAAATAATCTCAATTGATTAACAGTTTAATATCAGGAGAAATATAACTCTCTAGAAGGTTAGATCTTTATAATCTATTCCTCTGATTTTCTGAAAGAAATATCCAAAGTTCTTAAAAATGGGAAAAAATTCAAATGTTGTTCTTAAGAAAATGGGGAAAATGCTGACTAAATTATGAAGAGAAAAGTAAAAGAGGTATGTTGTAAATCTAGGTTATTTGCCTATCACTAATGCTGCCTAATGAAGAAATGGCAAACCAAGACCATGCTCATGCAGTTACATATTTTCTTGATTCCATGGCAGAACCGAGTACTTAGGAAGGCTCTTGGCCCTGACAAGACTAAAATATTTACTATCCAGCTCTCTGCAGACAAGCATTTTACTTTCTGTCTAGACAGAGAATTACAGAGATGATAAGTGACTTTTCTCTAAAGCAAAGCTAGAACTGAAGCTTTTGACTCAGCAGACATTTAGATTTTTATATTTAGAGTTTTAATCTGCAGAAAGAGGATGTTACTCCTGTTTTGGAGCTCCTCCATGTGCCCAGTGGTGGGAACCTTTTTCTCCCTGGAGATAAAAGGGGCTGGAGAATCTATGTTACCTTAGCTTGCCAGGCATTTACACGGCCCTGCGCATTCAGACGAGCACGAGATGGTTCCCAGTAATTTCCCCACCAAGATTTCTTAAATGAAGAAGCTGTAATTTGCTTGTTTTCTATTTGGCCACTTTCCATACCCAGTGGAGTGGAGCATCCTGTCAAGAGAAAAGTATAATTATCAGTAACACAGCATTAATATTCCCTCCATGATACTACGGGATTGTAGAGGAGACAAAAAATATTACTAACAACTAAGAAGAAAGCATGTGTTGAATCCAAGTGCTAAATCTGCCACCAGGCTGTGAATTTTTGTTTTGAAACAAGGTCTTGCTGAGTAGCCCAGGATGGTTTCAAACTGCCTATCTTTGTGCCTCCACCTCCTGAGTGCTAAAATTATAGGCCCATACCACTATGCTCAGCTAAATGTATTTTAAAATCTCCATTTACCAATGAGAATACAGAAGTATACTGTAATAACTTCCATACCATAAGCAAGAAGATCAGGAACTGAATCTAAACTCAGCTACCAAATACCATGTCCTAAATATGTGTATTCACTTTTCTTTTCCAGAATGTCATGGACCCTTTAGTGTTTGCTCCAGCTAGACAGCAGTCCATATATGATCATGTACTGTAAATGGTGTTTCAGTTAATGGCAGATCATACACATGACAGTGATCCCAGTATATTTATAATAGGTTCCCCAAATTTCTATTGCCTATTGATAAAGTCATAGCTGTCTTAATCTTATGACATAGCACATAATTCATATCTTTGTGGTGTTGCTGGTATAAATAAACCTCCATCACTGTCAGGTATGTAAAAGTATAGTTCATATAATTATGTACAATAAGTAAAAAATACCTGATGATAAACCACAATGTTAATAGTTTACTATATTTACTATACTTTTGATCATCAATTCAGAATGTACTCCTACAAGAAGTTTCCTGTAATATACTATGTGAAATTATACTGGCAATAACTCTACATATATCAGTTACTATGGTTCTTGATTGTATCAAGAGATCATATGGAGTAATTGACCCATATCGTCTGGCCACTCTGTGATGTCTGCACAATAACATTTCTCAGAGTGTAGCCTTGTTATTAAGCAATTTATGGATATGTATAAGACTTTTCTTTTTCTGTCCCTAGTACAAGCTATAACAAGATGTAATTGATTTTTGGTGGTCACCCTTTAGTATTTTCCCATCACTGCCTTATATCTGACTCATGCATGCTTTGGAATTTTACCAAGGCATAATCTGAATATGCTAAATAGCGACCCTGACCCATTAATGTGAGGAACCTAGTGAGTAAGTCCAACAAGCTGCCCATCTCTGTGGTCCTTTGTTCCTGATAAATTTTTTTCAATGATACCTTGCTTTTTCTGTAAAAGGAAAACAAACTGCCAAAAGAAATACTGCTAATATTAATTATATAAGCATCAAAAAAGTAAAGGACAAATAATGTTTATTGTATAGAAGAAGTGATGTTTTAAATAAACTAACAGAGCTGAACATCACATTTTCAATGAGCTTCACTTTGCAATTGAACAAGGCTATCATTTACTCCACATATCTTATGGAAGTAAAAGAATGTGGTTTATGGGCTATTTTAAGATGTACTCCTGGAACAATATTTCATTTTATGTATGAAGTACTATATTTACAGTTAATATCCAGATATTGGCAAAATGCCTGTATGAATATCACTAGTGAATGTCAAGGGTATATGGTATCTTTATCTGTTTGGGTAAGAAATTTATTCCAAGGGTTGGCAACTTTTTCCACTGTGAGTCATAGCTTCTTTCCTTACCCTTAGTGAAAGTATTGTAACTTCCCATAGGGTGACAATGAGGCAAGTTTCTCATGTGACTGTATAATGATCCCTTACCACCTAAATCTTGGGCGGATTTCTTGTGCCCTATTATCTCAAAGTGCTAGGCAGATGATATTTTTTATATATGTGCATTGACATGGGAAATCCTTAAAAGCACTGCTTTAGGAGTCAAACCAAAATAATTGATCTTAGACATCCTCACTAAATATATAGTAGGATTTTATTTTGACAATAAGTATTTATAATAGGTCATATTCCATCCCATGAAATATAGCAACTTGTCTCAATAGATGCAGAAAAGGCATTTGATGAGATCCAACACCCCTTTATGTTAAAAGCTGCGGAGAAACTAGGAATCCATGGAACATTCCTCAATATAAGAAAGGTTGTGTATGAGAAACCCACTGCTAGTATTACACTTAATGGTGAAAATCTAAAGCCATTCCCTCTAAAATCAGGAACAAGACAAGGATGCCCACTCTCTCCACTCCTCTTTAACATAGTATTTGAATTTCTAGCCAGTGCAATAAGGCAAGAAGAAAGCATAAAGGGGATCCAAGTAGGGAAAGAGGAAGTAAAACTATCCCTCCTTGCAGATGACATGATTCTGTATTTAAAGAATCCTATAGACTCTACTCCCAAGCTCTTTGAGCTGATTCAAAACTTTGGAAGGGTAGCAGGCTATAAAATTAACCCTCAAAAATCAACTGCCTTCCTCTACACCAATAGTGAGAGGAACGAGGCAACAATCAGGAAAGCAACTCCTTTCGCAATAGCCTCAAAGAAAATAAAGTACCTAAGAATTACCTTAACTAAGAATGTAAGGACCTTTTTGATGAAAACTTTAAAACCCTGAAAAAGGAAATTAAAGCAGAACTGAGGAAATGGAAAAACCTCCCATGCTCCTGGATTGGAAGAATCAATATCGTGAAAATGACAATCTTGCCAAGGGCTATCTACAAATTCAACACAACACCCATCAATAGCCCAATGTCATTCTTTAAAGAAATAGAAGAGGCAATCGAAAATTTCATATGGAATAATAAAAGACGCTGTATAGCAAAAACACTTCTTAGCAGAAAGAACAGCGCAGGAGGAATTTCAATACCAAACTGTAGACTCTACTACAGAGCTATAATTATCAAAACAGCTTGGTGCTGGCACAAGAACAGGCCTGAAAACCAATGGAATAGAACTGAGGACCCAGATATTAAACCACAGACCTATGGCCACCTAATCTTTGACAAGGGAGCCAAAAAAATAGAATGGAAGAAAGATAGCCTCTTCAACAAGTGGTGCTGACAGAGCTGGTTAAGCACCTGCAGAAAACTAAAGTTGGATCCTTCTTTGTCACCCTGTACTAGAATTAAGTCCAAATGGATCAAAGACCTGGAGGTCAAAGCTGACACTGAAAACTTTACAAGAAGGAATAGGAGATACACTAGACCTCCTTGGCACAGGTTGAAACTTTCTTAATAAAGACCAAGAATCACAACATATCAGAGAAAGCCTGGATAAGTGGGACTGCATTTAACTGCAGATCTTTTGTATGCCAAAGGACATAGCTAGTAAACTAAGTAGGAAGCCTAAAGAGTGGGAGAAGATCTTCACCAACCAAACAACGGACAAAGGCCTCATATCTAAAATATATCAACAGCTAAAAAAATTGAATCACTCCAAAACTAATCTACAAAGTAACAACCATCCCATTAAAAAATGGGCCAAAGATTTAAAGAGAGTCTTCTCTGAAGAAGAATATAAGAATGGCCTATAGACACATGAAAAATGCTCAACATCTCTGGTCATAAAAGAAATGCAAATCAAAACAACTCTAAGATTCCACCTCACTCCAGTTAGAATGGCCAGGATCAAGAAAACTAATAACAACAGATGCTGGAGGGGATGTGGCCAGGAGGGATCCCTACTACACTGTTGGTGGGAGTGCAAACTCCTTCAACCACTATGGAAAGCAGTGTGGCAGTTCCTCAAAAGACTAAACATAGAGCTCCCCTATGACCCAGCAATTCTACTACTTGGCATTTACCCAATCATCCAGAAACAAAGACATACTAAATCCACCAGCACAACAATGTTCATTGCAGCACTATTCACCATAGCAAAGATATGGAACCAAACTAGATGTCCCTCAGTTGATGAGTGGATCAACAAGATGTGGTATTTGTACACAATGGAATTCTATGCTGCTGTCAGAAAGAATGACATTGCCCCATTTGTTAGGAAATGGAAAGACATAGAAAAGATCATATTAAGTAAAGTAAGCCAGACTCAAAGGAACTTAGGCTCAATGGTTTCCCTCATTTGTCATAATCAGTAGAACCTTGGGCTCTACTAGCAGAGATTTGCAATAGAGCAAAACTTTGATACAAAAGGCCATATAGTAGGACGCTAAATGAAAGGATCTCTAGGATATAGAAACATAAGCCATATAATGAATGATTGTTGTTCTTAAGGTACTATGTTACCTCTCATCTCTTTTGCTGTCCCTTGGTTATCTCATATTGTTACAGTATCTCACTTTGTTACCTGATATATCAGATATATTTGTATTTGGTTATTTGAAATTGGATAGGGAATGGGGGAAAAGAAGAGGAGGGGTGGGGGGTGGAGGGGAGGGAAATGGGGACCAAGACATGTGAAAGGGTATCAATGTATGGGAATTAATGCTCCATCTATCTGACAAATATCATGTAACCCTTCTATTAGTTACAATAAAAAATATATGGAAAAAGAAATATAGCAACTTATAAGTTCCTACACAGGGTACAAAAAGAAAATATAGAGTATAATTGTGATACCAGGAAGTTGGAAAGGAAATTCAAATTTCAAATTATCCACTGAACACCAAAAATATGCCGGGAATCTTGTTAGGTGTTTCATTGCATTGAAGTCTGAGTAACCTGGAAGACTTTTGAAGCATCAGCCCTTGCTTGACTCTCAAAAACTTCCAGTTGAAAATGTGCAAATAAAGATAATATCAAGTGAAGCCCCATCCTTACAAATTAACCAGGCATTATTTATGCAGGTGCTGCCTACCTTCTGGTTGGTAGACCAAGTCAGTCTAGAGCACACTGAGAGTTCATCTGAGTGAAGTCCATGTTTCGCAAAGATTTTAGGGAGCACTCCAAGTCATAAGGTCTAAGAATTCTACTTATTCTCTCACACCTCCCAAACCTTTGGTGTGAGAATATTAGTTAGAAGATAATGCACCTTTGTTCCTTACCATTAACCTCACAACCTTGCAGCTCCAGTCGCAGGGTAGGTCTGTTATATGATTTTGTTGGAGAGATCCTAATGTATCTAGCCACAATAGGTGGGTCGAATTGATTCTCTTTTATTGTTGAAGCATCTGAATTGCCATCAAAATACTAGAAGAAAAGAGGAAGGCAAAATTATGTAACAATCCTCTCTAAAATGAGTCGTATTACACGAATATCTTTAACATTGTAAGTATTGATTTCATGGTGCCTGAATCAAATTAATTTGATCTTAAAATATAGTTGAGTGAGGTTACTTCCATTTCCAGGAAGATGAAGTAAATTTACTTTACTTTAGCCTGTTCCTACTGCTCATAACAGTGGTGGAGTGCCTAGTGGTGGAGTGCTTGCCTAGCATGAACAAAGCCCTGGATTCTATTCCTTAGTACCACACACAGAGAAAAAGTCAGAAGTGGCACTGTGGCTCAAGTGGTAGAGTGCTAACTTTGAGAAAAAAATGTCCAAGATCAGTGCCCAGGCCCTAGATTCAAGTCCCAGGACTGGCAAAACAAACAAACAAACAAACAAAAACCCAAGAAGACTGAAAGGTAGTAAGTGCACTGGCCAGGGTTCTCAGAGCCCACAAGATGATATGGCCTTGGGTTCCCTAGGTTTTCTTTTTGCCACATGTGTCCAGGTTTTGGAGATGAAGAAACTAGCAACATGAAAGGGGTATACTGCTCCAAACAAGAGCCCATTTCCATTAGCTAGAGAACACAGGAAGGGCAGCTTTGTAAGACAGAAAAGTTTGGACAGTAAGTGTTCTATACTAGCCAAATATCACAGAAAAATGTGTCCCCTCCCACCTTCACAGCAATAAAGACTGAATGAGGAACCTAGAGTTTTAGGTTCCTGAAACTAAAGAGGTACCTTCATAATACCCTCCTAGGGCTTGTGTTAGAGAAGACCAAAATAGGAAACCAGAGCTTCAGCCTCTCTACCCCTATCTTCTAGTGAGGCTCCCCTGTAGTTTCAGTGGAGACCACCTGGGAATTTCCAGCAACAGAGAGCAATAGTTCCCCTAAGGTTCCAATGGAAGGTATATGGGGAGCCTGGACTTCCAGCTATATCTGGCAATCGCCATCTGTGCCCCTTTCCCTTTTTCTGCCAGAGCAGTGTCAGAAAACACCAGCTAACATAGTAAGAGCAACACAAACAGCAGAGAAAAGTCAATAAAAGAGTTGCTTCTTAGAAAACATAAAAGTGAATCAAATAAAAATATATCAACAAATAAATTTATAACAAACGACACAAAATGAGGAGTTAAAAATTACCCCTACATGAGTAGGGGTAACAATGTTCAAAAAGTAAAGTACTCACTGCCTTACAAATGTTATCTATAATCCCTCTATACATCACTCTGATAATAAAATAAAATTAAAATAGTAAAAATTGTACTATCAGAGGTGTTACTACAAACCCTGAAGACCTCAGAAAGAAAAGGATGAATATAATGAATGATTGTTGTCCATAATGTACTGTTATCTCTCATCTCTTTTGCTGTCCCTTGGTTATCTCATATTACAATATTTCACCTGGTTATCTGATATATGTAATATGTATGCGTATTTGGTTATTTGAAATTGGATAGGGAAAGGGGAAAACAAGATGAGGGGTGGGGTGGGGGGAGGGAAATGGGGGCTAAGACATGAGAAAGGGTATCAGTGTACGTGAAGTAATACCCCCTCTATTTGGTAAATATTAATTACAATAAAAAATATATGGGAAAAAAGAAAGAAAAGGATGATAAATACTACAAACCCCACACCCATGATATAACAATTTAAAGGAAATGTGTTAATTAACTGAAAATGCCCAAACAGTAGATTGGGAGTGTAGCCTGGTGATACATCACTTGCCTAATGATTTAATTCCCAGCAGGGCCAAAAAAATCATAATGCAACCAATATAAACAGGTAATAGGAGTCACACTATAACTAGTCAAGAAATGGACTTTATAATTTTAAAACTATTTTTCTTTTTTTTCCTTTTTTTAAATTGTAATTAGTAAAAGGGTTACATGGTATTTGCCAGATAGAAGGTGCATTAATTCACATACATTGATACCCTTTCACATGTCTTGGTACCCATTACCCTCCCCCCCACACCCCCCACCCATCTTGGTTTTCCCCCCTTCCCTATCAAATTTCAAATAACCAAATACAAATAAATTCAATATATCAGATAACAAAGTGAGATACTATAACAATATGAGATAACCAAGGAACAGCAAAGGAGATGAGAGACAACATAGTATATTAAGGACAACAATCATTCATTATATGGCTTTTGTTTCAATATCCTGGAGGTCCTTTCAATTAGCTTCATACTATATGGCCTTATATATCAAGATTTTGCTCTAAATTACAATAAAAAAATAAATAAATAAAAAGAAGATTTTGCTCTATTGCAGATCTCTGCTAGTAGAGCCCAAGGTTTCTACTGATTATGACGAATGAGGGAAACCATTGAGCCTAAGTTCCTTTGAGTCTGGCTTACTTCACTTAATATGATTTTAAAACTATTTTTCACCTTAAAAAAATCTCCAGGTCTATATGGTTTTACTGGTGATGTTTAGCAAAGTTTAAAGAATACCAATTTTCCAAACATAGAGTAGAAGAGCATGCTTATCCATTTAGGAGTCTAGTACAAGCATGATATAAAAACAAATAGGACAAAGCTATGCTCAAAATATTCAATGACATCTCTCTCTAATATAGATTTGAAAAGGTTTAAGATATGGATTTTATGGCTACCTGTATTTTCTCTCCCAATGTTGATTAATCAAGAGCATAAATTAGGATTTTCATGGTTTGGTTTAAAATACATTGTAAATAATTTATCACTAGAAAAATCCTTTGGCTGGAGTTATGGCTCAAGTGGCAGAGCACCTGCCTAACAAATGCAAGATCCTAAATTCAAACCCTGGTACATTTTTTTTTGCCTGTCTTGGATTTGAACTCTAGGCCTGGGTGCTGTCCCTGAGCTCCTTTTGCTTAAGGCTAGCACTCTACCACTTGAAGCCACAATGCCACTTCTGGCCTTTTCTGCATACTTTATTGGAGATAAGAGTCTCACAGACTTTCCTGCGTGGGCTGGCTTTGAACCAAGATTCTTAGATCTCAGCCTCTTCAGCATTTAGGGTTATAGGCCTGAGCCACCAATGCCCAGCTGTACCTTTCAAAAAGTAATCCAAAAAGTAATTAGGTACAATCCAATACTGAGATAGGAGAGATAATGATAATGTAGATAAACAATAATGATAATGAAGAAAAACAGTAAATGATTTATATGAACTATAAATGGAGACAAATTCATGGCTATTGATGACTATTGGTAACCAGACTCCTTGCATTCTACTATTTTTGCTTTGGAGAAGGGAAAAGAGAAGTGAAGATTCCTGGATAAGCTTATAAGAGACTAAGTAGGGGATTGTCATTTTGCAAGTGTGACCTCAAAACTAGTTTGAGGAAGCACACTGCCTTACAGTATCACTAGCATCACAGCATCTTTTCTTCAGGCACATTAAAATAAGTAACAAAATAAAGTGTAGTAAAATCAATTGACATGAGCTTCTTGAATAAGACCAGATAAAGATACTGTCATACATTACTGGTCTGCTTGGGTGCTTGATTTGATGATAAAGTGACTTTTTCCCTTCAAGTTTTAGGGAGTTTGAAGGGGTTTTTTTTTTTTTTGTCTTTTTGTTTTGTTTTCTTTTTTGGTAGTACATAAGCCCATCCTATTACCACTTTCCATTCACATTGACATTCAGAAATCTACTTTTAAAAGGACACAGTCACAATAATCCTGGAGTGAGCTTTGAAATTCAGACAGAGTTGTGCACACAGACCATCACATTCTTGGAGCTGTTCCCTTTGAAGATCTGCCAGTTGATTTCATCAGCACTGTAAGCCACAGAGAACTCTGTGATATAACAGGACTTCAGGTAGTGTTTAGCACCTTGAGTTTGTATCCCAGTGATTACAACTTCCTTCTGCAGGTCCACCTGGAATATAGCAAGACCAATAAACAGAACTGGTTTTTTTTTGCAGTGACTCACATTCTGCCATAACTCCTGGCATAATTATATTTTTTTAAAGAGGTAACACCACAAACTTATAAGATGGCTAGATAGGCCTCCTAATGGAGCACAATCTTGGGACTTGAAATTCAGATCAGCCTCTAAATAGTTGTATATAACTTTGAGAAGTTGGTTTACATCTCTCGATTTTTCCTTGTGTAGTATTTCCAGAACCATCTTCAAAGGGTTTTTTTTGGAAAACATAAATGCTGAGAACAATGCCTTGCACCTAGCTATTGCTTTTTACTGCTAATATTGTAAAAAACAAAACAAAACAACAACAACAAAAAAAAAAACAAGAAGACATTACTAAATCACTGTCACGTTTGTTTCATTTTGTTGAACTCTGGGCCTGGGCATGGTCCCTGAGCTCTTCAGCTCAAGGCTACTACCTTACCCCTTGAGCTACTGCGCCACCTCCATCACTGTCACTTTTGTCAAAATAGCAGTAAGTAAGATATACCAGGTTCATAAGACATACCTGGATCCAAGGTTTAGAGGCAATTCCTGTTGGAATTTTTTCTATACTCCATGCATTATATGACCCGCCATTGTTTAATCTTGCTAATCTGGGCTCCCAATAACCTAATTTCAAAGAAAGAAAAAAACTATTCTGTACTTTAAAAAACAAACAAACAAAA
Organism: Megascapheus bottae; assembly: GCF_031878675.1. NCBI lineage: Eukaryota > Metazoa > Chordata > Mammalia > Rodentia > Geomyidae > Megascapheus > Megascapheus bottae. The sequence goes on along the minus strand of NC_143518.1, from coordinate 28,846,578 downwards.
TACAACAACCAGTTTTCAAGGGAGTTCATTCTAGCAGAAACTAGGTCCTGGGCCAGGCATTGTGGTACATACCTGTAATCCCAGCACCTGAGAGGTTGGAGTAGAGACCAGTCTGGGCTATGTAGTTAGACTTTGTCTCAGAATGACATAAAGGAAGACCAACTTCTTTGAGAAAAAGAGCCTGTGTTATAGTTAGGAGATTAGATAGTTGACATGAGCTTTGCCTACCAAGTCAGTCTCCTGGCTCCAGGCCTGTGTTTGGCTGTCAACCACTACCCATCCCTTCCTGCACACAGATCATGTTTGCCTTCTCTCAGTTATGTTGATATTATTGTTGTTGAATATTTCTACCTAACGGGAAGATTTAAGATTTAAGGAGCCTCATTATCCTCTCTAACATGCCCCCTTGATCTTGGGGAGGGATTTGTGGAGTGAGTAAATTCAGGAAGAATACCTGACATGTAGTGGGTGATCAATAAAGTTTCATGAATAGGTGAGAAGTTGACACAGGCCAAAGGCTGTAATATTGGGAATCTTAGCTCCTGGTAATAAAACACTGTAAATCTGGTTGGCGCACTATATATGTGATCAATTCCAGAAAATATATAGGAGCAGAATTTTGAAAATGGGCACATGTTACAGTATTTCACCTTGTTATCTGATATATTGTATATATGCATTTTTGGTTATTTGAAATCAGATAGGGAAGGGGGGGAAACAAGATGAGAAATGGCGACCAAGACATGAGAAAGGGTATCAATGTTTGTGAAGTAATGCAGCTTCTATCTGGTGAATATAATGTAAAGCTTTTGTTAATTACAATTACAATAAAAATATATGGAAAAAAGTAAGCGATTAATTTCCTATCAAACCTCTGTCAAACTGGACTATGTATGGAGAGATTTGTAGTGCGTAGTTCCTTGTTTTTACCTGGGAAATGACTCTTTGTGGACAGTAAATGTAAGCTAATAGCAGAGATAAAAACAAGCAACAAGCGTTTAGCTCCTGCTACAGGCCAACTTCCAGACGAGCACTTGCATGAGAGCTTTTCCACTGTGTTTTAGCAGAGAAAAGCTAAGAGAAAGCTGACCCATAGACAGAGTTGTCACCAATGGCTTCACAGGCTGTATACTTTACAAACTGTTGAGTTATCATTAATAAGCTATGATACCATTACTTACTTACTTAGATACTCAGAAGCTTTGACCTGTGAATCAGCTATCAATCCAGTACTTAGCCCCAGTGGCATTTTACATCCTGTGAAAAATGGAGAAAAAAAAGACTTTGACTTAGAAAATACATGGGAAATAGATTTTTTAAAACCCTCTATGGCTAGAAGTTATACTTCTGTTAGATAAGGAATTAGATATTTCCATTTACTGTGTGTGACAGTGACTTAAATATGTCTGATGATAAAAAGGTAGTGAGCATACTACTGAGAACGGTGCTTTAACTAAAGTGGTGCCAATTCAGAGTAAAATCAACAAACAACTGGGATCCTGAAATGAAATTGGTTTAGACACTGATTTTTACCTGCTTGGATTGTAAAACAAGCTATTTGACATTAGGCACTATTCTTCTGCCAAAGTCAGAAGGTTAGTTATATCTTGATTGAGGTACCTGGATGAGAGCACAGTGGGTGATATTCGATATATACATAGTAAGGGCTTTATAGATGGAAGGAGATATGGAAGCTGTGTTTCTTGTATACAGAAATATCAAGTTCAATGACTTTCTTAGTTATTATTGATTCTTACTACCTATTCCTCCTCTATTGTAGAGACCTAGAGAATTAGGTGCACATTCCACTGGATTGTAATCCATCAGGAAGAATGCTTTCCACTGGTTTTTCAAAGAAGAGGAATGCTTTTGGTCTGAGCTATATAGTTTAAGTTTTCTAGATGAATGGTATGTTTTTAGTAAAATCAGACTTTGGTTCAAATTAAAGTCAACAATGGCTACAAATTACACCTTTGTCACTCACAGTGATCAGAGTTGAAATTTTGCAGTTCAAAAGCATAAAAGCAGCAGGGATATGTGCCATGTGATACCTTTGTCTATGATGAGAAATGGTGTTTGCATTCCTGCTTTCTGGTTTTCTCCAACCTCTGTGTCTAATAGCCACCAACCAGCTTTTGATGCCTTCATTTCAAGAGTTTTAAATGAACCTAAAATACAAAGTAAGGACAAAATTACATTCCCAAAGATTAATAAGTTAATATTATGCTAACAGCTCTTGAAGAATCATAAGAATCCTTGAGTCACAAGAATAGATTGAGCAGGTATGCATTTCTCTTGATATAATAGATTTTAAAAAACACAAAAATTACTAAAAGCAAATCACTCCATGATTTAAAAAAAATCTGCCACCTGTCACTTAAAAGAAACTTTTACTTATTTAAATGTAATGTTACAACTAACACAGACACAATAAAACAGTCTGAAGGGTCAGTGATGTTGAATTACTCATCCTCTGAGACTGAATATAATAGGGTTTTTTTTGCCAGTCCTGGGGCTTGAACTCAGAGCAGGAGCACTGTCCTTGGGCTTTCTCAAGGCTAGGGTTCTACCATGTGAGCCACAGAACCACTTCCAGCTTTTTTCTGCATATGTGGTACCAAGGAATTGAACTTGGTCTTCCTGCATGCTAGGGAAGCACTGTACCACTAGGCCAAACCCCCGGCATGAGACTGAATATATTGTATGTCTCTTCCTCTCTCTATCTTTCTTTATTATACAAAAACACTCAAGATAAAATCTCCTTATAGTTTTAAATCTTGAAAGCTTAGATATTTGCATAGACATTTGCATAGTTTCAGAAAATAAACATGATTTCTAAAATTTTTGATCATTTCATTACTTAATATTACCCTCTACCAATTAACACTATATTTAAATTCTGTTGAGTACAATTTGAGACTGTATTCCCAGATTGTGAGTAAAAATTAGTAGCCAATGGTTCTCTTCTTCAAAGGCACTTAATAAGTTCTGTAGTTTTTCTCTCTCCAATCAGCAGTTTCACTCTGGGGGTTTGTATAAGACAGTCGATCTTAGCTTCTTGGTCAATCTTGCTGGCTCCTGTGAAGGATGCCACATCTGCTAATATGTGGGGGAAAGATGAGAGGAATTTAACTCTGCCCCTTTTGTCTCTGTTCTTTCTAGGTTTATTAGGGAGTCACTAGTATATACCAATCCAACAAGTTCTCACTTCCACTTGCCAATCCAGGCTCATTTGTGCCTATCTCAAGTCCTGTCAGGAACTGCCTTTTACTAAGTCCATAGCATATGTGGAAGGATGGTTATTTGTTAAAAATGCAAAACCCAGCAGGATTCTGTGGCTTATCCTAAAATCCAAGCTAGTCAGGAGGCTAAGATCTGAGGATCACAGTTCAAAGCCAGTCCTGGTAGGCAAACCCATGATACTTTTTTTTTCTGTGGGCCATGGGGCTTCAACTCAGCCTGGGTGCTGTCCCTGATCTCTTCAACTCAAGGATACTGCCCTATCCCTGGGCCTGGGCGTTGTCCCTGAGCTCTTCAGCTCAAGGCTACCACCATAGTCTTGAGCCAAGCCCCACTTCCCATTTTCTAGGGGTTAATTGGAGATAAGAGTCTCAGGTTCTTTTTGTGCCCAGGCTGGCTTTGAACCGAGATCCTCAGATCTCAGTCTCCTGAGTAGCTAGGATTACAGGCGTGAGCCACTGTGCCCACCTGGCAAGTCCATGACACTCATCTCCAATGACTTACCAAAAAGCCAGAAATGAAGCTGTGACTCACAGTAATACTCATGATTTACATTCATGAGCACAAAAGCTCAGGGGCAGCATCCAGGCCCTCTCAGTTCAAGCTCCAGGACTGGCATGCACACACACACACACACACACACACACACACACACACACACAATGCAGAATCCTGGGAATTTTGACTAAGATCTGCCTCTTCAAAGTCTCTGAGAGCAAAATCTCTACTTCTTCCACCTGCATTTTAAACCAGCTTTCTAGACTTTGAGTGACATCTAGCATTCACAGTGCTTCTCCCACACCCACTATATAAGCAGATTAACCTACAAACAACTCACTGGCATATCAACATCCTTTCTGATGACTGAAGTTTTTTCCACACTGAAACTGCTGACTACTTGTATTAATCTTTACTTTTCCAATCATTAAAAAGAAAATTATGGGAGTCTGGGAGTGTAGCCTAGTAATAGAGTGCTCGCCTAGCATGCAAGAAGCCCTGGGTTTGATTCCTCAGTAACACATACATAGAAAAAAACAGAAGTGGTGGTGTGGCTCAAGTGGCAGAGCCCTAGCCTTGAGCAAAAAGTGTCTAAGAGCAGTGCCCGGGCCCTGAATTCAAGCCCCAGGACTGACAAAAAAAGAAAAGAAAAGAAAAGAAAGAAAGGAACCGTTTTCTCTCCAATAAGTTCATGAATCAGTTAAGATTATGATTCCTGGAGTCACTAGCCCAAAACCAGGGTGAGAGAGCCAGGAGTAGAACCTAGGAATCCATAAAAACAAGTTAAGTTTTGAGTTCCCGTCACAAAAATAAAAAACTTGTGCTGCATGATCCCTCTGTGATTAGCTTTCTCATCTGCTCAACCAGTGCTCACTGGTTGGGGAGAAACCACAGGACACACAGCTGCACCACATCGTTAACCTGAATGGTGCTACACACAGTTCACATTCGCTGACTTTTCAGTTTTGGTGTGTGGCTTTGACCAGTATCTGTTCCAGAATCCTTTGTTCTGTCCTCTTGAAGCTCAGGAAAGAATGAGAAGTTACAGAGGCCCTGTCTTGCTATTTCTTAGCCACAAACTCTCCACTGCCCACATCTTTACCAGGCAGAAGGGGCCAGACCCCCAACTGATGCTGTTGAGTGCCATTTTCCAGCAAGGTCTGGCCATGAAAGTGAACCACATGAATGTCTTGGGAGCCACCCATGTTCAGCAGGTATAGTCTCACCCACTCTTGCTCATACATTCTCAGGCCAGGCAAGTTGAAGATCCTTCCGTTAATAGCTGCAAGGACAGAGTTGCAATCAGTTAAAGACCTGTCTACACCCAAAGGAGACAGGTAAGGAAATACAGGGCACTGACTCACCACCCATCTTTCCCATCACTTGACATTCTCAGGCCCACCCAGGCATAGAAAGAGCTTCCTACACACCCTAATACCAATGAGATATTGAAACAGAAGCTCCAGTACCTTCTCACATCACCCTGCAATGGCCTACAGAAGTGTGGGGAGCTTACTTTCTCTCTGTTTTCTCCAAACGTACTTTTCCTGTCCAGTGCTTTTCCCATTTATCCTTCACATTAACAGAGTAAATTTTCTTTTCCTACACAAAGATGAAGACTAGGATGGGTAGATGAGAATAAGTAAAGGACTATATTTGCTCTCACCCAAAGACCAAAATTCAGAGATAGTTTCAGGTCCAATTAGGAAGATGGATTTTTATCTTGGATGTACCCACCAGCCATGGGAATTCATGTTTAATTTTTTTTTGTTGGTATGATTGTCCTTTTGCCTCCCTCTCTGCTTAGGTGTCTAGGAGTTTCAGCCTGTATCCACTTTCTTCTTAGTGAAATATGTTTTTGTTAGTAGTAGTGAATTTGACCTCATGATCCTTCTGCCTAAGATTCCCAAGTGTTGGAATTATAGGCATGTGCTAACATGCCCAGCTGAAATGCATAGTTTGTGTTTGTATGTGCATGTGCATGCATGTGTGTGTTAAAGCATTTCATAAACTTAATTGCCTAAAAATAGTTGTAATCATAGAACTTATCACTACTAAACATGTAACTGGAACAGAAAGGACATTATTTTCTCTTCTTAAAGAAATAGCTGTGGAATTTAAAGAATCAGGTAAGAGAATTTTTGTAAGGGGAGGAGGTAAGCTCATTTTAGTACCCTTAAAACTACAGGAGGCATAAATTTCTCAGTTTCTGCTTGAGAAACAGATCTCAGAAGAGTGAAAGTCTCTCAAATGATTATTAGGTCAGCATTGTTAAACTGATATATCAGGATGAACACTGTCAACAAAATAGGTGCTCAGTGAACACTGAGGACACCTTACAAAGGCCAGTCACTGAGTTAAGGGCTGAGAACTCAGAAGGTCTGCTTATCACACAGTAAGTCCTGATAAGTACTTACTTCACCAGTTACCAAATCTTAGGGATTTAGACTGCAATACATTGAGGATTGAAGCCATACTGGAAATATTTAATTCTTTAAGGAAATTAGGAAGCATGGCATGGAGGGTCCTCAGCAAGAATACAGATAGGAAGACAAGTTTGTCTGGTTTTGCAGCCTGGCCTTCACTGCTGGATTGAGTTTCTAAAACATGTACTTCCTGCTCTTTCCAGTAAGCAAATTGGCCAAGGAATAGAGAGGGTAGAAGAGGAGAAGAAAGGAGGGAATGAGAGAGGAAGAGAGGGGAGTGGAGATGGGGAAAGAGGAGAGGAGAGGAGATAGGACAGAGGGGAGGTAAGAGAAGGGAAGGAGAGAAGAGAAAAGAGAGAAGAGAGGAAAAGAGCTATGTTTGCTGTTTGTTGGATAGCTGTTTCTCAATCCATTTGGCTTAATAGAATCCTTTTAGTATTTGTATTTTTAAAATGTTTTGATCTTTTGTGATCAACAGAACCCATTCTTAGCAGGCAGGGGTTTAAAGCCTACATTTTCACTCAAAGGTAAAAAATAGAATAAAATGAGTATAGTACAAACATGTAAATGGTAGAAGAGGGAGAATATACCTACTTTGTCTTGATGGTGAGTAGAGGGTATCACTGCACTATTAGGTATAATGTCTTTCACTTTTTTATTTCCTTAGCCACTAGCCTCTTTTTCTTTCTATGACGCAAAAGCAGAAGTTTCCACTTACCTGGAACCTCAGAGCAACCACCTGCAGTCCCCAACCTCTGAAAACAAGGCTTTTCAGTCTTAATTTTTTTCTAATTTCTGCTCATTGTTCCTTTTGCTCTAGGACTGTTTGTTATCTAGTTGCCAATTTACAGGTCAAATACTTATGAATGGATTTCCAAATGGGGATATTTTCCCCGTTAATTTCTTGCCACTCTTTTTTACTACATGGCTGCCTAGTTCCTTCTTTTCTTGTCTTATAAATACTCTTATTTGAAAAAAGACACGAGTGACCCTTCCTTCTATAGAAAGGCAGCAGCTGCCTGTGATGCCCTGTCTGTGCTCCTTAGCATGCTGTGACACCAGGAATTTGAGTGTAGCTGAAGTTTCTGGTACCTCAGAAGTGCCTAGTGTCTACTTTTATGAAAAACTAAGGTCAGGAATGACTGTGACCCAGTGTGGTTCGATGCAGAGATTCAATCAAAGTCAGAGGAAAATACCATAAAACTCATGGGAGTTTTTTGCTTCTGAAGATTTGAGTTTCCAAGACCTTCGAGACTTTTCATAATACCAGCTCTTCTTCTCATCAAAGACCATAAAAAGTAAAACGAATTCTCGCATGTCCACAGCCATGTTGCTCTGCTTATGAAGTGTTCCTTTTCGGCAGACCAGAAGGGGTCCTATCAAGCCCGAGTGGATGTCTTTCTCCTGGAGGAGAACAAATTGTATATATTTTCCATTGCTAAGGATTTTCTTGCTTCTGACAATTACAGTTCTTATAGAACAAAAGACTTATCCATCCCCACAGGCTCTCAATTGGAGAATCTTCATAAAGAGATTTGTAAGTTTGAATATCTATTATTTCATCCTAGTTCATGCACATTCCCTTCATCTGATTATGTTCCCTTTTACACTAGTAATGATGATGATTTGATAACATAATGGATAGCACCTATACTGCGGTAAACACTTTGCCTCATGCATTTCACCTAATGCCAATAACTCTTCTAGTGGTTAAATGTAAATTAGTTCACTGTCCAGGTGCTTATCAAATGCCTACCATATACTACAAACTATTACCTCATTTTTTAGAACATTAGACACTGAGGCTGTGAAGGGTCAAGTCAATTTTCTATGATTACTTAGTAGGGACAGTAGGAATTTAAATCTAAGTCTAGGAGCTGGAGATGTAGCTCAGTGGTGGAACACATGCACAGAGGGTTGCAGTCTCTGGTAACACACACACACACACACGACTGATCTTTTACTGTGCTTTGAATGGAGGACTTTAAAAAACTTCACTGTATGAACTATGTTACATTTACCACATGCACCATAATATCTTGAACTACTTGAACATTGTAGACTGATAGATGAGTCTTAGTTTTTCAGCCTTTTATTGAGAGCTGCATCTGTAAATGTTTTTGACTTCACACCTGCTTCCATAAAGCCTGGGATGCAGCTAGCATTCAACACTTGAGGAGAAATATGCCCCAAACTGCGGGCCTGGGAATAAAAGGGATCCTCTAGCACTGGGGAACTAACTGTAGATGTCATGGCCTAGAAAACCAGCTCTGGCATACTCCAACGCCTCTCTCCACCTCCTTGCCTGAGCTCAAACCCACTCACAGAGGGTGTGGCACACAGTTCTGGTTAGGGTTGCCACATTGAAGCAAGAGGCAGCAGCATCCTGGGAAGACCTAGGTGGCTTGATCCAGGATGGGTGGGTACTTCCAGGAAACCTTGCAACTCCAGCCATGTGGGATTTCCTTCAGCACTGAGGTCCTGAGTTCCCCCAACAACCTAGGGACTCATTAGTCCTAGATATAGGCCTTGTTCTCTTGTTTGCTGAGACTTTATGCATAACTGGAGATCATCACTATGTGTGAATGCTTTTGACCCCACACCTGCTTCCACGAAGCATAAGAAGTAACCTGCATCCAACATCTGGGTAGAAGTCAGCCCCAAACCATGTGCCTGGAACAAAAGGGAGACTTCAACACTGGGTAACTCTCTATAGGTATCTTGGCCTAGAAACCAAGCATTGAATGGTGTGCTGGAGCCTTCACTGCCTGCTTGCCTGAGAAATAAGGTCTCCTGTGTTTTCTTGGGTGACCTTTTGACGCCTTGGCCACATCTACATGGGACTGCACTATAGAAATAACAAATGTCCCTGCCTCAGAGTGTGAAATGAGGGAGTCAGGTGTGTGTAGTAGGTAGCACATGGACACTGGTGTCCTTGCCTCTTCACCTCCCAGCAGCCTAAGCTCAGTCAGAAAGGCTGGGGGTGACTACAGTTTGTCTTTGTTCAAAAATCTCTTCATTCTTCCCTGGAGGAGTTGGATACAGGCTAGAATGTATCTGAATTTCTTCCTCCCAGAGAACACTGTATCCTCTTCCCTGTATTCCTATTCATCTTAGAACAGTGCTGACTGCTTGTCACATTGTTTATTAGCAAACAATAGATAACAAATTGCTTCTCTCCCTAGACTCAGCAGAGCAGAGAAAGAATTCCTTCTCTTGTCCCCAGTCTCATTATGTGACTTGTGCCTACATTGTTTGTTTAGGCCTCCTTCCATGTACTTTCCCAATCTCCTGAGGTGTAACACCAAAGTCTGGGTCCAGGCTATTAAAATATTTCGAATAAGCATCTTTCTCAGCAAATACAGGCACCCTAACTTGGGCACACCATTTATATAATCCTCCCTCTTCTTCACTGTACAAATATTTCTGTTCATGTCATCTAAAGCACTGCATGGGAACACCTTAGTTTGGGTACCAGTGATTAGAACCCTTCCACATCCCTTATGAAAACACAAGAAAAACTTTTAGCAAGAAATAAGCCAACCCTCGGTACAATTAATGTATGCAAATAAAGAAGAGAGTGAGAGAGAGGTGGATAGGCAAAGAGAAACAACCTAACCTTTATATTTGGTGCACTCAATAAGGTTAAGGGAACGACAACATTGGATGGAAGTACTTACTGGGTTCACTGCTGAGTAGTAGGCCCACACTCGACAGGCAGAACCTGAGTTCTCTGGCCCTGACCTCTCCGTGGCATGCCATACGTATGTGTAGCTACTGTTTGGCTGGACAGCATTGTCATCCTTAAACCACTCAGGGGAGTCATCTTCATAAGTCTTTCCTTCGGATGACTTTTCATAGGAAAGTCCATGGGTATGAAGAGAATATGGTCTGGATGCCAAGTTTTTAAAGCGAACCTAGAGAAAGAAATGATCTACAAATGAACTGACAAAACAAATGGTACTGAAAAATGGCAGCATTATTGGCTAAAAAAGGCAATTGTGAGATCAGAACTAACGCGTATTGAGGATTTGCCATTGTGAAATATATATAAAATTTCATCTAGTTTTCAAAATCATCCTTTGATGGTTTAAGTAGTTTACTATAGAAACACAAAAGTATGCATGTCTTTTGTCTTTAACTAAAGGACTTGGCATTATCTATTATTATGTACATGAAACGTCCTGCCAGAATTCAGGTGAAGGTCTGTTCCCTGCAGTGGTGTTGGAAGATGGTGGAACCTTTAGGAGGCGGGATGTGGTTGAAGTAAGTTAAGTCACTAGAACAAGTCCTTAGGGAATGAGATCTTGGGGCCACAGCCCCTCCCTCTCTAGATCGTTTTAGTTCCTAAACATCAAACATGAATGTCAGTGCTCCACCACACTTCCTACCATGTTCAGTCTTACTGCAGGTTGAACAACAAGAGATCAAAGGGACTATTGTCTGTAACTTCTGAAACAGTCATAATAATTTTTTTCCTCCTCTAAGTTATTTAGGTCAGATATTTTGTCACAGAAAAAAAAAGCAACACATATCCCTCTTTTTTTCTTTTCTTTTTTCTTTTTTTTGGGATCAGTCGTGGGGCTTGAACTCTGGGCCTGGGCACTGTTCCTGAGCTCTTCAGTTCAAGGCTATCGCCCTACCCTAGGGTTTGGGCATTGTTCTTGAGCTCTTTAGCTCAAAGCTACTGCTCTACCTCTGAGCCACAGCACCACTTCTGGTTTTCTAGTGGTTAATTGGAGGTAAGAGTCTCATGGACTTTAGTGCCCAGCTGGCTTTGAACCATGATCCTCAGATCTCAGGATTACAGGCATGAGCCACCATGCCCAGCATCTTTCTTTTCCTTCCTTCCTTCCTTCCTTCCCTTTCTTTCTTCCTTCCTTTCTTTTCTTTCTTTCTTTATCTCTCTCTCTCTCTCTTTCTTTCTTTCTTTCTTTCTTTCTTTCTTTCTTTCTTTCTTTCTTTCTTTCTTTCTTTCTTTCTTTCTTTGTGATAGTGGTTTCTCTATGTTGTCCACTCTGATCTCTAACTCCTGGACTCAAGTAAAGCCTTTTTTTTCAGTGTTGGAAACTGAATAATGTGCAGTCTTCTCTAAATTATTCAGTTTCCAGCACTAAAAAAAACCAAAAAAACAAAAACAAAAAACAAAGAAATGGGAGCTCATTTTCTTCTGTCATGAAGAGTGTCAAATGACTTGAGCAATCAGACTTTTGAAATAAATGTAATTATTTGTTAACTCTGAACAATAATTCACCTATAATTTTTTTTGGTCACCTTCACCTGAGCAATCTCTGGTACTTGTGGGAATTCCTTGGATAACTTTATTAGGGCATAAACTATGACGTACTTGGATAACATCGTCCACTTCTGCTCTAATAATGGGGCCAAGAATGCCGAGGTGCTCCTCATACTCCCCCTGGGGATCCCGTCTGGTAAAAGTGCTGTCGAGGTACTTTCGGAAAACAACTTTCCTGTATGTGGTGTCTTCTGGAATGACATCAGTGTCGTCATCAAGGTCCACCTCTCTGAAACAATGACATTAGAAGACATTAAAGAGGCCTCAAAAAAAAAATTAGGGCATTTTCCTGATTTCCAAACATAGGATCCAGCATAGGATCTTTAATAAGTGGTGCAGGGATGAACTAGTGAATGTATATGTGAAGGAAGAGACTCGCCACTGAACTTCCAGCCTATGTATCATTTCTTCAGGAAATCTTCCTAGGATTCTTTGGACCAGGTCAAGTTATTTGTATCATGCCTTTTGTTTCCACTGCACAATTATGGTTTTTACATGGTAAGTTCTTGCAATTGTATATTCCTATATGGCAAGTTATATATGTTTTATCTGTGAGATTTTTCCATTTCTGTCTTATACCACCACTGAGGTGTAAGCCCTGTGAGGTAGTATTATGTTTAGTTAGCTCATAATATTTTTCTAATGTGGAACCTAAAAACAAACTCTCAGAAGCAGAGAGTAGGATGGTGGTTACTAATGGCTTTGAGGGAACAAATGGTATAGGAAAGATATAAACCAACGGATATAAAACTTCAGTTAAATGCAAGGACAACTTGGTTACAACTTGGTAACTATAATTAAAATTAGAGATCTACAGTCTCGAAAACTGGCAAGAAAGTAGATGTTTTTTAAGTGTGTGGCCATCACAAAAATAAATATTGAGATAATGCATATGCTAACTAGCTTGAATCAGACATTTCACAATTTTCATATATTTGACACCATCAGTATTTACAAATAAAAAAAACTGTGGTATACACATCTTATGGAATAGTACTTAAAAGAAAAATGAGTGATGGTGTATGCATGAAAGGGCTGGCTGAGTGCATTGGGTGAAAAAAAATGCCAATCTTGCTTGATTTCATTTATATAATATTCCTGAAATGACCAAATGATAGAAACAGAGACCACAGCAGTGGTTGGCATGAGAAGAAGAGGAAGGTGATAGGAGTGACTAGAAAAGGTAACTAGGCTTTTCATGGTGATGGAAATGTTCTTGACTAATAGTATTCTGCAAGATATTGGCAGGGTAAAAATGTGATAATGCACATAAGGAATCTCTCTGCATTTCTTGCAACTGAAAAATTATCTCAAAATAAAAGGGCCAATTAAAATACAAATATTGCACATTATTCTCTGTGTAGCTCATCACCTCCGTCCAAAGCACATGAGAATAAGCCAGATCTTCACCTTTAAAACTCATAATACTCCTGCTATATTCCATGAACTATCAACAGAGATGAATTTTTTTTTGGAGGTGGTACTGGGATTTAAACTGAGGATCTCACCTTTGCCTAGAGATCCTCAGTGGCTCTACCATTTAAGTTATGATGCCCCCAAGCATAATTATTTTTTTTCTGATAGGTCTCCAACATTTTGTTCTAGCTGGCTTTGGACTACAATCCTCTAGATTTCCAAGTAGACAGGACTATAGGCCAACATGGAATTTTATTCTGCCTTCCTTCTAGTCTTTCTCCCCTATTAACCTCATCCATTCTAGAGAGACTAAGCTTAGTGTGCAATCTCATAGAACACAGGGGAGATGAGAAAACAACTTTGCCATAAAAACTGAATGTCAGAGTAGGGCTGGGAGTTTGGCCTAGTGGTAGAGTGCTTACCTAGCATGCACAAGGACCAGGGTTTGATTCCTGGGTACCACATACATAGAAAAAGCTGGAAGAGGTAGAGCTCTATCCTTGAGAAAGCCCAAGGATAGTGCTCAGGCCCTGATCTCAAGCCCCAGAACTGACCAAAAAATTTTTTTTAAAAGCTGGGTGCAGGGGCTGGGAATTTGGCCTAGTGGTAGAGTGCTTGCCTAGCATGAACGAAGGCCTGGGTTCAATTCCTCGGTACCACGCATATAGAAAAGGGCTGGGAGTGGTGCTGTGGCTCAAGTGGTAGAGCACTAGCCTAGAGAAAAGTCCAAGGACAGTGCTCAGGCCCTGAGTTCAAGCCCCATGACTGGCAGAAAAAAAAAAGCTGGTACAGGACTAGAGTAAGCCATGATATTTTTGAAAGAATGTGTTCCATCTCTTGCCACTCTGAATAGATATTATACTTTATGCCCCCTGAGACCTTGCTTAGAATTCTCAGATATCCAGTTGTTCTCATGCATTTAAGTAGGAAGTCATGGAGAAAATATTTTAAACAAGAATCCTAACATGGAACGAAACGCTAGTGGAAAAAAGTCACATCACACATTCTGTCTGGCTACTCTCAATACATGTTAGTTTTTGGTGAATTAATGTAACAACTTTTACGAGAACTGTAGACTGTTTATAGAAAGCAAATGAATAATTAACTACCATGTTGCATCCACAATTGACTGATTCTTGCTCATTTTCTCCTCTCTCTTCTATCGTCATCCTAGAACACATAGCTGAGCCCAGTGTGGCTTTCTACATGTAAGCAATACTAACTAGAATATTATCTTAAACATAAGAAAGCATGTGTTGGAAAGTATCTTAAATTTAAAAATGATTTTTTTCACATAATCTGTACTGTAAACAAATGTGAAAAGGAGATATTTACATTATAATTTGGATTTGAAACTGACTTCCATTAAGGCATATTAATTAGATGATCACTAGAGATAAGCTAAGCTCCATATTGGAGCAAGAAAGAGTATAAGAACTTGTGGGAAGGGAATGAGAGACAGGAATCTCTTATACCCATAGCACACAAGAGACTGCTCAGTAATTCCTGTTACATTTTTTAGGTGCCTTCTAAAACCATGGAGTCAGTTTTCAGAATTGACACAGGAAATACTATGGGCCAAGCTGAAATAGGAAAACCAACCTATATTGTACATAATTCACTAAAAATTATTTCCCAGGACTATTTTTGGGTACTTTTCCTCAACAGTAATGGGGAAACAAGACTTAAAGAAAAAAGAGAAAACTAGCCAAACCTTTCTGCAAATTTTGAATAATCCCAGGATATTTCTTCAGCTGCAATATAATAATACTTCTTGTTCCCTGAATTGCTGCGGAGGTACCATGCTGCAATGTTGTCAGGATCCCTAAAGGATGAAGTATCTGCCCTGGTATCAGTTTTGTAGGGGTTGTCATAGCCCACATAATACTCAGCATAGTCGTCACCACTCTCGTAATCATCCCTTGGAATGATCTCGATGTAATCTCCATCATCTCTGCTGAAGCCCACCACAACAAGTGGGTTCAGTTCCTTTGGTATGAGAGTGTCATTGAGTGTTGGAGATGGCATGTGAATAAGGTCTAGATAGGGAAATGTTTGATTAAAATCTGAATGAGGGAGAGGTTGACTAGATTCAGAAGAGTGGAATGTCTGACTGTGGTCAGGAGGAAGTGTTTCATTGTTATCAGGAGAAAGAGTTGTTTGACTGATGTTTTGAGAGTCAGTCAGCTGGCCAAGATCTGAGGACAGGGATGTCTGGCTGAGGTCTGGGGAGAGGGCTGTCTGGCCGAGGTCTGAGGAGAGGGCTGTCTGGCCGAGGTCTGGGGAGAGGGCTATCTGGCCTGGATCTGAGGACAGAGTTATCTGACTGAGGTCTAGAGATGGGGATATCTGGCTGAAGTCGGGGGGTAGGACTGTCTGGCTAAAATCTGGGGACAGAGCCATCTGGCCCAGGTCTGGGGACAGGAACATCTGTCCATGGCCTGGGGAGATGGTGGTCTGGCCAAGGTCTGGGGAGGAGGTTGTTTGGCTGAGGTCTGGAGCAGGGGAGGTCTGATGCTGATGTAAAGGGATGGATGGCGGATCAAGCTCTTCCAGGAAAGTCTGCCAGACTTCATGTTCTGAGGGAGGGGTGGTTTGACTAATGTCTTCAGAAAAGAACTCATGGCCTAGGTCATAATCAAGCATCTGGCTGGACTCTGAAGGATAGGCTCTATAGTTGGGATCCGTAGTAGAGTATGCTTGATCAGAGTCTTGAATGGGAAATGTTTGATAACCCTCCTCTGGGGCCACTGTGTGATCAAGATCAGGAGGGGAGGAGTTTGTCTGACTAGTGCCATTTAGGAGCTTTTGATTATGATTAGCAACCAGTGCTATCAAGCTGAGATTCCTGAAGGGGAATGTCTGATTGAAGTCTGTGGGAAGAGATGTTTCATTGGCTACAGGCAGTAATGAGTGGTTGAGTCTCTTGTCTGAGACTGTGGTGTAGGAATCTCCTTTTAGGGGGTGAAAACCCCTGGGAGACAGAGGAACATGGTATGTAAGCTTCTTTTTCTTTTTCCGTGTTCTGATTAAAAATTGTCTGTTCATTAAGTCACTATTTCCTCTATGCTTTGTGGCTTGAATCATATTTCTCCGCTTATATCTAGCTCGAGTGAAGTTTGGGTGGTTACTATGATGTTCTGGCTTCTCTGTAGGTGGGATGCTTTCTTCTGAAGTCTTTGAGTTCAGTGTATCAACAGCCGTGTCTTCATCAGTATCTTGGATTATTTCATAGCTTCCTTTTTCAGAAGCCAGATACCATTTCTCATCCTTCCACTGGCTCATTCTAGAAGAAGTGTTATTTTGGTTTGAATGTTTCCCAATTTTATGCACTGGTAATTTCATCCAGGAGAAACCATGCTTTGCTACTTGGTGACTTTCTGCCTTGGGTACTTTACGTTTAGCATGTTCTTGGCTTCTGAATCCTTTTGTACCAAATGAAAGTAGATATATCCCTGTGTCATCTGGCTGCAGAGGGTCTTCTCTATGGTCTTCAGAATACAGGCTGGAATGCTCTTCTGTGGAAGGGTTGAGAACTGAATTCTTGTTGAAGCCGATGAGGTGTCCTAGGGTGCTGACAGATGAAGTGGCTTCTGGGTGGGGAATAGTTTTCTGAGGCTCTGTGAGGTTATCAACAGTGGGCCTACTACTAATGTTTGTTAGGAAAGAAGAATTTGAGTCAGTAGCTATTTCTGTGCTTGGAGAAAACTCAGAGCTGTTTTCTAGGGCAAGTGCAGTAAGATTGAATTCATCTTCTTCCCCATTCAATGATGAATTCCTGAATGACCTAATTCCTAATGCTGACGCCAGTTCATTCTGGTAATCATATTCATCAGTATCCTCTTCTTGTTCATTTTCTATGGTGTAGCGCATTGTCCGGGTCTCTGTGGCTGTAGGCTCTACAGGTTTATAAATCTCGTATGAGTCATCATCATCATCATCATTCCGGATACATTTAACATCCCTGAATCTCAGACTTAGGTTTTTGCTTCTTGGACTAGAATTCATGGTAGTTATCATCCAAGTTCCTTTACAAGAGACACAGAAGACAAATGTTAGAAGTCAAGGAAAAGACATTAGGAAAGCGGTATCCAAAAGATTTTCTACTGGGCTTTAGAAATATATATCTATCTGTGCTATGTGGACTATTGCTAATTGGTAAACTAAAAACTGAGAATAAAATATTTAAGTAGTTTTGTTTTTCTTAAAAGTTTGACTATGCTGTGATACATTAAGCACATAACCAGACATGGTTTTCTTCTTTTATTAATTTTTTTATTTCAATGTATAGAGGGGTTACAGTAATATTCACCAGATAGAGGGTGCATTACTTCTCACACATTGATATCCCTTCTTATGTTTTTGTCCCCATTTCCCTCCTCTACCCCCTCCCTTCATTTTTTCTCTCCTATTTCAAATAAACAAGTAAACATCTATATAATATACTAGGTAACAAAGTGGGATACTGTAACAATATGAGATTAACAAAAGGGCAACACAAGAGAAGGCATGGCTTTCATTTAGAATATAGTCTAAATGTAGGAATTAAGGAGAATGTCTTTTGCACACATTGTCAAGCATATTTTGGAAGATGTGGGAAAAGGGTTGAATCACAAATAAGACATTAAATACCATAAACAGCTCATTAGCTATATACCTTGTTTGAGAGTTGGAGCTAGAGGGTGATGACAAATATACTCCCAACTAAATATTTAGATCTTTAAGATATATATATATATATATATACATATATATATATAATTTAGATGGGGTCAATGCAGATTTGAGTATTTGAAATGGTATTAATTACTAACTTGCTAAGATTTCCTAGGAAGTCTCCAACACCTCTAACTTGTTGAATGGCCAAAGCAATTCTGTCAATTGATGTATTTTGTATGAATATGTGTGTACCAGGATTAGGGGCTTGAACTTAAGACCTCATACTCACTTGATCATTCTCTCTCTCTCTCTCTCTCTCTCTCTCTCTCTCTCTCTCTCTCTCTCTCTCTCTCTCTCTCTCTCTGTCTCTCTGTCTCTGTCTCTGTCTCTCTCTCTCTGTCTCTCTGTCTCTGTCTCTGTCTCTCTGTCTCTCTGTCTCTCTCTGTCTCTCTGTCTCTGTCTCTGTCTCTGTCTCTGTCTCTGTCTCTCTCTCTCTCTCTCTCTCTCTCTCTTCCCCCCTTCTCTTCTCCCTCCCTCCCTCCCCCCCTCTCTTTCTCTTGATCCAAGACTAGAAGTTGATCTTAGTACTTGCTGCTTTCACTCATTGGCTAATTATCTAAATAAGCCATGCCTTCAATGCTTCATGAGCTTTTCTTTTTTAATGCCTCGGGGCTAGAATTTTACCACTTGAACCATACCTCCACTTCCAGCTTTATTGTGACTAACCAGAGAAAAGAATCTCACAGACTTTTCTGCTTGGGCTGGCTTTGAACCATAGTTCTCAGATCTCAGCCTCCTGATTAGCTGGGATTGTAGGTATGAGCTACATATGCCCTCCACTACAGTGTTTTCCAGGTGAATAATTTGAGGCTTGTTGAGGCTAAATAACTGCAGGGTTACTAGAGATCGAGTGGTAGGGAAGGATTTGAACTATGTCTGATGAGTGTTCACTCTAGCATGAATAGCTGTCTTAAAAAACTGAGAGTGTTTCAAGCAAAGACATAGACATTTTCCATTCATGCACCGTCTTCAAGGATATGCCTTATCTTTCTGCTATGACAGGTCTTGACTTCCCATTTGGTTCAGAATTGTATATATGAGACCCATATGAAAGAATGAGACCCATGGAAGTCAACAGTTTCCCAAACTGAAGTCCTAAGTTGTAGTGAAAGGAAGCCTACAAAGTACCAGGGAGATGTACCAGGAACAGGTGGTTGTCTGAAGAATTTGGAGACCAGTGGTTCAAAGCTAGCTTCTTCTCCAAGTATCAACCTTCTTTTTTTTTTTTTGCTGGTCCTGGGCTTGAGCTCAGGGCCTGAGCCCTGTCCTTGGACTTTCTCAAGGCTAGAGCTCTACCTCTTGAGCCTCAGCACCACTTCCGGCTTTTTTCTATGTATGTGGTACCGAGGAATCGAACCCGTGTCTTCGTGCATGCTAGGCAAGCACTCTACCACTAGGTCAAACTCCCGGGCAAGTGTCAACTTTCTTACCAAGGTTATCCATTGTGACTGTCACGGATTCTCCATGCATGGGGAAGAGAGCCAAGGTGTCCTCATGCCTTTTTCCATAGATGAATGAGTGTCCAGTGAAATGAATGGTCAAAATATCATCCTGAGTCCCCACACTGCAGAAGTGCCACTGGACAGTGTCATCAAAGCAGAATCCTAAGGTAGACATGCTCTCAGGCACATAGCCATTGATAGCTGAAAGGTAAGATATATTAGTATGCCAGGTGTCTGCCAATGAAAGGGCATGTGTCTAATTAAATCCAAGACAAATGTCCTAGTGTTCGTTTGGTTGTGTCAAAGCAGTGAATATCCAAGATAAGTGTCATGTGACCAGAAGATCAAATTCAGACTCCTCAAATTAGAGCATATCCTCTTTAGCTGAGCGAGACATGTTGGAATAGAAACAAAGCCTTTCATTTATATTGATTTATTCATTATTTTGACAGATTTATAGTAACATTTTGAGCTTTAAAGTCTACCTTTAAGGATATTCTGAAGATCAACATAGAATAGTAAGCAGAACAGTTATAGATGGAAGAAAAGAATACCATAAAAAATTCATCTTCTTGACATACTAGTCTCTGAGAAGAATGAGTCCCCCTTAAAGGGGAGCTTATTTAGAAGATTCTGTTATTTTCATGGATATCTATTGTCATTTATGGATATCTATTGTTTTATGGGGCCGGGAGTTTGACCTAGTGGTAGAGTGCTTGCCTAGCATGTACGAAGACCCGGGTTCGATTCCTTGGTACCACATACATAAAAAAAGCTGGAAATGGTGCTGAGGCTCAAGTGGTAGAGCTCTAGCCTTGAGAAAGTCCAAGGACAGTGCTTAGGCAGCCCTGAGCTCAAGCCCAGGACTGGCAAAAAAAAAAAAAGTATACTGTTTTATGCAACATCTCTATTTCTGGATGTACTAATCTGTACTGATGTGTAATCATATCAAAGCTGTGCTAATTTATAGTCAAATCAAAGAAATGACTTTTATGAGAACAGAGCCCACATCTACTTGGGATGCTTTTGTACCTCTAGTACTAGAACAGGGCCAGGCACCCACTAAGTTTTTAAAGTGAGCACCTAACATACTTTCATGTATTCAGTTGCACCTCATTCTAGAAGTATATATTGGTTGGACAGTATATTGTTATTCCATCTATTCTATATGACCATTGGCTATCAGTGGCCATTGAACTCTTATTTTCTTGCAGGGATAGGGATTAATGTTGGGGGCCGAGTAACGCCATTCTAATAACTTTCTGCTGAGACCTGTAGTAGGGGTAAACAAGTGGACCTCTTTATCCTGCCCACCTGTTGTGCTGATAGGCTCTCACACCCAATATAAGGAGGGGAGTTTTGGAGAGAGAGAGAGATCTTCCTGCCTTAATGAAGCTGCGTGGCATTTCTGTTCGTGCTCCGGAGAAGCAAGGCTGAGTGCGGGAGGACAGTGGGCCCTCTCCTCTCGCGGCTTGGACTGGTTGGGGTGTGTTTTTCCCATCCCTCCTCAAGAGGAACTGGGGATGAAGGACCCCGACAATTAAACCAAGAGCCTCATGCATGCTAGGTAAGCACTCTTCCACTGAGCTATATACTCTTAGTCCTTTTTTTTTTTTTTGGCCAGTCCTGGGCTTGAGCTCAGGGTCTGAGCACTGTCCTTGGGCTTTTCTCAAGGCTAGTATTCTACCCTGAGGCACTGCACCACTTCTGGCTTTTTCTATGTATGTGGTACTGAGGAATCGAACCAGGGTCTTCGTGCATGCTAGGCAGGCACTCTTACCACTAGGCCAAACTCCCGGCCCCTCTTAGTCTTTTCAAGCACTTGATAATGTGAATAGACTAAATTGATATGTAGCATAAAAATGAAGTCATATTGGATTGAAAATCTGAGTAATAAAGTAAATCATTAAATTTTCTATTGATTACAGTTAAAGTGATATATAAAATATTAGGTTGAGTAAAGCACATTAAATTTACTTCATTAATTATTTTCCTTTTTTCTCTTTCTTTCTTGCTTTCTTTCTTTCTTTGTTTTTTGTGTTTTTGGTGGATCATGGGGCTTGAACTCTGGGCCTGGGCACTGTCCTTGAGCTCTTCAGCTCAAGGCTACCACCATACCCTTGAGCCACAGCCCCACTTCCAATTTTCTAGTGATTAATTGAATTTGTGGAGCTTTGTAGTGCCCTGGCTGGCTTTGAACCGAGATCCTCAGATCTCAGCCTACTGAGTGGCTCATGTCTGTAACACTAGCTATAACACCTGGCTTATTTTCCTTATTCTTATGCCAGTACTAGGGCTTCAACTCAGGGCCTTACACTCTTGCATGGCTTTTTCTCTTATGGGTAGTACTCTGCCACAGGAGCCATATCCCCAGTTCTGGCTTTTTACTGGAGAGAAGAGTTTGTCTGCTTGGCTGACTTCAGACTTGCATTCTCAAATACTAGTCTCCTGAATAGCTAGGATTATGATGTGAGCCACGGGCACTCAGCTCTCAATTTTTTTAATATAACTTCCAGAAAAAGTTTACATATATAGCTAGTATGTAATTTCTGATGCAAAGCACTGACAGATTCACTGCTGAAATGAAATTATGCAAGAAATATGAGAATAGCTAGTTCCTTGTTTGTCATGGCACTTGTCACTTCTGATGATTTTTGATGCTCAATCATCTGAAGTTATATGAACAGAGGATGGAGAAATAATCATCGATATGATTATTTGTCATAAAAGGGATTAAGTTCACTTATGACTCAGGAACAGTAGAAGAGATCCTGGCTGATGAGGGAGAAATTTACTTCTAGCCTCTTCAGTGAAATTTCTGTTTGACTTCCTGTTTGCAATGAACTTTGGAACTGAAAAAAGCATCTGCATTCTGAGTCAGGGAATTTCTTCTCTTCTGAGCTTCTTACTACTTCACACTTTTTTCTGCATTGCCTTTCCAAGATTTTTGGGTCCCCAGACTCACTTGGCTTTAGTTTGGGTTGCATATCTTGTCTCTGCCTTGATCTTGAATGAATAGTATTCACCCTGTACAAATCTAAAATCTCCAGTGCACTGATCAAGACTGTAACATGCTCTGCACCCAGCCCTTCCCCTACATACATTGAGAGTAGGAGACCAAGCAGACTCAAAGAATAAGCTGCCAACTCCCTTGCTTAAAAGTTAATAAACCTTGGTTGTTTTTAATTTTACTTAATGATTTCACCAACAAGTCCTTGAATTGGAAGTGAAGATAAGAGAACTGCTCTTGAGTGATGGTACCTCATCTCTCCTCTGCTTCTAGGCACAACCAATCTTCAAACATAGGAATGAAAACAAAATGAACAGAAATGGTCTCTAACTTACTGCTCATAATGTTTGATTGGTAAAACTTTGGATCATCACGTTTCACCTCATCAGGATTTTCACAAAATTTGTTGATGTTGTCCTCAACATACCAGCTCTTGTTCTCATCAAACACAGCAAACACAGCCAGCTGCTCGATGTCTGCTGCCCTCTGGAGGATGAAAAGGCTTTAGTCAGTGACCAATGCTCCAGCTGACGTCCTAGTTCTCAGACATTGTCCACCAGGGGCCACTGAAACCATAATACAGGCATCTATGGAAGCATTTGTCAGAGCTACAGCTAATATGCAAAAGCAAACAGGTCAGAACAGGAAATTCAGACACTAACACATCCCAAAGGCTAAAATTCCCATTTCACCATAGTAATAGTAGTTACAGTTCCAAGCAGTTGCAAAGAATATACAGAATGTTATAACAGGAGCTCCTTCCATCTCCTTTGCTTTGTTTCTTATACTACCTCAATAAATCATGATCTTAGAAATATTCAGTTCGGATTTTTCTACATGCCTTGAGATAGAACTCATTGATCATAATAGCCTAAGTGGGGATTTTAGGTTAATAATAACAGGATTATTGATCTTCAGTGATGAAAAACTCATTCTTTGGGGTAATTAGTCTCATTGCAGAAAGGCCATTGTTTGGCCCCAACTTCACTGGAAGTCATCTTCAACTGCTGGGAGCCTCTCCTCCTCCTCTTCCTTCGTCTTCCCCTCCTCCTCCTCTCCTTCTACTTCTTTCTCTCCCTCTCCCTCTCTTGAGAGTCTCTGAGAGTCCCCAAGATCAATATAGAAATTTACATTTTTAGCAGATGGTGTCTCACAGACTCCTCCCCCGCCCCTCCACACTCCATAGCCCTGTTCTCAATTTTTGACAGAAGTATTACCTGTTTGATAAAAGGAAAAATCAGGAGATGTTAAATAACTTCCTCAACATAGCCAACAAACATGGAGTTTTAATCTAAAATTAAATACAGTACACAGCATCACAGTATAGATGTACATTCTACACTCAGTGTCAAGATGAAAACAAAAAAGATAGAAATTACCTAGTGAATGTTAGTATTTACCTTAAAGAGGACTACCTAGTATTTTTGGTTTTGTTTAGTAGATAGAAAAGCTCAATACTTTAATAAGGAGATCTGATCTGTTCTAGCCAGGAGAAATTCCCAGAATTTCTGAAAAGTTATGTCAAAGACCAATTACCTGTATGCCCCTAACATCCAGGGATCTGCTCTTACAAATCAGCAGAAGCCCTATTAGCCCAGAGGCAATGTCCCTGGTCATATCTACGTCACTGTAGTATGGTCTTGTTAAGCATTGGGCATCATTTTCTGTGGGTTCATCAGATTCTAGGATATTCCATTTGTAAGTATAGGTTTCTCCCGGTTGAACTGCTCTGATCATGTGACTGCCTAAAAGTGAATATACTCAGTTATTTTAATTTGAAAATTTATTGCATGATACAAAATAAATATTTTAGCTCTCATTAGATCAAAGTAATATCAGGAAAGAAATTTTCTTTTTACATTAAACAAATTGGAATTCTGGATAGCATGTAACTGTTTCAGTACTTCCCCCACTAGAAGTAACTATAACCGTAATAAAAGAATTCCATGTTTTGTGACTACAGACAGAATCCTAAAATATTTGTTAACTTTTAGGATATTTGTACATGTGTATTACTCAGGGCATGGAGGGAAACAGAAGAAGTATGGAAGTATCTTCCAGGTCAAATGTTTCTTTCAGTAGAGGTAAAAGATCCTACCTGAGGTAAAGTTGGCTTCGTCATCTTGAGGAGAGAAGGTCACTCCATGAGGGTAAATGCTATATGCTCGGCTGGCCATATTCTTAAACATGATCTGCACAGTTAAACCAACTTTGTAATTTCAGGACTTAAGGGTTATCATGAAAACCAATAGAGGGTGCTAGCTTTGCCTATTTATCTCGTGTGTGTGTGTGTGTGTGTGTGTGTGTATACAGTGCATACACACAGTTGGAATAGTGCTTCTGCTTATCTGAGCAGTAACTTCCTTCCATTACCTTGTAGGAATTTTCTTTGTTCCCAAGTTTGTCTGATTTTCTTTTTCTCAAGTTCTTTCTCATGTCAATTAACTAAATCATGTATTTTTTCCTTTTTAATAATTTGTTGTGAGACCTTTGTGTTATGGAGCAAGCTATAAATAAAAGCAAGCACAAAATCTAAATGCTACATTTGCAATTAAAATTATGAGAATACTTTTATTAAGTATAAACAAAAATCCATTTATTCTGCAGTATTTATTTGAATTTGAATGTCTATTACTTACTTTGAGTGTGTCTCTGACCTGGGCTCTGATAATTGGACCCAAAATACCCAATTCTTTTTTTTCTATGCGTTTGGTGAAGGTCTCATCTTCGTACTCTTTGTAAACAACTTTCTTATACTGTTTTCCAATTTGGTTTGAAAAATTATCCAAGTGTAGAGACTTATATTTTCTGAAAGTGATATGAAATAGAACAACAATTTAACCACCTTTTAGAATGGGAAAACCTTTATACCTAGCAGGGTTTTGGATTAGTTAAAATGCCTAATTCTCTAATAATTAATGTGCTTGCAAGGTCCTAATATCCTCTGTCCAGTTGGAAAACTCAAATCTGAGTCACTTTGACCACTGATTAAGTCCTAGGTAACTGGCTGGAATCAGCTATTTACATCTCATTGCCACTCTCACTGGGGTAGCAGGCCTTGGATATCTCTGAGAAAAGAGGACACATTAGGAGTTGTTCTAAAATCATTCCTGTCACTTTATTGATGATTCCTTTACTGGCTTTCTGAATATTTCTGAATCATTAGATACACCCTTGGGAAATTTAACTCAATCATCTTTATTAGAGTTTTGTGTTGTTGGTCTATTCTCACCAGCCACTCAATCCTCAGAGCTGACTAGAAAGTAACCTTCTTTACCATCTTCTGTCCATCCTATACCATATACATGGTTTGGAAGAAAATAAACATGAATCTTTCCTTGGCTCTCCTTATTGCCTTAGTTTGCAAGGAGAGGAGCTGTGAGTAGCTATTTTATCTGTATAATTTCAACATCTTGTGCACTGTATATAAAAATGACTCAACAGTAAACAAATATAAACATTTATAATCCCCTACTACTACAAAAGGTAGCTATTTATACAGTCTGTAATAAATAAAACTTATTTATTTATTGGTGATGATTCTGAGGTTGAACTCTGAGCTTTAAGTTTGCTAGGTGTTCATTCAACCACTGAGCAAAGCTGTCAGCCCTTTTTGCACTCAATTTTTTTGGGGGCGCTCACGAGGCTTGAACTCAGGGCGTAGGTCCTATCCCCCAAGCTTTCTTGCTCATGGCTAGCACTCTATCACTTGAAACACAGTGCCACTTCAGGTTTTCTGGTGATCAGTTGGAGATAAGAGTCTCATGGCCTTTCGTGCCAGGGCTGGTTTTGAACCTCAGTGCTCAGATCTCAGCCTCCTAAGTAGCTAGGATTATAGGAGTGAGCTACCTGCTCCCAGCTTTGCAATCAGTAATTTGCACTGATCATAGGACCTCACTTCCTGTCTGAGATTTTTCCCTATACCACAATCTACCTTCTTCGTATCTCTTATCATAGCTGGCAGGACCACCAGGCCCATCTGTTTGTTGAGAAGGAATCTCAGAATTTTCTCTTGCCTGGACCCGGGACCCACTCAATCTTAGCCTTCTACATAACTGAAATGACAAGTAAGCCACTGTACTCAGGTATTAAGGTAGGTTCCTCCACTTAGGTTTGGCTCAGCCTCAAACCTAAATCTTCGTATCTCAGCCTCCTAAGCAGCTAAGATTATAGGCATGAGCCACAGGTTTCCAGTGTTACATCTCGATTTTGAAATTCAACTATATGGTTTGGAGAGTTTTATGTTGGTATATAAAGAATATTTATATGCTTCTTTTAAAAAAATCCTAGCCCATTATATGAATGTGTCATGGCTTATTTGTTTCCTATTGATAAGCATTTGTGGTGGTTTCTGGTATTTTGTTCTTGGTAGTCTAGTGTAGAGACCTTACTGATACATCATTTCACCTGAGGAAAATGTATGATTTTGGTAGGTATTTCCTAGTTATCCTCTAGAAAGGAAGCAACAATGTACTCTGCCACCAGAAGGTGTGCTAGTGCTTCCTTTCCATAAGCTCAGCAGTAGACTGTGCTATCTAAATGAGTCTAGTGGGCAGGAGTGGAGTCGCCTGTGAGTTTAAGTTGTGGTTCTCTTATTTTGAATGAACTTGAGCATTTTCGGAAATATTTAAGAACAACTGGATTCCCCAAAGTTCTTACTCTCCCCCACACATTCCCTCATCTGTAAGAAACCAGAAGTAGTGTCTAATTTGTAGAATTGGGGTGAAGCCCGTAGAAGGAATCTTAATACAATGGTTAGCAATAGTGTTGTTGGGATTATTAGACTAAATTCCCTTGGTGAACTTGGAGTGATTCAAGATTAATTAAATCAGGAAGCCTGGATGGGAACCAATATGTGTCTCACTGAGAACTGGCCACATGTCTTTTTTCTTTTAATTGTCAGCCTTTATTTAATTCAGCACACACATGACCTTTCACACTCACTCCAAGGACCCCGTGGACATGTCTTAAACCTTTGCATGGTGGTATGAAACCCAGTGACTCACTTGTCCATATTGGCTGGTATGACCGGTGCATAGTTCCACATGACTTCCTCTGCAGCAATGAAGTAGTCCCACCTCCTGATGTGTCGCCTCTGCTCTCGCGTTAATTTCTTTGGAGTCCTGGTTTTCTTTAGACAGTCTTTAATATCAACATAAACTTGCATTCCAGCTGAGTGAGGATATAAATATGACAGTAGAGCATTTTGAGAGAAGTAATTATTGTTCATCAAAGTACATATTTCAGAAATCATGTTGTGGGACATGTAAATAGTAACAGTGAAAATGCTTAGGCAACTCTAGTATATTTTGATGTAGGGTTTTATCAGTGGATTACAAAAGGGGAAACAATAAACTTGGGTTGGGGGAGAAGGGCTCAAAGTTTTTTATTCTTTTGGAGGGCAAAGATTTCTTGTAATTTCCAGACTCTTAAAATGCTTAAGGCTAGGAGTATAACTCAGTGGTTAAATGTGTCCTTAACACACATAGATGGCCCTGCATTCTCACCACAAAACAAGGCAAAATAAAAAATTAAAAAATTAAATAAAAACATTTAAAAACCCCAAATAAAAAATCCAAGAAAATACTAATGAAGATGTTGTTGAACTTTATTTTTTTCTTTTTTTCTCTGTGTAAAATGAGGACAAAAATAGGACATACTTAATGGTCATTAAAAAATAATAAGAGCCAGGAGTTTGGCCTAGTGGTAGAGTGCTTGCCTAGCATGCACAAAGACCCAGGTTCGATTCCTCATTACCACATATATAGAAAAACCTGAAAGTGGTGCTGTGGTTCAAGTGGTAGAGCGTTAGCCTTGGGAAAGCCCAGAACAGTGCTCAGGTCCTGAGATCAAGACCCAGGGCAGGCTAAAAGAAATTTAAAAAATTAAATAATTCATAACAGCACTACCCTCAATGTTAGTTTTATTTTTAATATTAGTAGGAACTCTATCTTACACAGATATAGTAGCAATATCATTGCTCCAGATGTAATTTTGATTGGTTAGTGTGAAAAGAAAACAGAATGACCACATGGAATATTTTTGCCACGTGTTTGCACACATTATTTTGGCAGCAATATGTTTTCCTACAGTAATACCAATTTTGATTTTAGTTTCTGTAAATACTAATGCTCCAATTAAAGGAAAAATGTGTACCAACTGGTTAACTCCTGTGGTTACCACAAAGCCTCGGGATTTATTTTCCTGCTTGAATTCACTGATGTTCTAAAGTCTACCTTATAGCTGTTTGGATATACTTATAACAGATGCAATACAAACTGAGTTCCTTTCTGTATCAGGCTTCATGCTCATCTCATTGTAAAAAAAATTATCTCATGGTTAAACTTTTACATTCCCAGTAACCTTGTACTCCTAAAATTTTGTGGATATTTGTCTTATTCGATCTAACCTCTAGGTCTTTCCTTCAGCTACATGTGAAATGCTTTCAAGAAAAAATACTTTTGCGTGTGCATTTGTTTCCTTCCTCTTTCTTTTTTTGAGGAAGTAGAGACCCCTTCAGCTTTTGCTCAGTTTCCTTCTTTTCTAGTCAATGGTTATAAACCTAAAAGCAAGGGTCTACATTTTGTTTTTAGGAATCTTGACATGTATATTTGGAGTGAGGTTGATTGGAAGGACAAAGTAAAGGTAATATTTTGTGCCTGGGAAGAAAAGACTCTGCATTCAGAAGCAAGGGTGTTAAGAAGGGTTTCTTGCCTTGAAAATGTTTTGGAATAAGTGAAGATATGATCCACTTTCCCTCTGGGCTCACAGTCATGTTTGCAGTCGTGGATGTGGCACTGACCAGAGAGATGGCTGAGACCTTATGATGGTTCTGCTCCAGGACCTGGCCATTGAAATGAATGGAAAACAATTCTGGCCCTGAGCTCATTCCAATCAGATGCCAGCTGATGTGGTCATGCGCACAAACCATTATATCTGGGGTGGGGGGAGAAGAAATGATTACAAAATAGGCATTCGATTAAGTCTTCTATGATCACAAATGCAATCACAAAACATACTTGTGGTACCTGCTATGCAATGGGCATTGTGTAAAGTTATGAGGAAACAGATGTTCTAAGTCATGGTCTTACAAAAGCATGGATCTGAGAGACAGTCAACCAGTCTTTCACAACTCATTGCAGTAAGTGGCATTTTGAAGGTAATTATAGAGTCTATTGATTGGGGACCCTAGTTCAAAGTCCTAAGGATTTCTAAACAACCATGTCAAGGAAAGAACTAAGTCATTATCTCAAGGAGAGAACTAAGTAAGTGAGCCACTAGCCTGGATTACCCCGGGATTTCCTGGGATGTAGGACATTACGTATAAGAATTGGTAAAGTCTTTAAAAACAAGAGGTAGCTGATCACACCAATCCAGTTTGTTAGGAGGTCCAGAGATCCTTTCCTTCCATACAAAAGATTCCAAGGATCTACTCTTCCCATCTAGATAGAAGCCAAAGCTCTACCTAAGGGAAAAAGGTGTGAAGAGTCTTTGACAATTTTCTATTCTTTCCTTATCTGCCTTTTGATTATTCTAATGAAAATAGAATGAATTATTCTGTGTTACTTGATCTTTGTAAAATGCAGGAGACATGGCCTCATTATGTTGCCCACTAAGCGCTTTTCATGGCTGAGTAGTAAGAACTAGGTGGAAAATGTCTGTCTTTGCTTCCACAGTGTTTGGGGAAATGCTCATTTGCTCAGTGGAAGACCCTAAATAAAAGAAAAACTAGCTGGGCATGGTGGCTCATGCCTGTAATCCTAGCTACACAGAAGGCTGAGATCTGACGACCTCAGTTCAAAGTCAGCCTGAGCACTAATGACCATGAGACTTATCTCCAAATAACTACTAGAAAACTGGAAGTGGTGCTGTGGCTGAAGGGGTAGGGTGGTAGCCTTGAGCTGAAGAACTCAGGGATAGTGCCCTGGCCCAGAGTTCAAGTCCCATGACCGGAAAAAAAAGGAAAACTAGAAGGTAGCTAGAAGGCGTGCTTTGGTAGGAACATTGATGTACCCCATATTAAATCTACCAATGAACACCATTATATAACAATTATTTCACTTATTCAGTGTATACTACTCTGTAAGACCAGGAGTATTATTGACAGTAAGTGTTCTAGCAATGATTATTCCCTTCCCTCCTTCCTTTATGCTCAATTATTTCTTTTCAATTATCAATTTATCTTTCTGCTTTTATGAAGTCATTTCTATTTTTGTACACATCATCTCCTTTTTTGGTTTATACATTTACATAGACTATTATGCCTGGAAACAGATAATTCACAGATGGTTAGTCTATTCCTGTAAATAAGTACCACTGAGATTACTAAAGAAGATTAGATGAAGATGAAGAAGTGAATGAGATATGAATTCATATATCTCAAGGCAAGGTTAATCAAGTGTCAAGTTGGTAAATCCTGACTTTGGATCTTAGCTATTAATATCCCAAGTCATATAAGTGCATTTTCGATAATCCAAATGGTAGAGAAAGTCAAATAAAATAGGATATAAGTTAAAAGTAGTAATGGGGCCAGGAGTTTGACCTAGTGGTAGAGTGCTTGCCTAGCATGCACGAAGACCCAGGTTCGATTCCTCGGTACCACATACATAGAAAAAAGCCTGAAATGGTGCTGATGCTCAAGTGGTAGAGCTCTAGCCTTGAGAATTCCAAAGACAGTGCTCAGGCCCTGAGCTCAAGCCCAGGACTGGCAAAAAAATAAAGTAGTACATAGACCTTACTTCTTATTGATTTTTGTTTTTCAGTACAGGATGCCATTTATGATATTCAGACAAGCAGAAGAACCTCTTACAAGTTTAGTGTTTCATCAATTAGGAAAGAAGGTCATTCTTTTCCCAAGTTGGTTACCATATAGCCTGGATCTTTAGTTCTAAGTCAGTTTTACCAGACAGAAGAAATATAAGTGGTCAGGTGGGAGCTCTGGTTTGGATATGAATAGATATGCTGGAGGATAACCCAGAAGGTACTTACATCACTGGAAGTGCTACCATTAGGAGGAATTAGTGTATTCAGTTTACATGCTTAGTTGTCATGAAAGTGAGTTGTTAAGTGGCACTGTGGCTCAAGGGGTAGGGCAGTAACCTTGAGCTGAAGAGCTCAGATACAAGGACCAGGCCCAGAGTTCAAGTACCATGACTGATAAAAACAAAACAAAACAAAACAAAAAAACCACAAAGAAAGTGTAAAGAAACTTCTTTAAGTGGCACTGTGGCTTAAGGGGTAGAGTGGTAGCTTTGAGCTGAAGAGCTCAGGGAAAACACCCAGACCCAGAATTCAAGTCCCACAACTGACAAAAAAAAAAAAAGAGAGTTGTTATAAACCCAAGCCACTCCAGTACTGGTCTTCTCCTGTCTGTGACCACTCTCCTCTCTTCTAGGCTTTGGCACAGACAGGGGATTCCTCACCAGTGGATAAACTAGTGGAGCTACCCAGTCTTGGACAGTTTCTGGAAAATGAAGACCTGAGTAACATATTTTCATTTATTTATTTATTCATTTTTGCCAGTCCTGGGCCTTGAACTCAGGGCCTGGTCACTGTTCTTGGGCTATCTCGAGGCTAGAGCTCTACCACTTGAGCCACAGCACCATTTC
Organism: Megascapheus bottae; assembly: GCF_031878675.1. Lineage (NCBI taxonomy): Eukaryota > Metazoa > Chordata > Mammalia > Rodentia > Geomyidae > Megascapheus > Megascapheus bottae. Next base: position 28,814,923 of record NC_143518.1, on the reverse strand, counting down.
TGGCTTTTTTCTATATATGTGGTACCGAGGAATCAAACCTGGGTCCTTGTGCATGCTAGGCAAGCACTCTACCACTAGGCTAAACTTCCAGCCCAATAGCATCTTTTTAAAATAAAGAACTTAGCTTTAGATATTTGTTACTCTAATAGACAATTGACTATCAGGGGAATTCAGGATGTTTTTTCCTCACTTAACAGTGGCTCCTCCCAGAAGAGCCTTAAATACTTGAGAAAACACTCTATATGACATTGAATACTATTCATCTAATCATTTTTGAAAAAAAAGTCAGCAAATTTGTATTAGAGAGAAGTCTCCTAATCACCTATTTCTCTTTACTTCAAGTGCTTTTATTTCGTTTCTGATAATCATTTCTGCTAAGGAGTGGCCTCTGACTTCAGCAGAAGTAGGTGCGGTCACTAGGCAGCAGGGGTGGTAGAACTCACTGATATGCTGGAGGTCTTCTAGGAGGTCTAAATCTAGGTGAAACATCTTCAGAAAACTACCTCTAAGAAGGATGCATGCTATTTTTCTTAGCTAGATTTCAATTTATCTGTTGTACTTCTTGGCCAACGTCCTTAGTGTCTGGACGGAAACAGTGGAGCCAAGGCATCTGTGATCCATGGCTCATGTATTACCTGGCATTGTCCTGTTCACATAGCCATTGACAGTGTACATTAGGGATGATGACGGGCTCCAGCTCTTGCTTTCATCAAACACAGCAAACAGCAGCACATACTGCTTGTCAAACATCTTCTGAGTCCCATCCTCAGTTAGAGTACCTGGAAAGGAGATCCATATTTTCAATAACACCTCAAATTACAGACTGTCATTAGCTTTCCTTGATAGCAAAGAATTTAGGGCAAGAAACAAGTTTATCATGTAACATTTGGCCTGCCATATTATACATTTTGGCACCATATAGACTTGGGAAACAGACATCTAAAATTAAATCTTACCTGGTATTGAATGCAAGCATTTGATGGCTGTCTGAGTCTCTGTACCAGAGTCCATTTCTTCTAGTCTTGCAAGACTAATACATAAGTATTATGGAGGCATATACATATATATACATATAATATGTTAATACATGTGCAGTGTCACACTGCAAGCATTTGATGGCTGTCTGAGTCTCTGTACCAGAGTCCATTTCTTCTAGTCTTGCAAGACTAATACATAAGTATTATGGAGGCATATACATATATATACATATAATATGTTAATACATATGCAGTGTCACACTGCAAGCTTAATGCAATTTACTCATTTGTACATGAAGCGAGATACAACAGATTTGACTTTTACCAGATTACTCCATTCCCATAAGGAAAAAAATGCAAACTGTAAAAATGGAAAATCCTTTCACAAGTTTAAATTTTTCCAGTCCTATCACAGTAACTTCTGAATAAGAAAATGAAAAATATATTTTTGTGATATGTAAATTGGGGAGTGTATGTGGATATGATCTGTGTATATGTGTGGACAGTGAGTATATCACATTTTTCTTATGATATCAGTTCATTTGGTTCTTGTTTTAATGAAAATGAGTTGAATTCTCTTGGATTATAAAGAAAATCTAAGACTCGATCCTAAGAAATGTAACTTAATACTTCCCTTCTATCCAGCTTGATTACAAGAAAGGAAGCTGGAGTTTCCTTTTGTCTGCAAACCTTATTACCAACCCAAACCTCCACTATGTTAGCTATATTAGCCAAAGGCCTCTCAGGAGTTCCCTGACAGAGTATAGAAGGCACACACTCTCATAAAGACCTTGTTCCCGAGGTTAATGATACAGATGACAGAAGCATGTCATCAGAGTACACACACAAACAGCATCTTATTCAAAGAGAAGCTCCCATAACTGAGAGAGGGAAGAATAAGAAGAAATAGGGGTTCTCCCCTTCACAAAATGTGAAGTGTTCTTCCTCTTTATAAAACAGTGATCTGAAGTCTCAAGTCTGCATCCATCTTCCTCTGCTCAATGTATGAGCAGGTACCAAGATGCTACCAAGCCACTTTCTTGATAGAGCTCCTTATACCTCAACACCTTTGTTGTTGCTGAATCTTTTTTTTTTTTAATGGTTGTTGTTGCTCTTACCTTTCTTACATATGAGCAGAGGTCCAACCAGCCCTGAGTTGAAGTCCTGGGTCAGATTTTCATAGGAGTAGTAGATGTGTGTCAGACATGGAGGGTCATCCTTTGTGGGCCCACTGTCTTCACTGATGACCCACTCATAGATATACTCATGGCCTGGAGCTACAGCATCGTCCATCTTCTCCACAGGGAACGTGTGGTCAGGGTAAGAAGCGCCTGAAGAAACAGTAGCCATAAAGACACCTGGGAAGTTTCTGAGGAATACTTGTCCTCTTTCTCAAGTCTGGGGAACCTGAAATGAGCCCTCTGGAGAACATGTGTCTTAATATCATGAATCTTTATAATCGGGAAAGATTCACATGCATCTGATTCTATGCCTACATACTTATAAAGGTTTTTACATCATGGTGATCTGAGGAATAACTGTTACTAGTATATTAATTACTTGCCGGCAATTATTTCAATATAATCAGATGGCAGTTACATTTCATCAGCAAATCACTTTAAAACATAAGAATTATATTTTTTTCCCTATGCCCTTTGAGAAGTTACTTTATACTTGTCTATTAGCATGGAGTGAATGTGCACATGGAGATGTTTATATTGTTTTATTTTGTTTGTCCCCCAAATTGTTTTAAAACTAAAAAAAAAATAACCCTAGAGATTTGGCATAAGTGAAAACTTTTGTGTAGAACCCTGTTGGATTGGAGTCTTCTGTGTCCTTGCTTTGTGATGAGCCATTGATTCCATTTTCACCAACTATCCACCTGCATACTATAGATACCCAAGTCTGTGACCTTTCTATTAAGTGTAAAGCTTAACCTTGAATGCCTTTGTGTCTTCTAAAAAAAAAAAAGACAGTTTGATACTGACAACCAGTGTTTACTACCACTCCAGTGAAATATAAGATTTGAGTGTTAAAATTCTTAGCAGCTGAGAAGGGATAAGAGCTTAAATAACTTCCCATGACTTCTAACACTGTGTTCGTGTTTTTTTTTTTTTTTAAAGAACTATATGAGAATACTCATGTGATAAACAGGGAGCTTTATCTCTAGAAAGTTACCAAAGAGCTTTGGAACAAAGCACAAACAAGACTGATAACAAACAAGACTGATAACAAACAAGACTGATAACAAACAAGACTGATAACAAACAAGACTGATAAAGAGGTTCACCCCATAGGGTCAAACCTTGTGAATTAACAGGAAGAACTGCTTCCTCCCTGAGCTTCACTATTTGAATTGAACTTGCTGGCCCCTACCCAGTGCCTCCTGTTTTCTGGCCTAATGGGATTAAAATGCATTTTTCTAGATATAAACCATCCACTATTATAGCTGTGACAACATTGTAGTGGATTCCTACAGAAAAAACATTTTTCCTTTGCCTTTATAAATTTTCCAAAGTATAAAATATGACATTATATAACTTTTTACTTTTAGCCCTAACTTTCTTCATTTATCACTCAGTTTTTGGATATCATCTTCAGCATTCGCCTTGTGAGTTCATTGAGTGATACTTCTGCTAGGCTATGAGAAAAAGTGTAGGAACTTTGTATCTGAGTTGACGACATGTTGACATGTTTTAGTTTAGCCACTTATCAATTGTGTGAAGTGGGGAAAGTTTCTTAGTGGCCCTTTTAGCTTCTCTTTATTTTATTTGTTTATTTTAGCTTTTGTTATTCAGAACATAATTACAAATATCTAATAATATAGCTATTCTTCTAGAGATAATATCATTGTTGATGGGTTGTTAGAACTGGAAAATACACAAATATAACACAGCTGGCACTTAGTAAGTACTGTGGTAGTCTGTCTGTCTTTCTTTCTTTCTTTCTTTCTTTCTTTCTTGCTAGTTTGCTTGCTTGCTTTTGTTTTTGCCAGTCCTGGGGCTGGGCACTACTTTTGGCTTTTTCTGTGTATGTGGTAATGAGGAATCAAACCCAGGGCTTTGTGCATGTTAGGCAAGCACTCTACCACTAGGCCAAACTTCTGGCCCTAAAGTATTTGTTTTTGTTGACACTTTATAGTGAATACAGCCTTAACCTTTATGTTTTGTTTTGAATGAGATGTACTTTAAATGTTCTTGAGTTCTCTTAACACTTGAGAAAGACTGAAATTACTGATGGCCTTAGTTTAGACTAATATAGCCAAATATTATAGGCTGGCATTTCTATGTATCCTAGACAGTGAGAAAATTCTATAGCTGGAAGTTTAGGATCAGGTTCCAGCATGGTGAAGTCTTGGAGAGGGAGTTCTATTCTCATTCTATCCCACAAGGAAGAAGGAGGATGAAAGAGCAATGCTGGGGTTGTCTTTTATTTGGAAACTAACCTATCCTGAAGGTTGTACCTTTCATGACAGACACCATCCCATCTTACCATCTCACTGAAGAGTAGGACTCAGCATATAAATTTTGGGGAGATTCAAATATCTAGTCTGTTGTAGTCATGATATATCTATTCTGAAGGTAAAAACTGATAATAAGATAGCCTAAGTATTTACAACCACCCACAGATTAGCAAATTTCCAAGCAAAGAAAACATAATTTAGTCTTTACTATTATTAGGTTCTCGGTCCTTTGGTTTTGTTCCATAATGATTATCACCACCACCATAAGAATCATTACCGGTATATCCAAGACACTGTGCTACATACAAAGTAAAGAAAACACATAATGAATCTGTAAGGGGTCCTAGCAGCTAACAATAGATGCATATGTGATATATTTCACCTCTGAATTTTTCTCAGAGGCCACAATTGGGACTCACTGATTGTCTAGACAGAGAACCAAACAAAATAAATAACTGAGAATTACCCAATATCACCATACTTGTCCTAGATAATTGCAGTATGACTGCTCAGTGATTTATATGCAGTGTTCTGAAAATATAGTAAGTTTAAACAATGTGGTATTTCTAGTTGCTCCAGTTGCTTACACCTCTAATCCTAGCTACCTAGAAAGCTGAGATCTGAAGCTTGAGGTTCAAAGCTAGTCCAGCCAGACAAATCCAAGAGACCTTTTATCTACCCAGCAAAAAGCTGGAATTGGAGGTATGTCTCAAGTGAGCAAAAGAGCATAAGTAGAAAAGCAAAAAGGTTGGGAATGTGGCTTGGTAGTAGTGCTTGCCTACCAAGCATGAAGCCCTGGGTTAGATTCCTCAGTGCCATATAAATAAAAAGCCAGAAGTGGCTCTATGGCTCAAGTGATAGAGTGCTAGCCTTAAGCAAAAGAAACTCAGGGACAGTCAAAGGACCTCTGTTCAAGCCCCAGGACTGGCAAAGAAAAAAAGAAAAAAAAAAGGAAAAGGAAAGAAAGATTGTGAAACCCTGAGTTTAAACCCCAGTACCAGCACACACTGTGTATGTGGGAGGGTGTGAGTGTTGTACACAACATGATGTTCTGCTACACATGTAAATATTGAAAGAGTTACTACAGTCACACTAATGAATATCCATATCATTGTCCAAAGTAAATCATTCAGAATTACATATCAGTTAAATGAATTTTTTTTCAAATATTTGAATGGATGATGTTAATTCAAATTAAAACTTGATGATTAAAGTGCTTTGAAGTGGATTTGCACCTAGGGTTATATTCTTTATGTATAAAAATAATTACTATTGATATGGTGGGAAGGTTATTTTATCAGGACTTTTATGCTTTTCATTTCAAATAATTTTATCTTTCAAATGTAACATGCAGGTTGCATTTTCAACTTTTCAGTCCATTAATGTAAGATATAAAATATAAACAGCTTTTTAGAGCAAGCATGTGTGTCAGTGTGTTTTTGGTAAATCTGGTGTTTTGCCTAAAATCAAGAGTAGAACTCTACTGTCCCTTATCTCATATTGTTACAGTATCTCACTTTGTTATCTGATATATTGAATTTATTTGTATTTGGTTATTTGAAATATGATAGGGAAGGGGGGGAAACCAAGACTGGTGGGGGGGTGGGGGGATGGTAATGGGTACCAAGACATGTGAAAGGGTATCAATGTATGTGAATTAAGGCACTTTCTATTTGGCAAATATGTAATCCTTTTATTAATTACAATAAAAATATTTTTTAAAAAAAGAGTAGAACTCTAAACTAAAAAGAGGATAAATGGGCAGGAAAGGATATTGTACTAGAGCACAAAAAGTCCTTGTTCAGTCTCGAATAAGTTCTTTACACATGGGGAGACCTTATTTTAATATTTGTTCAAGTCTGTTTACTTTTAGCTCAGCCCATGGCTTTCTAATTTGTTATTCTTGTCATGATGTCCAAAGTTTTTGCCAAGAGGCTCTTGGTACTTTTTAAATGTAAAATGATGCAATTTCATCAAAAGAGCCTTTTTGCTAACACCTTAGGGTGTTCATTCATTCAATCCTCCCTTGATACTTATTTTTGTGATCAACTCTTTCCTTCCTATTTAATACTTAGCTAAGAATGCTTCAGTGCAGAAGTTCAAAATGTTCTTTTACAAGCTATAATTCAGGCAATAGGCAAATTAAAATGCTGATGATTTAAAGACTGATTTTATTACACAGGCATATAAGTCTCTTTTGAAGAAAAAATTACATTCTTGTGATTTATGAGAATTTTTTATATTAAGATTACTGTTTGGTACAGGTATTTATTATATATTCAAGGAGGTGTCAATATAAACCCCAAGTATTTAGTAAAGAGTAAAAAAATAGAAAGTCACCTATATTATATCAATCACTGAAATGTTAAGGAAAAATCTAGAAGATTCGTTTTTATTGGAGTATTTTGCAACACTTAGATGCAAGGAATGGTCTCTAGTGGTTTTTTTTTTTAATTCAGACAATTGGCTTATTAATAGATGACTAAATATTACAGAACTAATTTTGTGGCCCAATACTCATGATACAGCTCACATAGTTAAAATATAAGAACATAAATCAAAGAATAACATGACAATATAAGACTATGAAACAAGCTTTCTAAAGGTAATGACCAAAACAAACTTGAAAACTTTACTGAACAAAATTTGCTCAAAGATATGACTTTTCTGGGAATGCTACTTATAAACTTTCTAACATGTAGCTGGCAGTTGAAAACTTTTTGGTGATAGAAAATTTTGAAATGATTAGGAATAGCTATAGACACTTTATCTCCTGATGTTAAAGCATGCTCTTATTAAATACATTTCTAAATGAATTATAAGTATTTTTACATTTCTAAATGAATTATAAGTATTTTTACAAGTCATAATTTACTTATTTCATCAGAAACAGTTACCTGCTTTCTTTCTAGTACTGTGATTCTCAAACCTATTGTATCTAACACTCTCTACTAAGCTTGGGATCTAATTAATTTATACCACAAAAACCCCCAGCTTAAAATGTGGAAGGAGACTTGGTGAGGGTGTGTATTACACATGGAAAAGGAGATGTGTGTGTGTGTGCGTGTGTGAGTGTGTGTGCGTGTGCATGCATGTGCTTGACCTAGGACTTGAACTCAGGCCTGTGCACTGCCTCTGATCTTTTTGATCTCTTGTGCTCTCTATCAGTTGTGCCATAGCTCTTTTTTTTTTTTTTTGGTGGCTAATTGGAGATAGAAATCTCATTGTCTTTTCTGCCCCTGGGCTTTAAATCTTGACCCTCAGATCTCTGCCTCCTGAGTATCTAAGATTATACAGAGTTGAACCACCCAGCTGGAAAAGATGTTTTTAAAGGAACAACATACGCTAAAAAAAAAAAAAAAAAAAAGAAGAAAAAAAAATAACGAATCCTTTTCTGAAATGTAGACTAGATTTCCAGGGGAAAAAATTACTTTCCTTATTTGTAGACCAGAAGCACTATACTCACCATTAACAATCTCAATTTTTTTTAAAGAAAAGGAAAAATGACATAACTATATAGACATAAAAACTTATGACTCTATAGACATAATGTTTTATTTCATAAATTGGTATGTTTCTATGACATACAAACCCTTAGCCTAATTTTGATCAAGTTCTAAATATTAAGTCCCAGAGATTGTAATTAGAGATTCCCTCCTTGAACACTTGTTTGTTAAAAAAAAAAAAAAAAAAAGCACCCTCGCTTACTCATAAATTGAAGTGGAAGCAGGGAGGCAGAATTTTAAACATTAAAAAAAAATAAATATAAGGCCAAATAAACATTACGGGAAGAGGAATGATGTGGCAAGGTTCATTCCCTTTGCAAACAGCCTAGCTAGGGTACAAAGTCCATCACTGCCACCTCCTCCCACATTTGAAGTGGAACCTGCAGGGGACAGGGACATTGGGAGATTTTCCTTCCTGCTCTGTATTACCATTTGCTGGTTCCATTGACAGAAAACCTCATGAGAAGGCTAAATGTCTGAGCATCGCATCACATCACTGTGTGATGTTAGGAGCATAGAAGAAACACCTAGAGTCTTGCCAAATATTAAAGACAGATAACATTTCAGTTATTTTTCCCTCAGAGGGTGTGTGTGTGTGTGTGTGTGTGGTACTCTTGGTTTCTTAATTGCTAGACAGGTGTTCTAACACTGGAGCCACATCCCTAGTGCTTATTTGCTTGAATTGCTTTTCAGGCAGAATTTCACATTTTTGCCCAGGGCTACTTTCAGGCTCCAAGATTCTGTTAACCTACAGCCTTTCCTATACAGCATATACCACTATGCCCAGTGGAGACATTTTTACAGTTAATGCTTATTTTTCTCAAGCATTAACATTAGCTATGCAAACATAGCAGGTCCTGGAGAAGGGACCTGTTACTCACTTAGGCCTTGGTAGTATTAAGTTTGACAATAATTTATATAGGAAAATAAATGTCAGAATTATTTTCTGACTCACAAATTTACGTGGCAAATATTAAATTATTTGAACGCATTTTGACTGAAGAATCTTCTCCACTATATAAATTGAAATGTATTGGGTATTATATGCTAGGCATTTTTCTTTAAGGTTTCATGACAATCAACCTGTATGAGAGATTTGTATGATCGCTCTTCTAGTTTTAAAGATGAAAGAGATGAGATGCAAACGTCATAAAACTAAGGGTCAAGATAAGATTTCTACCTGATAGTCTAGTCTATAAAACCACACTATAAACTGGTTTTCTGCTGCTTCAAATATATGATGGTTGGAATATACAGGAGAAGGGAAGATATTTGTGAAGCACCAGAAGTCTGAATGTTCCTATCCCAACAACTATTACAAAATTGCACTATTACAGTTGTTGCACTATATACTATTACAACAGCTATTACCAATGCCCTTATTCCAACAATAAATACAACTGGTACAATTATTGTGACTGACAACTGAAGTCTGAAAACTGTAATCAAAACAGCGGAAATAATCAGAACAATGACTGGGCTGTGGCTGACACAGTCACCTTCATCATCACCTTCTCCAAGATCATTGCCATCATTATCATCATGCAGTCTCTGTTATTTATTGAAGGTTTATCAAGTCATAGGAACCATGAGATTACCCAAATGACATCATTTAATCCTCAGAACTTTCCTGTGGGGTGACTAGAGCATTCCCATTTTATAGAGACAAGATCTAAGATTAAACTGCAAAAGACATAGATGCAGAAACTATAACTCTAAAATGTGAATCTAAGTCTTTCTTTAAAGCTTGTGTCCTTAAATACTTCATTATGTCCAAAATTCTAAAATGATGTCCAATGCCACTACCATCAAATGCCACTCACTGTCATTACTGTGCCAAACCAACCCTGTCAGGCCAATCATGTATCACTGTGTCAGTGATTGATGGGCTCAATTCAGCTAGTTGCCTGCTTCTATAAACAAAATTTTATTGGGACATAACCTTATACAATCATTCACTTATTCTCCTTGGCTGCTTTTATGCTAATAGTAAGAGTTAACAACTTGCAATAGAGATTCTATTGCCTGCTAAGCTTTTGGACAGAACTGGTAGCTTTTTTTTTCTTTTTGCCAGTCCTGGGGCTTGAACTCAGGGCCTGAGCACTGTCCTTTGGCTTTTACTTGAGCCACAGCACCATTTCTGTTTTTTTCTATGCATGTGGTACCGAGAAATCGAACCCGGGTCTTTGTGCATGCTAGGCAAGCATTCTACCAGTAGGCCAAACTCCCGGCCCAACTAGCAGCTTTTTAACAGAAACCTTTGCTGATCCTTGCCTTAAAACTCCTTTCCCAATTTTTTATTCCCAATTTAAAGAATTTAGAGAGATCAGGTAATTTGCCACTCAACTATTACAGTACATGTAACCTAGCAAAACCCTAAAATCTAGATGATTCCAAATGCCCCTTTTCTTCTCTGATACTTACAAAGGCAATGCTTTTTATGAGTACAATTGATGAAAAAGGAGATTTCTCTGACAACATGAGGTTAGCAGTTATAAATCTTTGCCAATGGAATTAAAGAGTTGTACATTTTCTTTTGTAAGAGAGACAATAAATTCCTCTTACCTTCGGAGAATTTACTGTATCTGATTCCTTGAGGATGGATGCTTAGAGGCTTGTTGGCCTTATTTTTGAAATGAACCTTCAAGATGTCTCCAACTTCAGCATATAAAGTAGGTCCAAGAAGTCCTGTGGAAACCATTTTTAAATTGAATTTCATTATTGGAGTGATGTACAGTAAGGTTACAGATACATTCATCAGTTATATTACTTCTTGAACACTGTTACTCCTTCTCATGTTTTTCTCCCACTTCCTTCACCACACCCCCTCCCACTCTTCTTGTTTTTCCCTTACCTTCCCATTTTCAAATATACAAATAAACACATGTATAATATACCCGGTACCAAAGTCAGATACAGTAACAACATGAAATAGACCTTAGGGAGAAAAGAAGAAAAAAAGAGATAGTTTCACATAGTATATTAAGATCAATAATCACAATGATAAACCTCTTGTTTCCATATCCTGGAGTTCATTTTGCTTAGCCTCAGCCTATATGAACATATGTACATAGCTTTTGAGTTATTGTGATTCTCTGTTAGGAGAATCCTAAACATACACTAATTGTTACAAATGAGGGAAACCATGCAACCTATGTTTCTTTGGGTCTGGCTTACTTTACTTAATATGATATTTTTCCAAGTCCTTCCATTTCCTTACAAATGGGGTGATATTCTTTCTGATGGCAGCATAGAATTCTTGATCCAATCATCTACTGAGGGGCATCTGGGTTGGTTCCATATCTTAGCTACAGTAAATAATGCTGCAATGAATATAGTTATGCTGGTAGGTTTAGTATGGCTTTGTTTCTGGATATTTGGTAGATGCCCAGAAGTGGGATTGCTGGGTCATAAGGGAGTCCTATGTTTAGTCTTTTGAGGAGCCTCCATACTGCTTTCCAGAGTGGCTGAATGAGTTTACACTCCCAACAACACTACAGAAGGGATCCCTCCTGGCCACATCCCTGCCAGCATCTGTTGCTATTAGATTTCTTGATGATGGCCATTCTAACTGGAGTGAGGTGAAATCTCAAAGTTGTTTTGATTTGCATTTCTTTTACAGCCAGAGACATCGAGCATTTCTTCATGTGTCTGTAGGCCATTCTTATTTCCTCTTTCAGAGAAGTCTCTCTTTAAGTCTTTAGCCCACCTTTTAATGGGATGGTTGTTTCTTTGAGGATTTTTGGAAGATTTAATTTCTTGAGCTGCAGGTATATTTTAGATATAAGACCCTTATCTGTTGTATGGCCAGTGAAGATCTTTTCCCATTCTGTGGGTTTCCTATTTATCTTGCTGGCTAGGTCCTTTGCCATACAGAAGCTCTGCAGTTTAATGCAGTCCCATTTGTCCAAACTTTGATTTGTTATAAAACAAAAATTTTAAATCGACTGTGTTCAGGATCATCCAAGACAGAGCTGTTAAGATAGAAAAGTAGAGAGGGGAGTTTGGCCTAGTGGTAGAGTGCTTGCCTAGCATGCATAGACTGGGATTTGATACCTTGGTACCACATCCATAGAAAAATCCAGAAGTGGCACTGTGGCTCAAGTGGGAGAGCTCTAGTCTTGAGAAAGCCCAGGGACAGTATTCAAGCCCTGAGTTCAAGCCCCAGGACTGGCAACAACAACAACAGTAACAAAAAGATAGAAAAGTATTCAGGAAACCCCCAAAATGATAGCTGTCATTCTTCCTGGTCTTGAAAGTGACCTGCTTCTCTGAAGTTTAGAAGATGCTGCCAGTCATTATCATACACACACACACACACACACACACACACACACGGAGGATAAAATCTTTGGCCTGGACTCAAAGCAAGTGAAAAGAGTAAAATAAATAGTTCTTACACAACCCACCATGATCCTTGTCTTTTTTTAAAATAGCCTACTATCTATATTGTCAAAAGAATCATTTTCCATTATGCAGGACATGTGAGGGAGTGGTTCCCTTAGATTTTTTTGCAGTAGGAAACCTCACACACCTCAATGAAGTAAAGGAGCAAATCATGTAGATCCTTAGTGCTAGGGCAGATTCAAAATCCCTGAACTAGAAGGGAGCTTATTGAATCTCAGAATATAACAAGCAAGAAGGAGAAAAGAGGCTATGTGTGATTACTCGGTCCCCGTGAAAGACTTTGGGTTTTCTTTCAAAAGCAGTGGCAAATTGCTGGATCTTTGCACAAATGAGTATGGTTTGACATGAATATTCCTCTGAGGGAGAAAATGTTCATCTTAGCTGCTTTATATAGTCTATGGAGTGAAATGAGTACAAGCAGAGATCTGCTGGCAAAGGACAGAGATGGTGATTGGGCCAGCAGATGCAAGGGTGAAGACATTAGAGAAATTGTATTCTGAACACATATGAAAGTAAAACGCACAGGAGCTTGTGATAGACCACACATGGCACCTGAAAGAGAGACCTCAGGTTGACCCCAAGATCTTTTATTTGGAAAACTGGGTAAAATATCAGATATGGTGGCAGGAAGCAGATTAAGGAAGCAAGATTCTACTTGCTACATGCCAGATACTGTGTTAGGTCCTGAGCTACAGAGTTCCTCTGCTCGGAGCTCACAAAGCTAGTGTGGAGATGGACATACAGTAGGAGTTACCCCTGCAATATGGACAAAATACTAAGGGAGCATAAGGGATATAGAAACAAATTTGTCAAGAGAGTTAAGAGTCTACATCTGAGCTGCAGTATTGAAGAATCACACATTAGAATTCCTCAAAATACAGTCTGTGAGGTCTCCATTTCAGTACAATGTTAAAAGAATGGTTCCCACTTACCACGTCATCAGCTCCAGATATGAAGAGGGAGCCCATGAATCTGTACTTTAATACATTCTCATCCCATGTGATTCTGTGTCCATGACTACTTTAGATAAATGACAAGAATCTGCTCACTCCCAAGCTAACTACAAATTCTCATGAGATTTGCTTCAGCATTAGGATTCATAGCAACTCAGGGAGGAAGTTATCCTGCTATGGAGTTCGACCATTATTTGTTTACAGTGATGATAATTCAGGCAGTACTTCCACTTAAGCACTGAAAAACCTTATATTAATTCTCAAAATAATTTTAAGAAAGATGTCAAGATCCTCCTATTACAGCTGAGAAAGCTGAGCTTTAGAGAATTTAAATATCTTATCCAGGATCACAAAAATAATAGGAGGAAGTCATAATTTAAACTTACATCTGTGTGATTCTTAGAGAACTTTAAGCTACTTCATTATACTATACCCTTTACCTAGTATTCATTCATTCATTCATTCAAAAAATGCTGGTTGCCAGACTCTGGTGGCTCAAATGATATCAGATACATAGCTCAGAACAGTGCCCAGGGCCAGAGTTCAAGTCCCCCAACTGGCCAAACTGACCAAAAAACAAATGCAGATGGATGGAACAGCAAATAGGGCAAAGGTACAAGTGACACAGGACTAGGCTGGGGAATAGGAATCGTGCAGTTAGCGACAGTGTTCTAATACAGCTCTTTCAATCAGATCTGAGGCTTTTCTTTCACAGCAGCTCTGCCTCCTTATCTAAACTAGAACCAATGATAAACAGGATCCTATCCTACATTTCAGAGGCATTCAAGAAAATCCTGCACAAAAATGCATGTTAGAATTCCTTAGTCCTCCTAAAACAAATACTTTCTGGGATATACAACAGTTGACAGAAAGGTAATGATTAAAGTGAAAAATGCTTAAATATAAATCATAGGCTGTTTACATCAACTCTCAAGGTCTATTTCTAATTAATAAGGTTAAATCAGGAATTCACCACAGATATTAATCATCTGAAAGGATTTCCATCACAATACTTTCCTGTTCAAAAACTATCAATATTTTTGGTTGCTATTGGTGGTGGTGGTGTGGGTCACAAAGCTTTAACTCTGGGCCTGGGCACTGTCCCTGAGCTCTTCAGCTCAAGGCTACTTCCCTACCCCTTGTGACACAGTGCCACTTCTGGTTTTCTGGTGGTTAATTGGTGATAACAGTCTCCCAGCCAGTGGTGCCCAGGCTGGCTTTGAACCTGGATTCTCAGATCTCAGCCTCCTGAGTAGCCTGCCTGGCTCTACCAATATTTTTTGCTGTAGGCTTACATGGGACTTGCATAGCACTCAGAATAATGACTAACCTAGCTAGCACAGTCATTACAATTTGGTTAACTTGACCAAAGCCACAGGTAGCTTCAAATACTTACCTAGGCCTAGTGAATATGTTTGCTAGATTATTTCCCTTCTTTACCCACCTATAATTCAATCTAATAGTTCCTGAAAAATGATTACACATGCTAAGCTTAGAATTCCAGTATTAAAATGAATAAACTGTGACAGAGAGGAGAAGATCCTTTAACTTCCTGTCCACAACTATGAATGTAATTACATGGACAACGTTAATTTCCTCCAATAAGTGTAGGAACTCTTTTTACCTATGACTAACCCAGTCCAAGCTTTGAGTACCTTTGAATTCCAAGTCCTTCATTCTCTTGTAGAACCATTGTTTCTCATTTCATTTTCAGTTGTTTCAGGAAAGAATTGTACATAAATCCTTTTGCTTCAATATCCCTACTTCCATTCTCTCTTTAAACCCTCACTACTCCATAACCAAAGGCAGTGCTGCATTTTAGTCCCTATGTGAGTGGTGCTCAGTGTTGCTTGACCCTTGATTCCAGGACACCACATTTTCTAGCTTTCCCTCTTCTTTCTGGGTGAACTTTCTCAAGCTCTTTGGTGACCTTTCTCTCTTAGTTTATCCTTTGGACCTTGTTCCTTTGAGCTGTGTCTACAGTTGTATATCATCATCTTCTCCCAAAGCATCAGTTGCTACTTTAATTCTGATGTCTCCCAACTACTGATACCTAGTTTAAGTCTCTCTCTCTTTTGTATTTGTCCACTCAGTCCTCAACATTACATAGGCTCTCCACAGACATCTTGAACTCCAAATCTGAGCTCTTTGGCTTCCTTCACAAACATCCTTTTTCCTAAATTTTCTTTCCATTCTTCTGGCTGCAGAGCCAATCATCATTCTCTCTTATTCATTATCAGCATCCTGTTCAGTTGGTTTTAGCTTCTAAATATCTTTGGGCTCTATCTCAACTTCTTATCTAGACTAACACCAAAATGCTCTAGCTAGTTTATCTGGCTATGGACTTGTCTATCTCCAACTTGTTATCCAAGTATCCAAGTGCAAATATAAGTCTCTTCCTCTTGCTTATATCCTTTCCATGACTCCTGACTTCCCGCAAGATAAAGTGACTTCCCCCAAGATAAAGTCCTAAGGGAATGTTGTGTTGTATTCCTCCTGTGGTGATATCACTTGCTAATTCTGGTTTTTGTAGGTAATGCCCTCACTGTGAGGATCTTGTAATGGTTCTCTGAATGCATCATACACTCTCACCTCTTAACCTTTATATACTATTTCCTAGGTTTAAATGCATCTTTAGGAAAGAGGAATGAGGATAAGATGAATAGAGGAATAGATGGTCAAACATGTTCAAAGTATATTATATGAATATATGAAAAAAGTAAATGGTGGTGATGAGGATAAAGATGTATTTTATTTTTAAAATTATTATTCATTTATATTAACTTTACAAAAGTATTTAATTGTGATTTTTGTATCCCCAGAGCTTGAAATGTAGTTAGGTATTTATCTGAGCATGGTTTTGTTTTACTTTATCATTATTGATCTTTGACTGAAATGATGGCTCAGTCCAAGAACAACTAAAGATTCAAGGAAACCATTGAAATTGAATAGAGAAGGGGGGAAATTAAGATGGGGGGGAGGAGGGAGGGAAATGGGGACCATGACATGAGTAAGGGTATCAACGTTTGTGAAGTAATGCACTCTCTATCTGGTGAATATAATGTAACCCTTCTATTAATTACAATAAAAATATATGGAAAAAAAGATTAAAGGAGATGAGAAGAGGTGGGAGAGACAGTGCTAAGAGGGAAAGAAATGGAGACTGAGTCCAGGAAAGCTAAAATTCACCTGATTAAAGAAGGAGAGATGAGTTACTGATAAAGGAATCTAATGAGAAGAGGTCCTCCCTTCATTCCTGTGAAAAGGCTTTCATGTTTAATATTCTAAAATCCTAATTAACCTAGTTTCCTTGACTAAAGAAGAAATGAAGAAAAATGAAAATGCTCTCTAAAAATGCCTAGTGAACTTATACATAATTGTTCAAAATAAATGAATGTTTAAAGGCATATATATTCAAAGGAAATATATAAATAACAATACACAGGAAATAGAAAATGGCTGAAGGATTACATGCATATTGAAATCCACAGTGCTGTAAGATATATGATCTTCTGTGGACCAATGAATTGAGAAGCTGTTGTGTTAAGAACATTTGTTCTTTCTAAACTAGGCCACTAAATATTATCATGACTTCATTCTGTATCTATTTTTGACAAAGATTAAAAGATAGCTGGCTTCATGCACAATGTGACTTATAAAGTGTCACAGAATTCCATGCTCAAAGGGCCCCTGTTTTGGTTTAATTCTTGTGAATCAAGCCCTCACATTATATAGCCAATATCATTTAAAAACAACATTTTTACAAAATGACAGTTGGTATTTAAATACAAATGAACATCACATTATCTAAAGAAAACTATCTCTTAGAAGTAAAAACTAAGTTTTAAACTCACCTGAACCGCTTGATTGTGGTTTTTCCTTCTTAAAAGATGCTTCATACTCCCTATAGACAATTTTTTTAAATGAAGTTGTAGAAGAATTCAAACTGGAAATAAAACAAAAATATGAAAGATATGTATGACATCGAATACTACAAAAAGGTAAATCTTACAATCGGGCATTTAGTAAAATAATAGTATTTTATTATATTTCAGAAATCCTAGGTTCTATAAATATGAACAATTAATAGATACAATGATATAATTATTTATCTTCAAAAATAATCTGTTGTGATAAGCAGTTTTTTTCCTCACAAATTCAGCTGCACTCAGCATCAATTTTCTAAAAAGAAAATGAAGATCATAGTGTGAACTTGGAATTTAGGTTTAGATTAAATATACAATTGATGGTCCAGTGACAGTGCTCCATGCTTTTAAGTCTAGCTACTCAGTAGGTAGAGCAAAAAAATTGAAACCAAGTAGGGCAAAAAAAAAATTTATAATACTCCTATCTCCAGCAAAGAAGCCAGAAATGGAGAAGTGGCTCATGTGGTAAGGCAGTAGTCTTGAGTAGAAAATCCCAAGCCAGAGTATGAGTTCAAGCACAGTACTGGTACCTACATGCAACAAAATTTGAAACATTATAAAATCATTTGCAAAGTAAACATTTGATCTCTTTTCAAATGAATCAATCAAATCCAGCTTAACATTTTTTCTGCAAAATAAAATTTCACCTTACAAATTGGCCCTATTTCTAGTTGAGATGATAGAGATGCATAATAGGGGCCACATGAGATTCATATGGGAAGCAAATAAATGAAAGTGCTATCTCAGCAAAATTAATTCATCTTTTCTTTCTGGAGGTGCTGAGTTTGAAGCCAGAACCTCATTATTGCTAGGCTAATGCTCTACCATTTGAACCAGATAGCCTCATTTCTGCTTTTTGTTGCTTGTTTCACTGTTGTTTTGGTGAGCTTTTCTGCCTCAGACCAGCCTCAAACTGTGAGTCTCCAAATCTCAGCCTTCTAAGTAGCTGGACTTACAGGCTTGAACCACTGGCACCATACTAAAATAACTTGTTGATTAAAAGTAAAGACAAGAGGCAAAAAAATATGATTTCCTCTTTTCTTTCCTGACCCAGATAAGAACTATTTCTAGGTTGAATGGGTCTCTGAATCTTAACAAATAATGGTACCACATTTCACACAATAGAGGCCATTTACAGAGAATTTCCTCTAGTTCTCTTGTCAATTACTTACCCATCTTTTCTTCCTAGCCGGGTAAAGACCAACCAACACCATATCCTTTTATCAACAATAGCTGTTTTTAGAACTCATTCCTTTTTATCCTTTTACCTACATTTATTCATTTTCTTTCTATAAGTATAGTGTGTTGAAGATAAGACAAAACTAAATTTTCTTTTTCTTTTTTTGTCAGTTGTAGGACTTGAACTCTGGGCCTGTGTATTATCTCTGAGCTCTTCAGCCCAAGGACACTGCCACTTTGAGCCACAGTGCCACTTCCAGTTTTCTAGTGGTTAATTGGAGATAAGAGTCTCATGGACTTTTTAGTGCCCAGGCTGGCTCTGAACCATGATCCTCAGGTCTTAGCCTCTTGAGTAGCTAGGATTATAGGTGTGAGCCACCATACCTGGCAACAACTAACTTTTTATTCTATTTACAAGTAAGCAAGATTAATCAAGTATGTATGTAGAACACCTCCCTAGCAAGTACAAGGCCCTGACTCAAATAAACAAGAAGTTCTAAAGGCATGGCTATCAAGCCTAGCAAGCATAGGAAGTCTTAAGTTCAAACTCCAGTACCACTAAAACAAAAAACAAAGAGTATTGGTGTGACTTCGATGATCACCTTAAAATGAAATGTGTATAATACTCTTTTTAAAGGAAGAATGCATCATAAAAGTAAAATGGTATGCAATTTCCTTCAAGGCAGTTTAGTAACAAATTTTCAAAGGGTTAAAATGTAATAAACTAAAAGCCTTTCAGACTATTACATTATTGCTTGGCAGATTGCTTTGATTTTGTAATTGTAAAAGAGGAACACATCTTTCACAATCCTCTAAATTTGATGTTGAGTTTTAAAAAATGAATCACACAATTTGAAACAAAATATGTAACTAACTGAAAATATTGGATAACTCATGAATTTCTGAGAAGTCTTACTTGCAACTTTTCAATTATAAAAATGAAGTTTGTAGTTCACCAAGTTTTAGCATTTTTTTTTGAGTGACATATACCATTTAATCATAACCTTACCAAAATATCCAGGATAAATTATATTCTAAGAAGTGGTTTAAAGTGAGAAAAACAGAGGTCACATTAAATATCCACACATAAGTCAAATATGAAACAGATAAAAGACAAAGTTCCAAGTGTTGCATTTCCGCAGTTATAAGAAAGTAACACAATTATGGAAACAATTATTTATCTGCTTATAGTAAAGTGAAAACTATAACCCTTTACTTTTAGGTGATGAAATCTACATAGACAATGGAATAAATAATAGCTAGAAGTTCTATAATAAATATGAGACCACTGAAACAGTAGTTTGCAGTAGGGCTCAGTGGAGAGCTAGCGTCTGGTAGTTCTTTTGAATCAATCAGTGTAGTATGCCAATTATCATCCACACTAAACAAGTTGTATTTTTTTACAAAAACCCAAAATTTTGTAAAGAAAATAGCATTTAACCAACCAACCCAAGTATTTCCTGCACCATCAGGATGATAAACCATGTTAGTAAAGGAAAAAATATAGCATCTACCAAGTAAATTTTATTCATGATACTTTATATGTAGTATGAAAGATAAGTAGGAGAGAGACAGACACAGAGAGCTATACACACACACACACACAGAGAGAGAGAGAGAGAGAGAGAGAGAGAGAGAGAGAGAGAGAGAGAGAGAGAGAGAGAGAGAGAGGAGAGAGGGAGAGAGGGAGAGAGGGAGAGAGGGAGAGAGGGAGAGAGGGAGAGAGGGAGAGAGGGAGAGAGGGAGAGACAGGGAGAGACAGGGAGAGACAGGGAGAGACAGGGAGAGACAGGGAGAGACAGGGAGAGACAGGGAGACAGACAGAATCTTAAATATAAAAGTTACCTTGGATCCATGGGCTCAGGGTGGTAGCTCCAAGTGATACCCTGAGCAGCCACATAAAACTGCCTAACCACTGCCTCTGCCCTTTGTTTTCCCCATCCTGCCCAGCCGGTGCCCAGGACCACCAGGACCCAGAGGCGTGGGCAGGCCAGAAGCATGGTGCCTGTCCTTCTTCTGGCCACAGCCTCTGCCCTGGACCCAGCGGGATTTCCTAGTTAAGCTGACAAGAAAGAGCCCAGCAAGGCACTGGGGCTGTCCTGCTGCAATGAGCTCTGAAGGCTGTTGGTGGCAGTGTCCTAGTGCTCTGTAGCTCCCCCTTCTTCCCCTTGGGGCTTGTCCAGGCAGGCATTTAGTCTGCTGACAACAGCTATTTACCAGGGAGAACAGCAAGCAGATTAGTGACTGTTTTACTACAGGTGGAGAAAGGGCAGGGGTCTGGTTAGAGGTTCTACCAGTGCTCAGGGCTTCGAGCCTCAAAGCTATGTTCCTCTACTTCACCGCCGGTGGGAGCCGTTGTTATCTCATCCCACCCAGCAAATGCTGCCAACGTCAAAGCTGACACTCTCTCAGCCCCTGACAATTGAGGTGAAGTACTGGACAGAGAAACACTGCTTTCAGGTGGTGAAGGAAGAGGGGAAGAAGCCCACCAAAAATCTAATGTTCTAGTGTTCCAGTCACAGATCTTGTCTCCATGAGGGCCTTATCGCCAAAACAAAATCGAGAAAGGCTCACACACATGGGCTGAAATGATCAGTAATTCAGCTCCGTTTTACTCACTAGCTGTGTGGTCTCTCCCCCTCCCCTATCTCTGTGGAGTATATTTTTTTTTAAAAAAAATTATCTTTAATAGTTGTACAAAGAGTATAGTTTTGGTTTTGGCAAAGCAGGAATGATAGTACTAGTTTTTTTTCCTCTGTATCAATGCCTGTTGTCCTAAATTACTCTATAAACAGTTTGAGATCTAGAGGATCATGATTTGAAGCTGACCTCAAGCAGAAAAGTTGATATTTCATCTCCAATTAACTAGTAAAAGACTGTATGGAAGTAATGATTCAGGAGCTAGAACACCAAATATGAGCAAGAAATCCCAGCAAGTTTAAGGCCCTGAGTTCAAACCCTGGTGTGTACGTGTGTGTGTACGTGTACAAATTTACCCAATAAGATTTGCTGGAGGGCTGGGAATGTGGCTTAGTGGTTGAGTACCTGCCTAGCATGCATGAAGCCATGAGTTCAATTCCTCAGTACCATATAAACAAAAAGCTGGAAGTGGCACTATGGCTCGAGTGGTAGAGTGCTTGCCTTGAGCCAAAGAAGCTCAAAGACGGTGACTAGGCCCTGAGTTCAAGCCCCAGGACTGGCCAAAAAAAAAAAATCGTTGCTGGTATTCTGTAATTCTGTAAACTATATAATGCCCCAGACAGGACAGGACCATAGCCTAGTGGTAGAGTGCTTGCCTTGCATACATGAAGTCCTGGGCTCAATTCCTCAGTACCATGTACTACACAGAAAAAGCTTGAATGGTGCTTTGACTCAATTAGCAGAGCACTAGCCTTGAGCAAAAAGTGTTCAAGGACAGCGCCTAGGCCTTGAGTTCAAGCCCCAGGACTGGCAAAAATAAAAATGCCCAGTACAAGCACACAGCAGATCTTTACTCCTATGACTCTAATTCTCTGACTCCAGGGTTCTTTCTACTACCTGGAGGATCTATTTCACACTGTCTTAAATCTTATTTTACTGTTGATGGAGGATCTTAGAATTCTACTGCTTGAAGCACTGTGATGACTTCTCCAGTGTTTCTTGAGTCTAGGTGCCTCCAAGCTTCTCTCCAGTTTGTATACTTCTAGTATATTCAATAAATTGTAATCTGGTACATCAGCAACGAATCTTTTGTCCTTGTTCTTTTGGTGATATTATTCTGCTAACTTAGAATGTCCATTCCTGAGCCAAGTGTCGTGGAGTCTGCCTGTAAGTACTCGGGAAGCAGGAACACAAGGTTCTTGAGTTCAATCAAGCTCCCGATTCAAAAAAAATCCTAAAACTAGAAGCAGTGGCTCACACCCATAATTCTAGCCTTGAGAAAGGTAGAGTAAGAAGATCATTAGTCTATGTGTAAAGCAGGAGACCCTACCTGAAAAGTAAACTAAAAGCAACATGGCTTGAAGTCATGGTTCAAGTGTTAAGACACTGAATTAAACCCAGTACAATCCCTTCCCAAAGGTAAAAATAAATAAGTCTATCCTCTTCTTCCTCTTTGATTTTCTTGCCCCTTCTTAGTAGTCCAGAATTTTGCCTCCCCCTCCTCTTCTCCAGTCTTGGGGCCTGAACTCAGGACCTGAGCACTGTCCTTGGGCTTTCTCAACATTAGAACTCTACCACTTGAGTCCCAGCACCACTTCCAACTTTTTCTATGTATGTGGTACCAAGGAATTGAACCCAGGCTTTTTGTGCATACTAGGCAAGCACTCTACCACTAGGCCAAACTACCAGCCCCTCCCTCTCTCTACCTCCTTCCCTTCGTTCTCCCTTCCTCCTTCCTTTCTCCCCCTTCTTTCCACCCTTCATCCCTCCCTCCTTCTCAATCCCTCTCTGTCTCTCTCTCTCCCTCCTCCCCTCTCTTCTCAGCTCAAACTGTTCCATGAGTTTTCTGAACTCCTGCAATTCTATTCAAATTTACACCCTCATTTATTAGCCTTTATCATTTTTACATGTGTCCGTTGTATCAACAACTCTGCAGGGACAGAACAATGCCTTCCTACAACACCAGTGGCTCCCCATGCTGTTAGGACATGGTAATTCCTTAGCCACTTTCACAAAACACGAATTCTGACTCGGGAGACTGCATTCAAAATCCGTGTCTGTAATACTTAACTCGATGTCTGACTTGTAGCAAGTTGTCAGGCATGGTTTTAGCAGTGTAGCTGAGGGATTTTTTTTCCCATTCCTGGGATTTAAAACTCAGGCCTGGGCACTGTCCCTGAGCCTCTTTGTGCTCAAGGCTAGTGTCCTACCCCTTGAGCCACAGCATCACTTCTGGCTCTTTCTGAGTTGTTTATTGGAGACTTTTCTGCCTGGGAACTGCAATCCTCACATCTCAGCCTCCTGAGTAGCTAGGATTACAGGTGTGAGCCACCATCAGGAACTTTTTAAGAGCAGGATATCCTTTAAAAATAAGGCTACTACCAAAATCCTTGCAAAAGTCATTGAAGTCTTTGCCATTTTCCCTTACAAATGTGCTTTTGCATATCTAGTCTATATGACATAGTCATTGGATTATCTTTAAGCAAGAAAAACAACTACATATTGCTTGTCTCTCTAGTCTTTTTTTCATTAATTTCAGATTAGCACTATATAACTTATAGTGACCTATTAACTAAGTGTATAATTTTATATACATACATATATGTATATATATCATATCCATTCTACCCTAGAGAACATTAAGGGGATGAAGACCTTTTCTGCTTCTCTGATTTTCTCTTGGAACAAGTAGTACGTGTTACACATTTGCTGGCTCACTGGAAAGGTGGGACTGTATTTGGAACAATTGTACCTGTGTGTTACATTAATAGCTAAGCGATGAACACAGATCTTATTGAACAAAACACTCAATAGTGCAGCAAAGAATTGAAGGGGACCTTTTTAATGACACATTCCAATATTGATGTTTGGGTCCCTTGGTTGAGAAAAAGCCTATAGTGAAATATAACCTCCCATCTAAGTTCTTGGTCTTCTGTAGCTTCTGGTGCCATCAGAAGTTTCTTTGGAAGACTTGGTATCTGAGGGACTAAGCAACCTCAGAGACAGCGACCACTGAAAACTCTAGGAGATCTTCCAAGATTCTCCTCAAGTTAGAGACTGTCTTCCAGCAACATAGAGAATACCTTTCTTTAATCCAAAAGCAAAAAAACCACTATTTTTGTTTCTCCACAGTCTGCTCTTCTGGTGAGTCAGATGCTCCTATCTTGGGCCAAAGCTTACAGACAACAGCAGAACCATTTGCTGCTGGCCTCTGTGGCTTGTGTGGGAAGAAGAGGAAAGGTGGGGCAGGAAGGGGTGGTGGGTGGAGAGGTGGGAATGTGGCACAATCCGTTCTGCTCTGGTCGAGTTAATCTAAAGGATTTTCCATGTGTTTTATTCACAATTATTTCCAGAAAACTTTACAAATGTGCTACAGTCAAAGTCAAGTCTAGCAGGAATCTTGGTCTTCACCAGTCAGACCCTCAGAGATTAGACAAGATGATTAAGGAGAAATAACTGGTCTCTGAAAATAAGAAAAAAATCAGTATAAATATCATCTCCTTAAAATAAGGGGAAAAATCTTTCACTATATCTATCCCCCACAACTAAAATTGTCTTTCTACGCTATAGATTTGTAATCATCCAAGCTGCAATTTTAGGAAACTCAACTATTCTCAGTACTGTTCAGCAGAAGGATGACATCAAATCATTTCTATTTTCCCAACAGGTGGCGTAACAGATTGTTAAGCAGGTCCATGGTGTAATGACACCTAACAGCAAATAATGGGAACACCATACTTGTGGATTAAGTTATGCACCATTAGAACATTTCTAACACAGAAGAAATGAAAATCCTTAAAGGAATTCATTCTCTTGTCATTTCTCTGCCATGTATACTTCCTCCTGCCAATACGATATCCTGCCATTGCCTTAAAATCCAATACTTATTTATATTTTTTAAAAATCAAGATTTTCATTTTCTTCATCCCCCTCCTACTCCATTGTCTTAAAAAAATATATCTTCAAAGGTAACTTACCTTCAAGGGTTTGGTTCAAATGCAGCATTTGTAAAGACTCCATATGTTCCCAGATGGCTAAAGAACAGAAACACAAATATAACCCACAATGCAAGGTTTAGTCAACACAGTCCAGCACAGAGTGTCTCCAGAAACTGTGGGTTGCTACCTGCTTCTGGACTGTTGTCTGCTTTTATATAGAAAGGAAAATAAATGCACATGCAATTTCCAAGATTCTTACTTGGGCCGGGAGCATGGCTTAGTAGTAGAATACTGCCTAGCATGCACAAAGCCCTGGGTTCAATTCCTCAGTACCACATACACAGAAAAACCTGGAAATGGCACTGTGGCTCAAGTGGTAGAGTGCTAGCCTTGAGCAAAAAGTTCCAAGGACAGTTTCCAGGCCCTATGTTCAAACCCCAGGATTAGAAAAAAAAAAGATTCTTACTTAACAGCCCTGAGTAATTTGCATTACAGTCTATTTTATACCTGCTCAGATTATAGGAAATGTCCAGACTGGCATAAAATGGAGATAAAAGTGACTCATATGGTATGAAAAATCTGGCCTACACCAGAATGAGTTTTCAAAATGGTGTTTTGTTTGTACTACAAATTTTGGCCTACTGTTATTTCTCCTGTGTGCTATAATTGGGGCACTTGTTATTTTGACCTCATCTATAGTAAGATTATATTATCTTTATATTTTACTTTGACGAGAGTCCCCCTGCCCCACAAAAAACTTACAAAATAAGGAGGCAGACATTGTGTATGATTATCCTGACATGGTAAATCAGAGTGTCGAGCAAAATTCAATTCATAGACTATTTGTCTTACCTGTGAGGATTCAATGGACATTTCCCATCATCTGAAATAAGTGAGAAAACATGAATAATTAATTTTAAAAAGGGGGAATAAAACAATGATATGAAGGGTCAGAGTCATCGGTGATAGAAATTCTTATTTTTATTTTTTTGTTCTTATGGAGTTGGTCCTGAGGCTTGAATTCAAGACCTTGATCCTGTCCTTGAGCTTTTTTTGCTCTAGGCTAATGCTCTACCACTTGAATTACAGCTCTCCTCCCAGCCTTTTTGGTACTTAATTGGAAATAAGTATAACATGGACTTCCCTGCAAAGGCTGGCTTCTAACTTTAGTCATCAAATCTCAGCCTGCTGAGTAGCTGGAATTACAGGCATGAGCCACCAGCACATAGCTGCTGATAGAAATTCTTTAGAACAGTGAGTAAACAGGTCTTCAAATAGACCACAGCTCTTTTTGCTGGTGAATAGTCTGATGGTGTTTCTCTTATATAGTCTTCATCTTTTTGTCTACATCACTGCTTAAATCTTGCCTCAACTCCATAAGTTTTCAGGGAAGAACGCAGATTCCTGGGGACAGTAGTAAAACAGCAGCCCCTTATACCTGTAGTTTCACCTCCTGCCTCCTTTGTAAGCCCCTGAGGGTTCAGATGTTCTGAACTGCTAAGCATGTCATTTCCCAGCAGGCACTCATGTCTTCCCACCTGCTATTTTCTCTACTTGAACTTTATTTCTACTTCCTCCTGGTCAAATCCTTCTCATGCTCCAAAGTTAAGCTCCAGAAAGCTCTTCTGACCCTATCAGAATGATTTGAGCACCTCTATTCTAATATTCTGGAAATATCAGGTTGTGTTTATCCTCTTTTCCTTTAGCATTGCATTGCTTTAGCTTGTCTTCCCTTTAATACAGGGATTATCATTATGGGCCTAATTGCTTAACAGAGGTGACTTACTGGTTGTGATATGAAGGAATGAGTGGGGGACATTTTTCTAATGGGGAGATACCACAGGCCTCCGAATGCTGAGCTGCAGTATTGCATCAGCTGCATTTAAAGGGAAGATTTCCCTTTAGTCTCCCTGCAGGGGCATCTTTTTAAAGTTTCCCCAGGTGATTCTGATGGGCAATAAAATCTTGAGATTGCTTATGTTGGCCTTTTTTGGTCTTTGAATGAAACATTTCTAAACATGAACTGCTAAAGTGTTAGATGCAACACCCCAACCCAAGTCACATGAAGCAAGAAAGCAAGAGGAAGCTTTTTCCTCATTTACCTTTCTTTCTTAAGCGTTTCCTTAGAAGAGCCAGGAGTGTCCCACCCATTGCCAGACCTGTTGTAGAAGCCACTGCTCCACCAAAGTAAGCCAGGGCTTCCTGAATAGTCAGTGACCCTACTAAAAAAAATAAACAGACTTACATGAGACACAATGCAACAGACTAGGAAGCAAGGCCCAACTGTATTCCTAAGGCTTAAATATCAAACAAAATTTCTAAAGAGATCAGGACAAGGACTTGCTAACATGTCCAAGTATGGCAGTTTAGGCAAATGGAATAAACCAAGAATAATTTTCTTTGGCAATCAAAGATTCAACCATAAAACAGAAAGTAGTCATAGCAAGCTGCTGGAGAAATATAGGTAGGAGAAAAAGTGGAGGCAGAAATAAAGCTTACAGACAGATGGGATATAACTGAAGAAAAATCTGAGGTATTTTAGAGGTAGGTGGCAAATAAAGTTCTGAGACAAAATTAGAACTCTTTGTGAAAGATTTCCCAGCTTAACAGAGGTTCAAATAAAGTATGGTTTCATTTCACAAATCTGAGTGCTTCAAAGAGTGGCAAATATCTACACAGAATTACTGAATTAAGTTTCTACTATTCAAAATAAACTTCATATGGAGTTTCTGTATGACTCAGTGTGAAGTGTTTATTAAGGAGGGGAAACCCCATGATAGAAAGGAAGACCACTGTATGATATATACATACAGAGAGAGAGAGAGAGAAAGAGAGAGAGAGAGAGAGAGAGAGAGAGAGAGAGAGAGAGAGAGAGAGAGAGAGAGAGAGAGAGAAAGAAACACTGATTGTCAATTTTTTTTCATGTTGAGGTCTTCTTAAATCCTATGTACCTTGGCAGGTTGGCATGACAGTTGACCAGGTGCCATTTTCTTGGCATGCTGCTTTTTCAGAGCCATTAAGTAACTGACCCTCTGGGCAATGAAAAGTGCAGGTTGATCCATAGCTGAAGTTTCCCCAGGGATTGGAACAGTTCATCACTATTGGCTGACTAATGTGCAGTTCTGAGCATTTGATGGCTGTAGGAGAATGAAGGAGAAACAAGCAGGTAGAATGAAGGTAAATTAAGATTGTGGTTTCATTTATAATCTAGCACTGTTAATAGAATATTCCCGTATTTGTTCCAATACCAGTCATACTAAACCTACTCAAAGGATGAAAGCAAAAGGGAAGGTCATGTCCTAGCATTCAGTAAATATCTACAGTGGGTAAATCTTCCCTCCAAAAATACTATTTACACATTTTTACCTCTCAAAAATACAATTGTTCAAACCAGGAGTGTAGCCTAGTGGTAGAGTGCTTGCCTAGCATGCACAAAGACCTGGGTTTGATTCCTTGGTACCATATACATAGAAAAGGCCAGGAGTGATGTTGTACCTCAAGTGGTAGAATACTAGCCTAGAAAGCACAAGGACAGTGCCCAGGTCCTAAGTTCAAGCCCCAGGACTGGCAAAAAAATACAATTGTTCTAAATGTTATTATCAATATATGGTGATGACTGGCTTGTGATTTTGGGGATATGTAACAAGCCTCCATTGCAGCTGGACACTGGAAGTTTAAAAGTAGAGACCATTACCTTAGTTAAACTATTTTTCAGGGGTTTCAGATTATTCTCTGAAACTAGGGATATGAACCTATTCTCAGGAGATTAAATTTAATTAAGTAAATATTAATAAGAAGTAGTGACATTTGTGAAGGCTCTGTGCTGTGTTTTGTGGGGAAAGTCAAAAGAGAAAAAGAGTCGGCCACCAGTGATTATACCTCATAGCTATACATTGGCTATACTTAATATCCAGTGGCTATGCCTATAACCTACTCAGGAGGCTGAGATCACAATTCAGTGCTATCATGGGCAAACAAATCCCAGAGACTCTTATCTCCATTTGAATGGCAAAAAGCTGAAAGTCAAGCAGTGGCTCAAGTGGCATAGCACAAGGCCCTGAGTTCAAGCCCCAGTACTGGCACAAAAATGAAAAGGAGACATGGAACTAATGTTTCATGAGTTGGAAGATGTCACACTGAACTAAATGCCAACTACTATGAAATTATGGAATGTTTACCGTGATCTAATTAATGAAGCTGGATCTTATATTTTAAAATTCATCTAGTTATTTTCACGTTTAGCATAGCTAGAGTTCTAACACATTTTATCCATCTATAAATGTTTCCTCCTGCAGGCATTGGAATACTAGGATAGGACCTTATAGCAAGAGGAGGTAGTACAGTGGTATGCATTACATCTGGTTGGGATGGGTGTGTATTTCGTGGGGGAGTGGACACTGTGAATGGTTGCTGGCACTTGGGAAGGATTTCAACAGGAGTCCTGTTGATCTAAGTTACCTGGGAAGACAGTATCAGTCTCAGACCTTACGCCTTTTCACTTTACCTCTGCAAACTGGAGTTGCTGCTGTCCATTGTCCTGAAGGCCTGCATCTGAGAGAGCTGTCTCCTATGAGTGTGAATCCAGTGTTGCATCCAAAGTAACAAGTGGTATTCAAACCAAAGTCTCCCTTGTAAGGACTACAGAACATGGTTCCCTGTGCAGGATTGATGAGGGCTGGGCATGTCACCTCTGCAGTAGGAAGTGATGCTACACCTGCTGTGAGAAAAATGCTTGAATGTTTTCAGGATGTTCTTGATTAAAAGGAGCTTATTTACATTAAGGTTAGTATGGAACAGCTGTGTACCACTTGTTTCAAAGCGAGGACAGATCTAGCAATACCTGGATCATAAAAAAAATGATAAACTATGCATCTCAGGTATGGAAAACCTTATGAGAAAATCCACTTAAGTTTCCTTGAAGGGTTGGTTGTCTTGCCAACCCAAGATTTAAAAAAGCCACAAAGCAGTTGGTACAGAAACACAAACCTTCCACAGGTAAAAGAGGGAGGAAAGAAAAACTGGCTTCACTAATTACAGATTGAACAGGATTGCATAAATGATTTTGAATTTTACTAAGATTTTAAAAATGACTTGATATTTATAGGCTTAAAACAATGTTGGAACAAACCGTTCATGGTAAATATCAATTACATAATGAGAGAGAAGAGGGGGCAACAAAACCCAATCCCTAATGTCCAATCCCCAAATAAGCTAGATTCCTCTGATACTTGTAGTCTATCTTCCCTCCAAATGAAAGTTTATTTGAAAGTAAGAAAAGCCATGAAAGAAAGAAGTGGAAATGATCGGGAGAGGGAACTAAAAAGGAATTCCATGGTCTATCATGTTGACAGCAGATGGCAGCATTTATAAATTTAACTGAACAGACTTTGTAGCCAAGGATGTGGGTAGAATGCCCCATGTGGTAGAGTGCCTGCCTGACCAATGTGAGCTCCTGAGTTCAAACCTGAGTACTTCTAGAACCACAAGTAAACACAAAATACCTAAGTGCTAGGTACTTGCCTCGCATGTATGGAGCTCCATCCCTAGTAAACCAAGGGGAAAAAAGAGAGAATTCTAGGCTAGCTAACAACTTCAGAGATGATCCTGTCCACTCCTCTCCTTTTACAGTTGAGAGAATTGAAGCCTTTGAGGGGGTAACAAAGCTCCCTTACTGCTGTGTGATTGGGGAGTGAGTGGAAAGGGGAAGAGCAGCCCATCCTATTGCATGAAGAGGAATAAAAATATTTTAGCTGTTTTTGGTATGACTCCATAGATTTCTACTGATATAGACACAGTCATTTCTAAGGTTTATTTCAGCAATTCTGGTTTCAACTTGGGCAGTAGAAGATTAAATTTACCAATGACAGACCCAGAATTTAGAAGTTCTGCCACTGGGTGGCAGTGTGGTATAACAGTGAAAAATATGCTTGGGTTTGAATCCTGCTGACTTGTCCATGTCCTGGTTACATGACCTTTGCCAGCTGCTTCTCTCAAAGTTTCAATTTCTCCTTGTTTAAAATGGAGATGATAAGCATTTAGTGGTGGTTTGTGTAGAATGAAATCCTATATGCAAAATCCCTAGCATTACACAAGCTCTAAAGGTTACTTATTATTGCTAGTTTTTTTTTCTTTTTGTCAGTCATGGGGCTTGAACTCTGGGTCTGGGCATTGTCCCTGAGCTCTTCAGCTCAAAGCTGAAGAGCCACATCATCACTTCCTGTTGCTAGTCTTCTTATTACCAACTCTGACTGTATTGAACAATAAACCAGAACTTCTGTTCCCTCTGAAACAAAACAGAAATTGTGGATTTAGTCTATTTTAGATCATATAGCATGCCAGGTTGTGGGCCTGCCAGATGCTTTGGGGGAGGTAAACACAGATAACATCTGCCCTTGATTTTGAAGAGTCTACTAATCGACCGGAGTGCTATGCTAGACCTAAGTCTGACAAGCTTCACTTCAATGGATTCTTGTCACGACCTACTTTCATTCTATTTAGCTTCTGCGGAGGATGAGAAGGTGAGGACTCTATGATTTATGTGGAAGTAGAAGGAGGAACGAGTAGAAAATAATTCCATCACATCCATCCCTGAATAACTTCAGTGTCGAGGATTTAGTGCTGACTGAAGATGAGTTTGTAAAGCAATGAAGGAACAGTATGAATGACTTCTAAAGACATTAGAACGAATGTCTCAGTGAAATAGTTGAGCTGTGTCATTTCCTAATGGCGTATCCTTGAAAAAGTTCATTTTTCTGAGCCTTTCCTTCTACACCTGTAAAATGGAGGTGACACTCCATTATTCCAGAATTGTGTTAAACATTATTTACTATGATGTCAGGAAAGAACTTTATAAATGTATGAAACTATATGATTGTAAAAAGATTATTCAAGCAAACCCTCAGGCTAATTTTAATTATGCTCTAAAATCTAAGTGCCAGTGATTGTGTATAGAGATTCCCTTCTTGAATACTTGTTTGTTAAATACGTCATTTGAAATATGATGTAAAAATCATTGTTAATAAATTCTTTAATAAAGATTATTCAAGGGGATATTATAAGGAAGCTTGGTCTAATTCCTAATGATGTGTGGATGATGTGTTGTTTTAGCTTGAGAACACTTTCATATGATTCTCTGGTGATTCCTTCATCCTGATATTATCTGGAAAATCATAGGAAAGAGGAGGCCCTTGTTCCTACCTTTGCATGTTGGAGGGGAGCCTGTCCAGTGTCCAGATGGAGTACAATGCAGTCTTTCTGGTCCAGATAAAGAAAACCCTTTATCACAGTTGAATTGACATGTGGATTTGTAGCTGGAACCTCCAAGAGGCTGGACGCAGGTCATTGTTCCATTCTGAGGGCTTAGTAAAGGTGTACAGGTCTTAGCTGCAGTGGTATGCAAGAAGAGCAAAGATCATGTTAGTGTACAGAGAATTTCCAGACACTCCATTATTTCATCTAAGAAGGAGAAAAAGTATAATCCTTGCCTAGTTATATAAGGAGTCATAATAAATCACATAGAAAAATCAAATTTCAAAGACAATACAAGAATCATAGGGACAGAGTCGGTGAATAACTTATCAACTGTCAGAAAATGACCATTTCCGCCACTTCTCAAAGGCCAGTCACAGAAGACTTTACAGTCACTTTACAAAAAAAATAATTAGGCCTCTTAGGTCTTTGCTATAGCATATACACATAGTGTGAGTTAGTAGAGGACTGACTTGATTGGGTAGGTGATTGTGTTCTGTGACTTTTGGCCAAGTCACTCAACTCTCTGAATCTCAATATTTTTAAATGAGGAAAATAATAGCACCTAGTTTCTAAGATCCTTTAAAATCAGATTGAAAATACTCTCAGTACAAATGTTAGCAGCTGTTCTTTTACTGGTTACAGAATCAGTAAAGCCCAGATTAAATATGTTGACGTAAAAAGTAAAGACTCAGGCTGGGTATGGTAACTCCTATCTCTACTTTGGAGACAGAGATTCAGAAGATTGTGGTTTGAGTCAGCTCTAGCAAAATGTTCGTGAGACCCCCATTCAATGAACAGACTAGACATGGTGGAATGCACCCACCCAAATGCCTGGGAGGCGTAAGTAGGAGAATCACTGTCTAGGTCTGCCTGGGCCCAAAATGCTGGAGCAAAATCATTAGGCCCAAAATAACAAAAGTAACAAAGGCTTGGACTGTTGCTCAAATAGCGTAAATCTTGGTTAGCAAATAGGAAGTGCTGATTATCAAAACTTAAAAGTAAAATAAGGACCAAGCTGACATGTGGTTTCAAAGTTGTGCAAGCTCTTAGAAGTGTGTGACTTTAAACCAGATATGATGGTGCTTCAGTTGTCCTAGGTCATTTTCCCACTGACTTTGATTGGCATGAGGTTTAGAGAGCCTTTTCTTTTTTCTTTTTCTTGTTAATATTTTTTCATATATTTTTATTGTAATTAATAGAAGGGTTACATTATATTCACCAGATAGAAGGTGCATTACTTCACAAACATTGAGACCCTCATGTCTCAGTCCCCATTTCCCTCCCCCCACCCCCACCCCTCATCTCGTTTTCCCCCCTTCCCTATCCGATTTCAAATAACCAAGTAAGCATATATACAATATATCAGATAACAGGGTGAAATACTGTAACAATATGAGATAACCAAGGGACAGCAAAAGAGATGAGATAACATAGTACATTAAGGACAACAATCACTCATTATATGGCTTTTGTTTCTATATCCTGGAGGTCATTTCATTTAGTGTCATACTATATGGCCTTATGTATCTAGGTTTTGTTGGAGAACCTTTTCTATGCTCTCTCTTCCCAACATCCTTTGGCCTCTGCAGATGCAAGTCCATGTGGAAAGCCTCCCTATAGTCAGTATGCATGTGTGGGGTTGGGCAGAGGGAGAAAAGACTGCTCAGAAAGCTTGTAAGTTGTGAAGGATAAAGGGGCCAACGTGCCTTGGGCTCTTGGTTTGGTGGAGCCCATTTCCAGCTCTCCTGTGACTTTGTCACAGGAAAGGGAGTGTGGGGACAGTAAACAGGGAACTGGCTTGATAATGCTCTCTCCGAAGTATTACAACAGCTAGTGGATTGCAAGCCTCGAGGCACACCTTCCTGCCCTGACCACATTTGGGTATTTCACTTGATGTGCTCCCAGTAACAAGAAGAGAAAGTTCATTCGGAGTAAACAAAGAACTTAAAGCAGAAGGGAGCTGGAAGGTCTCCGGAAGCCAGGGTGAGTGGCAACCTCCTAGCTGTGAAACACGCAGAGGCCGGACAGTATGAAGCAATGAACTGTAATCTGTGCCCTGCACAGCCCTGGATTTCCCAGCAGAACCCTGATGGCTGTGATAATCCTCCCAGGTGACCCAGTTCTTTCCTCAAAGATGAGTGGACTTTGTAGTGTGTCGAGGTTGCAGTATGGTTAGGGTGTTAGCCTAAGGGGGCAAACCATAGTTCTTTCCAGATCCAGCTCTGGGTCCCCAGCTCCAGTGGCTAGCCAGACTCTCTGGGACCAGGGATGAAGGACATCTAATTCTGCCCAGTTCAATCAGTGATTATTTTTTAAAAACTGTTAACCTATCATAACACTGGAATGTGTGCTCATAGACACATGCATATTTGTGCGTGTGACCTGAATTGCAAATGGTTTCCTCTTCATAAAAACACATATCTGCCTGCTTTCACTCTGACATTGAATGTCTGTACAAAGTGAAACACAGAGCAAGTAGTGCAAAAATACCTTGCCCTTTGGACTTTATCATTAAAATTATATATACAACATTAAAGTATATATTGCCTGGGGAAATCAGGTGGGGAAATATTGGAAGAATTTATATCAGAGTGTGAACAATATTTTAGGATAGGAATAATTAAGAGAGTGTACTTCTCTAGTTTCTTCTTATTCTGTAGATGTTATATAAATGAGAATCTTACTTTGTGTAAACAGTATTTGTCATAAATATAATTAAAGAGTTTCATACACTGAGAGAAGTAATATAGAAGATAAAAATATACATCTAACCCAGGCACCAGTGGTTTATGCCTGTAATCTTAGCTACTCAGAAGGCTGAGATCTGAGGATCATGGTTTGAAGCCAGCCTGGGCAGGAAAGTCCAAATATCTCCAATTAACCATTAAAAAAGCTGTAACTGGAGCTGTGTCTCAAATGGTAGGGTGCTAGTATGAGCA
Organism: Megascapheus bottae; assembly: GCF_031878675.1. Taxonomy (NCBI): domain Eukaryota; kingdom Metazoa; phylum Chordata; class Mammalia; order Rodentia; family Geomyidae; genus Megascapheus; species Megascapheus bottae. The sequence continues at coordinate 28,779,744 of NC_143518.1, read as the reverse complement.
AAAAAATTAAAGGACAGCACCCAGGCCCAGGCTCCAAGACTGGTATCAAACAAATCTAGTTTGCAAACACAGTCAGTTAGAAGTAGGTCTGTTTCATATAGGACACTCTAGCATTAGTCGATGGCATTGGCTTTTTAATATTATATACAATGATATTTAACACATGTATTTGAATCTGTACATTTCTTCTGAGAATTCAGTAACCTCAGTTTGTGGAGTGGGTTCCTCGACGTTGAATCACTCTCTTATACACATCTTGGAGGATTCTATAACTAGATTCTCCCATTCTACTTGTACAGCCCAGGACCCCAAGGGGAAGGTCCAAATCAGCCTTGGGAAAAATGCTGGTAGCTGAGATGGGGGCATTGGTTCTTTTTTCCTTCTAGTCTTGTTTCCAGAGACTATGTAGAAACAGTGAGTACAGTTCACTTAGGTGAACCAGAACCTTTAGGTACTGGTCCAGGCCTGATAAGGAGTCTGCAAGGCTAGCACATTCTCTATCACCTTTTGTCAGGTATCTGGACACAAACATTTCTGCTTAGCCTCTGAAGGTATTTGCATTTGGGATTCAACTGAAAGGATGAATGATCATATTTTTTCATCTCCCCCATTTCTAACAAGGCCCTGTACAGTCACCATCTCTAAAATGCAGCTTTCCTTATATAATGATGACTCCAGTTATTTCCAAAAGGCAATGTCCTCTCACCTTGGCATTGTGGGGGAGCAGCACTCCAGTGTCCTGTGGCCAGGCAGTGGATTGCACTTGCTCCTACCAGCAGAGAACCTTCAGCACAGGAGAAGCTGCAGACTGACTGATATTCAAAAGTTCCAAAAGGATGTGAGCAATTCATCTGGGCCTTTTCTGGCACTGGGAAATCTTGGCACCGCAAAGCTAAGAACGGAGGAAGTAAAGAAACATTATACAACTACTTATTGGCTATGTGTGTGTACATCAGTTCTAGGGCTTGAACTCAGGGCCTAGGCACTATGCTTTCGCTTTTTTTTTTTAAACTCAAGGCTGGCACTCTACCACTTGAGCCACAACTTCACTTCCAACTTTTTGCTGATTAATTGGAGATAAGTCAAACTGGGATCTTCAGATCTCAGCCTCCTGAGTAGCTAGGATTACAGTCATGAGCCACAGGCACTTACCTTGATCTTTGTTGTTTTTTTCTTTCAAATTTCGCATGTGCATATATGAAACTTAGATTAACCCCCTGTCTTCTCCCATTTCCCATTCCCTTACACCCTGTTTAAGGATGTCAGGGGGCCCTGCCTGTCCCTTTACAGATAACACGTGTAGTACATTCCACTACCCTAAGTCTCATCATCATGATGAGTGGCCATCTACTACTCCAATATCTCAGTAGTTTGGCTTCTCTTTTTTTGGGGGGGGGTAAATATGTATAGCAAAAAAACTATTTACAATTGAAATAATTTAAGTATATAGTTTAGCAGGAGATTGTTGTATAATACCTATCACTATCGATATCCAAGATTGCTCTCATTATGTCAAGCTTAAACATTCGAGTCATTAAACAAGAGTCCCTTCACGCCTCTGTCCCATCCTTCTATTTTCCTGTCTCTGAGAACTTCATTGAGCAATTTAAATAAGGAAAACCTTGTGTTACTTTTTTGGAAGGACTGGCTTAACTATACTTAGCACAATATCCTTTTGGTTCATTTGAGTGTGGCATGCATTAGAGTTCCCATCCTTTTCTAAGGTTAAATAATGTTCCATTGTATGTGCACACCATGTGTTCTTTATTTCTCCAACCACCTGTGGATGTTCTCTTGGTTTGCTTCCTTATTTTCACTATTGTGAATGATGTTGCTGGGAACCAGGGTGTGCAAATAATCAATCTCTCCAGGATCTGCCTGTAAACCTCTTGTATACCAAGGCTCATTTTAGTATCATGGTGTATCACCCAGAGGATTCACATAAATTGCTGAGGGAGCCCCGGCAAATGGCAACACGAAATATCAGCATTGCACTTCTGAAACATAAGTTTCTGTGGGGAACAGTCCTGGTGGATTTCCTGTGCCTTTGTTTTCATGTAAGAATAACACACCAAAAACAGACTATTTTGTTCAATCAGACCGCAGGTCTGACAGCATTTTGAAGTTGTTTTTGTATACACTAACTCACCACTCATGGTGAGCTCAGGAGATACCGAGCCTCAGAGAGTCAAAAAAGCTTTCTGGCAGACAATAAAAGAACTAGACTAACGGCAGTGTCTGCTACTCTTCCATTCATTCTTATATACCATTCCATCCTCTATTAGCAATGGATATCTCACCCCGCCCACTCTGCTACATCAAGTATGTTGAGGCTAAGATTGGCTGTGCCCATCATTTCATCCGTATGCTGAACACAAAGAGCCTGTCCCCTAGTAGGTTCTCAGAGAGTGTTTGATGGACAAACAAATGATCATGTTCATCACAGATTCTGACACCCTTAGAAGGCATAGAGGAATGTGTCAGAGTCATAGTACCTTGGCAGACTGGAACTGGCGCTGTCCACTGGCCCAGGTCAGCACACTGAGTAACATTAGCTCCTCTCAGCACAAAGCCTTCGGTGCAATGGAAGCTACAGTTGGTGTTGTATGGAAACATGCTCGAGGATGGGGAACACTCCATAATTCCATGTGTGGGGCTCTCCAGTGGCTCGCAGGCAATGGCTATATGGAAAACATGGTAGGAATTTAGATCATGGAATGGCCTTGTTGTTTTCCAGAAGAGACTATTGGGAGTTTCTTCCTCTTTCCTATCCACATTGTCAATAGGTTCAGAACCTCAGATCGTCCCTTTACCAGAAATGCCTTTTCTGTGCCCTTATTTCTCTGGCTTACTCTCACCTGCTGTTCAAGTATCTGGTTAGATTTGTGCTCTTTGTCCATCCAAAGGTAAGGGTAGGGACTATAATCAGTGCCCACAGTCCCTGGTCTTATGCTACTTATATATGATCGCAATTCTTCCCATCACCCCATGGGCTCCTGAAGAGTTATAGCCCTAGCCTCGCACAGTGTTTAATGCATTGAAAATGTTCATTAGATATTTATGGGCATGTTTGTCTGATCTAGGAAAAGCAGAAATCTCTGGGCTTATAAAGAAAAAGAAGCAATAATGTGTAGCCCTTTGTTGACACTATACTTAGTGCTACATAATGATCCCCAATGGGCTTTGTCACTGAAACACAGGATGTCCTTGTAATCAGACTTCATGCCAAGTAAGTGCAGCCCAGTGAATTCTTGAGCAAATTCTAACCTGTATGACCTCGTTTTCCTCATACTCTTACTCAGAACTATATCATCTCCAGACTATTCCTGAGGTTTGTAGAGCTTAAAGACTACTCTTTCATCATGGCCTCAGTCTCTACTCCTTTCTGAATCAAGGCATAAGGATCGAATATCCTATGACCTTTCGTACTTTACGGATGAGAAAAGATGACCATCCTAAAGTCTTCTAGCTAACAGCACTCAAAATGGTATTATAATCTAGAATAGGAAATTCACTAATCCAACTTTCAATTTCCTATTTTTCTTCTACATGCTAACCCCTCCCTCATAAACTTGGGAAATACTAAGGGTGAGGGGCAATTGCACAAAGTTCAACTTCAGGGCATTACACAACTGCTAGACTTGTTAACTCATGCTCTTCTTTAATGTAGGTTTCCTTTGCTCCTTCACCAGAAGCTCCAGTGGGGAATACCTCTCTGTCCACACAACCACTGCTGCATTCCTTCTCAAGTACAGGATATTGTACTGTTCTGTGTGTATACCAAAGAGGTAGGAATGGGGGAAAAAATGGCAGAAATTGAAGTTAAGTGCCTAGTTTCTATGCAAGGAACTTTCTTCATGTTAATTCATTGCATGCTTTTTATATTCTTAATCCTCACAAAATCACCTAGAAATTATTATTTTATTTTATTTTAATGTATAGAGGGGTTACAGTTACATTTGCTAGATAGAAGGTGCATTATTCCTCACACAATGATACCCCTTCTCATGTTTTTGTCCCCATTCCCCTTCCCCTAATCTTTTTCACCTAGCAATTCTTGATTCCATTACACAGGTAAAAAAATCTGGCTCTCAGAAGTCAAATAAACAGCTCCAATATCAGACCCTGGAGGATATTTAGCTATTTAGAGATCTTGATCTTTCTATTATGCCATGGCCCCTTCTTAGGTGCAAAACATCCTACCTTCACAAACTGGCGCAGGTGCAGTCCACTGACCAGATCCAGCACAGTGAAGTGTGTCCCAGCCCCTCATTCGATAGCCAGGTTGGCACTCAAATTTACAGCTGGAGCCATATGTGAAAGAGGCAAGCGGATGCACACAGTCCATGGTTCCTTTGCCAGGGGCTTCCAGGGGCTGACACTGCACAGCTGAAAGAAAAACCAAAGGTAAAGAGAAAGAAAAGCACCATGGATAGAGAAAAAAGCACCCTGATTGTGGTAGAACCACCTCCTCCCCCAGGAAATAGAGTTGGGGCTAGGAAAACAGCGTCAGAAGGCCCAAGTTGGCCAGAGGTGGAGAACCAATCCTCCATAAGGTTCTTATAGTCACAGATTCCTCCAAGGTCAGTCAATTCCTAGCATACTCACTTCCGTACACCTTTATAAACCTGTCCTGGCAAGTTTCAATGCTACCTTTTCCCTGTTGAAGAGAAATGGACAAACAAGACCATTCTGAAGCTGCTTGTAACTTGTGTGCTATTTTTCGCAGAGCAAATCAGCCTCTTGTTTTTGCTTCAAGAGTCCAGATACTATTTTACTCAATGTATCTCAGTGGCTATTTGGGCAATTGAGGGTAGCTTTCCCATAGATGGCCAGGTTTATCTTTACTTCGAGCAAGGATGGAGTACAGTGGATACCATATAGCCCCAGTGTCCTAAGTTCTCTCAGATTATGCAGGGCCTGGGGCTTCCATATCCCCAAGACTCTGCATTATACTTCCTATAGCCCAACTAGTGCAAATTCATGATTGAAGGAAGATACGATTACATGTACTGGGAATGTTTTTGCAGAATGAAGACAGGTCAGGCTGTCTTGCTTAGGCAGCATCAAGGGTGTAAACTACATAGTTAAAAAATAACCACAGGGAGATGATGTTAATCCTTAGATAAGTCATTTCTAGCACCCCGGAAGCCTTAGGATTCTGTAGTAACTGTACTTCCCCAAGGAGGCAGGTAAGGGAAACTTCTGGTTGGTTAAACAGTACCAATACTATCTGGAAAGATCTAAATACCACTGCTTTTTCACTTAAAGAAGCAAAGGTGATAGTATCAAGTGAATAATACTCCCTCCCTAAACTCTCATCCCTGTCCTCTGTACTCTTTTTGAAAAACCAAATGAAAGGATGCTTCTTTGAAATGTTCTTGCCTAAGAATCAAGAATTAAACCAGCCACCTCCCTATACATGTACAAATACCATGGAAATCCCAAGCAATGTTAACTCTAATGACTAGAATTCTCCCTCCCCACCCCCTCTCTCTCAGCAGCACTGGGATCTGAACTCAAGGCTTTGTGCTAATCCTTTTTGCACCAGTTTACTTTTTAGGTGGGGGTATTATGCTTTTGCCCAGGGTTGACCTTGGATCATAATCCTTTTACTTCTGCTTCCCACATGGCTGGGATTATAGACATAGGCTGCTATGTTAAGATTTTTGTTGGTGTTGGTGGTGATGGTCGTAGAACTTGCTTGAACTCAGGCATAGGCACTGTCCTGGGCTTTTTTTTCTCTCAAGGCTAGCATTCCACCACTTGGAGCCACAACTCCACTTTTGGTTTTTAGGTAGTTAATTGTAGATAAGAGTCTTAAGCCCTTTCCTGCCCAGACTGGTTTGGAACTTGATCCTCAGATCTCAGCTTCCTGAGTAGCTAGGATTACAGGCGTGAATGACTAGCACCCGACTTAAGATTTAATTTTATTTTTTTTGCCAGTCCTGGGGCTTGAACTCAGGGCTTGAGCTCTGTCTTTGGGCTTTCTCAAGGCTAGAGCTCTACCACTTGAGCCACAGTACCACTTCCGGCTTTTTTCTATGTATGTGGTACTGAGGAATCAAACCGGGGTCTTTGTGCATGCTAGGCAAGCACTCCACCACTAGGCCAAACTCCTGGCTGAGATTTAATTTTTTGAGATAGAGTTTGCTAAACTCCTTGCTGTGACTGGTCTTGAACCTCAATCTTTTTATCTCTATCTCCTTTACAGATGGGATTACAGATGTGTGCCACTGTGCCAAGTTGTTTTGCTCATGTTTTTGTTAATGGAGAAAACCCCTCTCTGTTTTAGTTGACAGTGAGGATGGTATACATACCTAAACACTGTGGGGGCTTATTATGTGTCCAGATTCCAGAAGCCAAGCATTCCAGCTTGCTGGGTCCCTTCAATTCGTACCCTTCAGCACAGTGGAATGTACACTGTGAGTTGAAAGAGAAGTTTCCCAGAGGATGGCTGCAATTCATAAACACTTGTTGAGGAAGGTCAAATTCTCCACACTCTTGGACTGCAGGGAACCAATTATTGAAATTTTCATTATAGACTTAAAAACACTGTCAGATTTGTTGCAAGCCAGAATGTTCATATGCTTCACTCTTATCTCTCTGAGTTCCTAATTCAAGCTTCCCAGTTTTATTTGGTTCTTTCTGTAGGGTGTATTTTGGGAAATATTCATACTTTCAACTTGAGCCATGTTTCTACCTCTAGCCTTTTGGTGGCTAATTGGATATATAGGATCATTGTGTCAGCCCAGGCAAGTTTCTATTCAGATCTCAGCCTCTTAAATAGCTAGGATGGGACACAGGATGAGGCCTACACCACAGCACCATTTCCTTGAAAGGGTTTTATGCATTCCTTTTTGTGGGTAAATATTTTCTCCAAGACCTGCTGTATCTAGAGACTATTGAGTATCTAGACTAGCTTTTACTCACTAGAACAGGCCAGCATGCTTTACTTCTTGGCATTATCTTTTGCCTAAGACCAATGGCCATCATAAAATTGACAAATTAGCAGACTCACCATATTCACACTCAGGTCCATAGAAGCCAGGATAGCAGGAGCAGGTGTAGTTCCCAATGGTCTCTATGCACTCACCCTGATTGTTGCAGGACATGTCCTGGCAAGAGGCTGCATAGAGACAGAAGGATCGGAATGACAGGCATTCAGAGAAGACTTACACAGACTTAGCCCTTCTCAGGCAGGACTAAACTCACCAGACAACAGAGAACCACAGTGCCATCTGGGCAGCCAACTTGTTTCCTGTGAAAGGTATTGGAGGAGTCTTCTGAAGTATAGCCCAGCTCTTGTTTCATGTATTTCCCAAGAAACAGCATTATTGTGTGTGGAAACAGAGTAACAGAGAGTCCTCATGAGATATGTGGCCAGAGGAACTCCTCCATATAATACAAGAACATCCATAACCCCTGTTTTAGAAGTGGCAGCATGAAAGTTAGGGTGCACACAGGGGCTAGGGATAGAGACAGTTGCACACTTGGCTTTAGACAAGTTATTCTGAGACCAAGTTACTCAATGTTATGGAAAAATCCTTTCACCCTTCGCTTGTTTCAAGTCTGGGCCCAATACCATGTAGTAGAGGATGGGAGAAACCAAATTAGATGTTTACAATCTATTCATGATATGGGATAACTCATGATTCATGAGCCTAAATAGATCATGTTTGCATGATGCAGAACCATAACCAACTTGCCAGGTTCTGCACACTGTATATGTGCTATTGAATGACAGAGAAGGGTTAGGTTATGGGAATGGGCTTCTGAGAGGAAGAAGTTTAAAATCTAGGGGATTTTGAACATACACAGGAGCTTGGCATCTAGAAGAGGACTTACAAGAGGAATTTAAGAGCCCTCAGAACTTTCTTACTCAGAGTCTCCATAGCTATCTATGTGCTAGGAAGGCCAGGTAACTCTTCTTCCTTTCCTCCAAGACAGGAAGAAGCAGTATCAAAAAGATGGAACCAGTCCTGGCAGTAGGCTCATGACTCTAGGAAGCTGATCTTTTCTCACATGTCTGTTTACTCTGAGACTAGGAGAATTAAGAATCAAATGTATTCTTAAGACCTACTTCTAGTTACTTCTTTCCTTTCCTGTCCCTCCCCTCTCACCAAAGTCCAGTGGAACTCAATGATAGATTGTTGAAGAGAATCTGAAAGGCATTTTTCAAAATTCTTGGTCATGCTCTCAAACTGTGTGATGAAAATGTAAAACAAAGAAAGTGACTACATAGAACTGAAAGTACCAACTTATAAGAGGACATGAGTTTGAAACTGGCTCTACCTTCAACTAGCTCAGAACCTTGTAGAGACTATATAATATTTCCCCTTTCTTAAAAATTAATAGCCACAGAAGTGTCCCACTGATGAGGTTGTCATAAGGACTATGATTAATACAGGACTATGATTAATACTAAGCAAGCAAATAACACAAAACAAGAACACTCCAAGATATTAGATATTAATTACAGCTGTGACTCCTGGACAGTTGCTAAATTCAGTTTCAGTCTATGATCTTTCTTATGTTAATGCATGATGGTACAGAAAAGTTCTCAGCTTAGAATTTACACTGGTTTCCAGTCCTAACTGACCTCCTCTTCTGCCCTCTGTCGCAAACTTCCTGAGCATCCATTTCCTGAGCTGTAACATGGGAAGAAGCTGGTTTATATTTTTTTAAACTCCCCCTTTCAAACAACCAGATTTCTCCTTCAAGATGCTCACTAACACTCAGTAAGAGTTTCCCCCTGTTTTAAAGTCCCTGATTCTGTGATTCCATGCTATTGACTTGATGGTTACGTTCACCAGAGAGGATATGTGTGAAAAGACACGTTGCACAGCAGAGTATATGCCCTACCTGTGTAGCACAGGGCTCTCTTTCTTTTCCAACACGGCTCATCGTTCCACTTGCCAGGGGCCAACTCACTCTTGATATATATCTCCACACAGTCCTGGTTGTTCCTCTTGTTGTTGGGCTCATTGTCAGCCCAGTTCTCAGCCTCCTCTGTGAGAGTCTTTTTTGTTCCCACCCAAGTCCACTTGTTATTAATCTTTCGGATCCCAATCCAGTAGTAAGAACTGAAATAAGGTATGACGTCATTGAGGTAGACAATTTCATTCTTATTCTGAATGGCCACTAAGTCTGTAAAGTGCTTTTGGCAGAATGCCCGTGAGTAATTCCACGAATATGCTTTGATGCTATAGTTATAGGTCCATGCAGCCACTTCTTTATGATTTGTTAGCTCTAGAGAAAGAAAAAAAAAAGAGTTCCAAGTTAACATCCCTAACTAGATAAAGGCTATAGTCTTGCATGCACGTCTGGGTGTAGCCAGGTGAATTTCTGACCAGATTAATGCAAAGAACATAGCTATTCTGTGTCTAAGTAGTTATTGTAAAAAGAAGAGTGGTTTCCATATTTCACTATATATATATGTATACATACATACATATATAATCAGAAGAGAAAAGTGTCTTCCTAAGATTCTTCACGTTGACTTGGAATCCTAAGATATTAGAGAAGGGACTTAGAGATTCTTCTATTTAGTCAACTTCTTACATTAATGAAGGAGGCATGTGAGGTAATTTGTCTGAGTACATCTTTGATATAAGGTTGAGGTTTTATTATTTCACATGGAAAACAAGACACTATGATCAGAACCCTTGTTGGCCTTCCATGTTTTTTCTTAGCCTTACAAAAATATCCATTTCCTTGTCTTTATTGTAATTAATAAAAGAGTTACATATATTCACCAGATAGAAGGTGCGTTTCTTCACAAACATTGATACTCTTCATGTTTTCGTTCCCATTTCCCTCCCCCACCCTTTCCCCTCATCTTGTTTTGTCTTTTTTTTTTTTAATAGTTTGTTTGGTTGGTTTATTTAGTTTGGTTTGGTGCGTTTTTGAGGCAGGTTCTTGCAATGTAACCCAGGTTGACCTACAATTTGAAGTCCTCCGGTCTCAGCCCTCTCCGTGCTGGAACTACAGTCATGTAAGACCACATCTAACTACTTCCCCAAATTTGCATGTGGTCTCTCCCCTATCTCTTTGCATGTGGTCTTCCCACTATCTTGGCTGCCATCCCTTTTTAGGCCTAGTAAATTTGACTCCTCCTACTTCCTTGACTTCTCCAGTTAGGCTGTGTGTCTTCCTCTAGGCTCTCTCTCTCTACCCGGACCTTGTCTCCATTGCCTTATTACCATGTTGTGAAGTCTTGCTCTATGATGTTTTCTGTGTCTATTACTTTGTAAATTCCTAATAGTGATCTCCTTTTACCTCTTTAACTGTGCATATAATACTTTTCCTTTAATATGCAACCAATAGATATGTGTTGAATGAGTAAAACACAGTAGGCTTTTGGCATAGCCACTGTTAGAAAGATCTCACTTATGACCTTAAGCCCCTTCCACTTCTCTCGCATGTTTCTTTTTGATAAATTGCTTCACTTCCTCCACAACTGCTTACTCACTTGTTAAAATAGACTCTCTTCACTGTTCTTTTTTCTAGCAAGTGTTTGCGATATTAAATGAAATAATGTGTCCTTTAAAGGCATAAAGGCATTATGATTCCGTGTATTGTTATTGTAACCTGTAGGAGCTCACTGGAGCAGAAGAGGCCAGTTCCCAAGTGAAGAGTTGAACAATTGCAAGCACTCGGGCCTGGAAATGGCTTCGCTTCCTGTTTATAAAGCTTTGTTTCTTTCTCTTCAGCTGTCTCCTCTGCTGACTGTTTGAGAGCCAGTTGTATTTCTATCTTCCTCACTGGTAACCCTGTGCCATTGTCTTGCCTTAAGATTTTATTCTGGAGTTGGGCATGGTGGCACATGCCTGTAATCTTAGCACTTTGGGCTGAGGCAGGAGAGCCATAAGTTCAAGCCTACCCTGGGCTTTTCTCCCCCAAAAAAGGGAACACAAAACTAACAAAAAGTATTTTATTTTGAAGTACCTGGCTTCAAAAAGCAGATGGTTAATGCCAACAATCTTTGCTACACAGGAAGTTGAGACCTGGAAGATCATAGTACGAACCTAGCCTGGGCAGAAAAATCCACAAGAATCCATTTCCAATCAGTCAGCAAAAAGACAGACTGGATGTGTGGTACAAATGGTAGAGTGCCTGGCATGAGTGGAAAAAACTGGGTGTAAGGCACTGAGTTGATGCCTGACTTCATTTTGGTATAGCCAAGGCTTCATTGTGGTTTTCATGGACCCAACGCATATTAAGTGAATTATTTTACATTATTGTTAAGGAAATTCCAACATTCTTGTGGGTCCCTAAAAGTATCCTGTGCTTATGCTTCCTCTTCTAATGGGTAATTTCAGCCTGGATATCGCAACTTGTCTTTTCTGAAGCCTTGTCTACCAGTGTGATAATGGTGAGTGCAGTTTACTTCTAGAAATCTGGGCTTAGGAACAGACGTAGATTTCCATGCCTCACATTGGCACAATCCTTTACTTTTTCTCTTTGTCTCTGGATTCTACCGTAATTACTCAGAGTCAAGTAAAGAGTTATTCTTAAGTTTACCAGAGATCAAGGCACTGAACCAGAGCAGTTGAGCAGTTCCAAGGACCACACTCTGGAATCTCAGGGACCAGATGACTTTTAGGCAGCTTGCCTGAAACAAGAAAGAAATAAATGAGTGTGTATTCACACAAACCACAGTGGCCACAGAAACTTAGTTAATAATCATTATGCCTAGTTCCACTTTCTATAGAGCTAAAATGACAAGTGCATGCTATTGTATCAGCTATTGGTTGACTCTTGTTTATGTCCATGCTGGCCTCAAACTATGATTCTCCTGATCTCTGCCTCCCCAAATAGTCAGGATTTCAGATATGCTCATGCCCATCTATTGTATCATATTGATTTATGTTTTATCCTTTTTATTTGCCTTTTTAGCATCCATCTTCAATACAAGACTTAAGATTCAGATGTGTGGATATGCATGTATACCCACATATATAAATATACATACAGGTATTTACATTTATAGAAAAAAATTCTTTTGGATCTGTACAACCACTATTTCTCACAAGCTCCTTTGTGTTAAGATTTTATTACATTTATTCAATATTCAATATCATGTTGCACATGAACATACTAAAACTTGGAGCATCAACTAATATGTGCAAAAGGCATCTGTGAGTGACTTTGAAGCGGGAGCTCTGTTCACACTACCTTTTTTGCTTCCATAAACTGCCAGGCATCCAGGTCTATGCTGCATTGTGGAAGATACAGTGGGTGACATGACCAAAGGGCTCTGAAGCTACCCCTTAATTACAATGAAAACTCTGCATTTGCCAAGTTATTTTTTACATAATTGTGACTTTACTATTCCAACCAAATTGTTACCTACCTCCTCTTGTATAGAATTTCTGAGTCTCCAAAGGTCATGCTTGAGTGACAATGTACATTACATAGGATGGTTTGGGGTTGCATGGCTGTCTGTATACATATTCTACTGAGGGCAGCCTGCCTGAATATGGAGAAGGGTGCAAGTGTGCCAGAGAGTAGAGATATTCTGTGAGTTTCTCTGAATGCAAACTTTGATAATTAGTCATATTTTGCATTCTTATGTACTTTTGCCAGTATCTGTGTTTCAACTTGCTTCACTAGTGCCCTACAACCTGAGTCAGGCCTCCAAAATAGGTTTTTGGCTGGCTATTTTGGAGATTGACTTTCCTGCTGAGGCTGTCTTTAAACCATGATCCTCCAGTTCGAGTTCTCAGTCTCCTGAATGGCTAGACTCATTTGCATAAGTCCCTGCACCTAACATATGCACATTCTTTTGTTGTTATTGTTTCAGTTGGTTGTGAGGCTTGAACTCAGGGCTTGGGTGTTGTCCCTGAGCATTTTTAGTCAAGGCTAGTGCTCTACTATTTTAAGCCATAGCATCAGGTTTTCTGGTAGTTTAGTGGAGATAAGAATATTATGGACTTTAGGCTCAATGGTTTCCCTCATTTGTCATAATCAAACCTTGGGCTCTCCTAGCAGAGATTTATAATAGAACAAAACCTAGATACATAAGGCTATATAGGATGATGCTAAATGAAAGGACCTCCACGATATAGAAACAAAAGCCATATAATGAGTGATTGTTGTCCTTAATGTATTATGTTATCTCTCATCTCTTTTGCTGTCCCTTGATTACCCCATATTGTTACAGTATCTCACTTTGTTATCTGATATATTGGATCTATTTGTATTTGGTTATTTGAAATTGGATAGGGAAAGGGGGAAAAACGAGATGAGGGGCGGGGGTGGGGGGAAGGAAATGGGAACTAAGACATGAGAAAGGGTATCAATGTATGTGAATTAATGCACCTTCTATCTGGCGAATATAATGTAATCCTTCTATTAATTACAATAAAAAATATATGAAAAAAAGAAGTGGTCCTCCACACACACACACACACACACACACACACACACACACACCCCACCCCTGGTACAGCTCAATCCTGACCTGGACAAATTGAGAGTATTTCTAGGGCGGCTATGAGAAAAGTGATTTCCTATAGCCATGTCCAAATCTACTCACTTTCTCACTTTGACTTGTCTAAACTTCTAGTAAGATTTAGTTGTGATGAAGGATTCAGAGTTGCTTCTCATTTGAACCTGTTGACTTATTTGTACAAACTTTTAAGTAAGATTTGGTTTTTAACAAAATTTCTTCAGCAAATTCTCTCCTACACCAGATATGAGATGTGGGGGCAGGGGAAGGAAACACATTGGTTTTAAACATTTTAAGGTTTTAGAAGATTAGTAGGTACTTAGAGTTGAGGCATATCTATGAAAGGAAAATGCAAATTCATATTCATCCCCTGCTTCAATGTGACCACACATGTCTGTTTTCTCTTAACCTCCAAATGCCAACACCCACCTCGTAGATTATTTCAGAGCTAAAATAGACTGTAAAAACAATTGCCAGATCAATTGAGCCTTTCTTGGTCATTCTGTATGACAAATATTCAAGACAAGCCAGTCATCACTCCATCAATAAGTTTTAATGATTCACCCAAGCTTGCCTGCCTGAGAATATATTCATCACGTCAACAGTGATACTTATTCTCAGGGGGCTCTTGAATTTTGAAATTAGCAAGGATTGTTTTTTTAAGTGTACTTCAATGTTTCAGACAATTTCAGAAGGTTCATGAACTCACTGCTTTTCACCATGTTTCATGGACCTTTAGGTCAAATCTCTGGGTTAACAGTAAGGCATACAGTTGACTCCGTGACAGCTGACAGGTTTTGTACATGGGAGTGGGGAAGGAAGAGGATAGTTGAGCATGCTCCTTGGGTATTAATTTTCCTCTAAAACTGCCTTGGGTTGGCAGGCCTTCTTGTATCTCCTCTAAAGTGCACATTGCTGGTGTCTGGGATGCTGAAGAGTTAAGGACTCTTGTCTTGTGTTATGTGAAACAAGAGGAAATGCCTCTCCAGGAGAATGGCTAATCTTTAATGCTCTTTGGCAACACAGTTCAAACTGGGAATTGCTGGAAAGGACTCAGAGACTGGGTCATTAGAATAACATCCTGTGACTATGTAAACCTTCTGCACAGCACTGTGGTCACCTTTAATGTTTCTATGACAAGTGATAACCAGGTGAAGAGGGGGACACAGAGAATGTATAGGAACAAATGTTTTGCCTCAGCTTCCGTTTTATAGAAAGGCCTGCTATGCTGGCAAGAATGCCCCCAAACAGTAACCTTACTATCTTGCTATGTCAAGACTTTGCACTTTAGATGGACCTTTGTTCACTTGCTTAGGTTCTTCCTGTTTTCTGCTCTTCCTCTATAACTACAGAAGCTTAACTTCCTTGTCTCCCCAGTGTTCTCCAGCCCATGGCCCTGCCATCTTGCCAAACGGCCCTGTCAAATTGTATTACTAACCTCCTGATTTGCAAAAGCAAATGAAGATGACCCACCTTTATCTTGTTTACATTTATATAATAATATATGTTTTCGACCCATTCTTTTTACTTAAAATGCTGCCCCTGCCTCTTCCCTAATGTCTTAAGTATATCTTCCTAGAGTTCGTCCATACCTGCCCCCACTCTCTGCCTTTGATAGGTGTTTTCCTGGGTTCCTGCCTTCATATCCCTAGTCTCATCCCATGTTCCTCTTTCCTGTTAGCCTCATGAGGGCCCTTTATTTGCATCTCTCTCCTGAGCTCTCCCTCCTGCATGAGATTCACAGGACAAGTTCAGAGCAAACACATGAGCATCTAGGTAGAGGGAGTGCATGCAGCAGAGACTTGTCCAGGATGAGGACTGGGGCCTGTCCAGGATGAGGACTGAGACCCATCCAGTTCTGAATCCCTCCAGCCATGATGGACCAGATGCTTAATGATTAGCAAGTATTTTATGGGTAAATGAATTGGATGAATAAATGAAAGAGTAGTAACAGGGAGTGGCTGACTAGAAATGTGCTAAACAGGAAAATGGTAGGAAAAAGTAGTGACAATCATAATAGACTACATATGGTTACCACAATGGTGTGTCTGGGTTTGAAAATGCTTTATAAAGTTGGATGCCAGTGGTTCATGCTCGTAGTCCTACCTACTCAAGAGGCTGAGATCTGAGGATAGCAGTTTGAAGCCAGCACAGAATGAAAGTCTATAAAACCCATCTCCAATTAGCCACAAAAATAACCCAGAAAGTAGAGCTGTGGCTCAAGTGCTAGAGCACAGTCCTTGAGCAAAATTGCTCAGGGACAGTTCTGCCAAGGGTTCAAGCCCCATAATTGACAAACAAAAGTAGGGAAAAAGAAAATAAATTCAGTCTAATCCTCTAGTCTAAATATAACTCTCTCAAGGGCTCTAGCACCAAAGGGGATTCGTAAAATAAAATTTATTCATAAAAGAGATACATATTCTTGGCCGGGAGTTTGGCCTTGTGGTAGCATGCACGAAGGCCCAGGTTCAATTCCTTGGTACAACATACATAGCAAAAAGCCAGAAGTGGTGCTGAGGCTCAAGTGGTAGAGCTCTAGCCTTGAGAAAACTCAAGGACAGTGCTCAGGCCCTGAGCTCAAGTCCAGGACTGGCCAAAAAAAAAAAGAGGTACATATTCTCAAATGCACCTAACATTGATTCTTTTTCGATTAATTAGAACTAGGAAAGATAAGCTATGAAAAAGGAGGCGAATGTAATGGTCCAAGCAGAAGTTAAAGTGAGTCTGACTTCGCTTGGCCTAAAGTCAATGAGAATTGAGAAGAAGAGGATATAAGCAGTGAGAGCTGAACAATCTATTGGTAACAGACCTCAGATTTTACAAGGCATTTTGACTACCACAATATTACATTTTTAAGTTAAAATTTTAAGTTCTCATATTTTTGGATGGGGTTGGTGATGGTATAACATATAACATGTAACACAGATATTAGCAGTCCACGCTTAAAGGTAGAAAATAAAACTCAATGAAAAAAAGAGATTGCTGTCTCTAAATCTAAAAATAGATTACAAATAGAGATAGGAAAGGGCCCAGAACATCAACATTTACAATCCAAGCATATAATCTATCATTATTTAAGGTGAAATATTAGCATCAAAAGTAAAGCAACATACTTAATATTATTTTTTAAGCTGTCCAACTATAGGTGAGTCATAGTCTAAAAATATGAAGGACTTGTTTAGTATATATGACTTCATAGAATTTCTGTATGTTTTTCCTTGAGAAAGGTTAGACACCTAGAATAAGTGATGAATATCACTTATAAAACTGCCATGCAGGCCAGGAGTTTTACCTAGTGGTAGAGTGCTTGCCTAACATGCACGAAGACCTGGGTTCGATTCCTTGGTACCACATACGTAGAAAAAAGCTGGAAGTGGTGCTGAAGCTTAAGTGGTAGAGCTCTAGCCTTGAGAAAGTCCAAGGACAGTGCTCAGGCCCTAAGCTCAAGCCCAGGACTGGCAAAAAAAAAATACTGCCATGTACTACTTTTCAGGGTTAGACTTAGGGTCTTTCTAGGTCTCAATTATTCTTTAATAAGTAATTTTGATATCTGAGGACTTTTGTTATTAATTCCTTATACAGATGCAAATTCTAAGGACTGGACACCAGTTCCTAATGAGTGAAAATTAGTGATATTTTAGAAGATAAAAATTATGGAAGGAAACTAAGAACTGGAGGCTGAGGACTTAAGATCATAAAAAGTATAAATGGAAGGGAATTCAACCCTACTCCTTAGCCCATCAAAGCCTTGATCACATTCACTCCATCTAATTATAAATTCTCGATCAGAAGCTCCTTCTCTAACATCGGACTGAAAACACTCCCCATGATGCACCTCTACTTTATTTCCTCAGGTGCTAGATGTTCGTCAAAGTTACACTATAAACATGAAACAGAACTTACATAGAGAAGACTGACACTCCTGAATCCTAAGAGCCAAATGTGCTTGTAGCAGAGAGAAAGGAAAAGGTCTTGGAAAAGATCTTATCTGGGAAATATTAAAAACTAACTTCAGTGCTGGCATCCTTAGCAGTTCCTTTAGAGCGTCAATATGACAGCTGAGAAACTTCTAAGCATAATGGATAGACAATGAGGTGAGGCTCTTCTGGGATCCACACAGAGGTCTGGGAATCTCTTGTGGTGTCTACACAGGTCTGTTCTTATGTAGATGTTTGTGTTTTCATCTGGGAAGGGGAATTGTAAGAAAATCCTAATGAACTCCATAATTCATATAGTTTGTATCTTAGGAAACAGGACTCCAAAGAGAGTGGGAGGAAGAGAAGAATTAGCTGCTCATTCATTTCAGTTGACAAATTCATAAGTATAACATGCGAAAATATAAGACAAGAAGCCATGAGCCATGTGGTGGCTCATGCCTGTACTCCTCGCTACTCAGGAGGCTCAGATCTGAGGATCGCAGTTCAAAGCCAACCTGGGTACTAAAATGTCTGTGAGACTCTTATCTTCAGTTAATCACCAAAGTCAGAAGTGGCACTGTGACCCAAGGGGTAGGGTGGTAGCCTTGAGCTGAAGAGCTCAGGGGCAATGCCCAGGCTGAGAGTACAAGTCCGATAACTGACCGCCCCCCCCAAAAAAAACATAAGACAAGTGATTCTCAACCTTATGACATTGTGTAAGCTTACACCTCCTCTTCATCACCCCATGTGCACCAATACAGAAAAAATGTCACGGTAAGTATTTGAGCCATATATTGTAGTAAAGCTGAGAGTGGGAGAAATCAAGTATACATACATTAACTAAGGTTCCACAGACATGCACCCCAAAGGTAAAACTTCAATGGCTAAAGATAGCTGGGGTTTGTATCTTGGGAGTCTGTTATATGTTTATTCATGGTAAACTGGTGATAAAATTGGATGTGGCTGACTCAACTAGAGTGACTTTTTTTTCTGACTTCAAAATGCCTGAATAATCTTTCCTGAAACACAAAACCCACGAATACCCCAAGATTTCCCTGCTTCATTTAAAAGGAAAATCTACATTTGTTAATCACTTATGGCCCAAGCTCATAATGGAATATTTTTTCTTACAATCTCATTTAATCTTCATGATGACATTGTAAATATTTCTATTATATCCAATGTACAGATGAGAAAGTTAAGTCTCTAAGGACAGAAACTGAAACTACATGATGTTCCAGATTAGTCTCAGATGACTACTTTGGCTCAGAGAAAGAAACAAGACAACTGGCGACTACAAACCACTCAATTGTAGGCTGTCCTAGAGGACTTCTCAGCCTTATTTGTCCCAGAAGAGTGGTTCCTGGGAAAGAGGATGGCAAGTTTACCAAGTTGGCTCCCAGAGGGTCCCTGAAAATTCTATTGGAAAGAACAGCTGCTGATTGGATACAGATGATTGAATCTGGATCTCAATATCATCACGTCTTAACAGTGAATCCTATGGTAACATACCAAGCTTTCATGTGCTAGGATGGCTTTACATGTTAAGTGGAATTAACATCATGCCATAAGAAAATTGGGAGGGTTCAAATGGACAACACTTTTGGTAAGGCTTGCAAATTTGAGCCAGGTATGGTAATATGCTCCTCAGGAGGCCGAAGAGGGGGAATCTAAGGTTGAAGTCAATCTGGGTATCAGAGCAAGAGCCCATTGCAAATCATCATCATCATCATCACCATCACCATCACCACTACACCACTACCACCACCACCACCACAACAACAGTAGCAAACTTTAGCAGCATATTTGACATAAAATTCTGTGACTTTTTATCATTTCTTTCTGCAACTTTTTCTTCCTAATTCAGCCCTACACCTCTCACACTCAACCAATTTCCCATGTAAAAGGAAAATAAAAATGAACTTACCATCTCCTTTGTGAAGCACCAGCTTTCTGCCTTCTGTCCAACCCTGACTTCTTATAGTCTTGCTGCCTCCCCTTGCTGTCAAGCTGCCTAGAAAAACAACTTCCTATTTGCTTTCCAGAAATTCACCGCAGTTTTTCCCCTAAAGTTAGAATGTTGATATTGCAGGAGCGACGTTGGCCGCTTTGAAACGGCAGTTGCCAAGGGGCAGCAGGTCACTCCTTCCAAAAGCGACAATCTGGAGACAGGAGCAAGTGTGATTCACTCCTGGACATCCCAGACTGAGCAATGCAGGAACAGGACCCACACCCACAGTGATCAGGTTTCCTTTGATTATCGGTCCCAACTTAAGGTCATGCATTTGAGAGACTTACTTTGTACTAATCGTAAAGTCCCAGTGTAAATTCCGAACATTTGTAATTCCAGCAGCCTCCTAAGGAAACAGAGCAAAAATAGCAAATTCTAACTTGGTTTAAAAAAAAGTGGGGGGGAAACAAAATGAAATTTTTCTGGCACTTGTTGGAAATATTTTTGAAATAACATATAAAGTAGACAAAAGGGCCGGGAGTTTGGCCTGGTGGTAGAGTGTTCACCTAGCATGCACAAAGACCTGAGTTTGATTCCTTGGTACCACATATATAGAAAAAAAAATAGACATAAAAAAGAACCATTTGAAATGAACTCTGTTTTTATTTCAGAAAAATGGTATAAAATGGAAAAGGCAGAGCCAGGTATAGTGGCACATGCCTGTAATACCTGCATGAAGGAAGGATACCAAAGCTGGAAGCTCTGGAGTTTCAGGGCACCCTAGTCTATGTAGCCAGACCTTGTAAGTAAAGTCTTGTCCTTGCTGTTTGGTTATTTTCTTGATGTTTAACATTATTTTTCTTGCTATCTTGTGCTCTTCATTTATTCTTAGTTGCTTTTCTGTGGCACAGTTTGATCTTTTATGTCCTACATGTCTGTACTGTTGGCTGTTGCCTTATGGTTACCATTGGGCTTATAAAAAGATCTTACCATTCTGACAGCTATTTAAACCAGGTGTTGAAAGCCAAACTCAAAAGAAAAACAATATAGATAAGTTTTTACTCATATGTAGAAGCTAGACCTAAATGATATACATATTCATGGACATGGATGAATAGATAGATAGGTGTGTGTATTTTTAAATGAATATAAATAAGGGAATACAAGAAGGAGAAAGAGAAAAGGTGAATATTTTTGAAATACACTAACTACATATGGAAACACCATAAAGAACCTCAGTGAAAGCTGTTGATCAACAGGGGGCTGGGAAAGGTGGGGAAAGAAAAAAAGACTATTGAGATTTGAGTTAGCAAGAGAAACAAAAGAAGATGAATAAGGGTGAAATAGACTGCTTTTGTATACAAAAGTATAAGAAATTGTTTCAATTGTTTTAGAAAAGGTGAAGAGGGTATATTATTGGGGGTGAGATTGAAATACATTCTAAATGTGCATGGAAATGTCACAATAAAATTTCCCTTTAAATAACTAATGAATATTAGTAAAAAAAATTACAAAAGAACTAAACCCAAAAGTTAGCAAAAGGAAAGAAATAATAAATATCAGAACAAAAATAAATGAAATGGAAAATATTAAACAAACACACAAACAATAAAAAACTGAGCTGGTTCTTTTTTTTTTTTTTTTTTTTGGTGGGTCATGTGGCTTGTACTCTGCCTGGGCGCTGTCCCTGAGCTCTTCAGCTCAAGGTTATTATCCAACCCCTGGGCTTGGTCCTTGTCCCTGAGCTCTTCAGCTCAAGGCTACCACCCTACCCGTGAGCCAAGCCCCATTTCCTGATTTCTAGAGGTTAATTAGAGACAAGTGTCTCAGGTTCTTTTGTGCCCCGAGTGGCTTTGAACCATGATCCTCAGATCTCAACTTCCTGGGCTACCAGCTGGTTCTTTTGAAAGGAAAAAACCCAGCCCAGGGCAGAGGCTCATGCCTGCAGTCCTAGCTATTCAGGAGACTGAGATCTGAGGATCAACGTCAAAGCCAGCCTGGGCACAAAAGGACCTGAGACTCTGATCTCCAATTAACCTCCAGAAAACAGGAAGTGGGGCTTGGCTCATGGGTAGGGTGGTAGCCTTGAGTTGAAGAGTTCAGGGGCAACACCCGCCTTGAGCTGAAAAGCTCAGGGATAGCGCCCAGGCTGAATTCAAGCCTCATGACTCTCCCACCAACCCCCTCTCCCCCAATCCCCAAAAAAGAAAAGAAGCCAAGGTTCATGATTTAGAAAATTTGCTAAAATGTTTAACCTAAAACAATGTGTGGATTCATTGTAATTCTCATTAAAATTCTAGTGGAACTTTTCAGAGAAATTGAAGAAAAAATATTAAGCTTTATAGGAAACCACAGTGTTCCAGAGACAAAGCAATTGTAAGCAAAAAGTCCAAAGATGGAGGCATCACAAGTTCTAATTCCAAATTATATTTATTTGTTTCCAAACTATATTTAAAAGCTATATCAAGCCAAGTTCATGATTACTGGCATAAAAAAACGCATTGAACAACACAATATAACAGAAAGCCTAGATCTAAATTAATGTATTTATTATCAATTGAGTTTTGACACAGATGAAAAATGCATAAAAAATGTTAATTCTGTGGCCAGGAGCTTGGCCTAGTGGTAGAATGCTTTCCTAGAATGCATGAAGACCCAGGTTTGATTCCTTGGTACCACATATACAGAAGTGGTGCTGTGGCTCAAGTGGTAGAACTATGGCCTTTAAGAAAGCCAACAACAGTGCTCAGGCCCTGAGTTCAAGCCCCAGGATTGGCAAAAAAGCTAATTCTTTAACAAATGATGCTTTAAAACTGAATCTTTTATTCTTGTCTACATGAAGAGCAATGAAATTAGAGCCACATGTCAGACAATTTATGCAAATGAAATGAAAGTGGCTTGAAGATTTAAACATAAGATATGAAATTGTGAAATTACCAGAGGAAAACATAATGAGAAAGATCAAATTCCAAAACCACATGAATAGAAAGTAAAGATAACATGAGTTTAAAAACAAAGTGAGGAAACATGAGGCTGAAACCTTTCTGCAGAGTAAAGAAAGTAGTTATCAGACTGAAGAGACAATTTATGGAAAGTAAGATATTAGAAAAACACTGATCTGATAAGTGGTTAATATCCAAAATATACAAGGAACAAATAACTAGGGGGAAAATGGAGTCAACTAGCCATGATTTGAAAAACTAGTAAAAGACTTAGGTAGAAATTCATCCGAAAGAGACATAAATTGACCAATAGCTTTTTTAACACTTACTTTCTCCACTTAATGAGGAAATGATAAAACTGCAAGAAGATATCCCACACCTGTTGGAATCACTGAGAGAAAGAAAAAGGTGGCAAGTGTTTGTGGGGATATGAAGAAATGAGAAAAGAAAACTTTTGTACATAATTGATGGGAAAATAAATTGGCAAAGCCCTTGTAGAAACATTTAAAGCTTCATCAAATAATTAAAAATAGCACCATGACAAGCTATTATCTTACTACTAGATATAAACCCAACGGAAATGAAATTCACAGATTGAAGAGATTTCTTCACTCTCTTGTTCATTGCAGCACTATTTGTAATAGTTAAGAAATGGAATAAAATCCAAGTGTCCTTGCATGGAAGAATGGATAAAGAAAATGAGGCAGAAAAAAAAGAATAGGATAATGATTTATTCTTTCAAAAAATGGAAGGAAATACTGTCTTTTGAGACAAAAATAAATAGATAGGTTGGAAAACAAATAGAATATGATGTCATTTATATGAGGAATCTTAACAAAACATAATAAAATAAAGCCCTGCTTTGGTGGCTGGGATTTTGCTCAGAGATAGAACCTTTGGCAGACAAAAGTTTCCTCACTTCTGACAATAGATCTCTTGAACTCTTCCAACTGTGTTTGATCTCCAGCACTGTAACAACAAAAATTGATAAAACAAAAACATGGAACTTAAGGAAGGAAAGAATGAATTCACGGATGGATGTATTTCAAAGCAGAATTTTAATCCCATTATGCATGGTCTAAAAATCTACTTCTCCCACCTAGGCAGTAGTAGCTCAACATGCACGGGAAAATCTGTGAGACCTTCATCTCTAATTAACCACCCCAAAGCCACAAGTGCAACTAGAAGTAGAGTTCTAGCCCTGGGAGAGTCAGGGAGGGAAACTAAGGGACAGTGCCCAGGTCCCGAGTTCCAGTTCTAGTACCAGAACAAAACTATTTTTTGTGCTTTTTTTATTTGAAAACATAACACAAACCCTCCCTTCCGATATTAAAATACATATTTCTGCTCTAGTTACAGTTAAAAACCACCTAAATACAAAAGTGTGTATGAATATAGATATTAAAATATATTTCTGCTCTAGTTATAGCTAAAAATACTCCAATATAAAAGTATACAAAAGTATATACACAGAGCAATTGGTTATAGTGATTCAGTATAAAGATGAAAAATGAAAAGCAGTAATTTTGATCTCCACAGGGCTTTTCTAAACTTCCCAGAGAAATGGAGCCCTTCAAGCCTCTATGTCTGAAGTTTGTGTTCTTTTCCCTAATGTTCCCTTCTCTTAAAATGGACATAGATGACAGTTTTCCTCAGGTATTTTTTGGAGACTAGCCTAAGACAGACCTCCACGATCTTACTGAATTTCTATTTGAATTGGTTTGTGGTTGTAGGCTTAGGCATTTCTTTTCTCTATCTTTGCTCTCCAGTCTTTGAAAGGGAAGGAAAGGCAAAGAAACCACTCAGCTTGGCAATGTTCCCAAAGAATACACATGAAATTTCCTAGGACAGTCTCCTCCACAACCATATGTAGAAATGGAATCTCAGGAGACAGTCTGCTTTTCCAGATAATACCACTCTAGGTCTACCTTAAATTCACTTATGTATCTGCATTTCTATGAGACCAGAAATAAGCAAGGGACCCTCTGTGTCCTGAAGGAGCTCAAAGATCAATGAATGGGAGAGACAGGCGTATCAACATTGAATTCTAAACATTGTTGTGGACCCATCTTGATAAACCAATAGTGCGAGGGTGGATTGGTGGTTGGAAAGCTCAGGAAGGAGTGAGCCTTGCCTGAGTGGGAGAGGTCAGTTTCTTGTGTAAGCCGGTGGTTAGATTTCATACACAGAAAAACACCCTAAACATAGTAGATGAATTAGGAAGTGATTTTCTTTCTTCTTTAACAGTATTTTTGCCCTTCTACAAGTATATTGTGTCTAGACCCAATTGAGGACCAGAAGGCTGTTATACCCACAGAAGAGCTATCTCCTACTCTAGAGCTCTAGAAACTGTGAAGTAGTTTATATGACTCAGAAAATTTTAAACTGTTGGTATTGAACCATACATAGACATTTAATAGCCACTGAGGAAATATAACAGAAATATTGTTATATTTATGAACTAATGGCATTGAACACTTACTCTTGTCCAGATCCTGTGCTAAGCACTTACAAAAACTACATACCACCTGACCCTCACAACAATCTGGCAAGGTAGATTCTACCTATACAATTAGCCCTTCTAGTCAGAGATTATTAAGCTATGTACTTAATTGAAAGGGATAAGAATGGAGGATCAAATGCTTTGCCTAAGATTATAGCTGATAAGTGGAAATTTTCAACACATCTGAAATGACACTTCAGCATACTCAAGGGTAGGACTTTTCATTACAGAGGCTTTCTGCAAAGTAGTCTTTTGTCCTCTTCTTTGGATTTTTCTGGGGGTATTGTATGCTAGGAATGTCTAGAATTTCAGACACATTAACAGGGAAACTAAATAGAGTTCCTTATGCACTTCAGGACACACAATTTACATGTAAGGCCAAAGTTTCTGTTACTAAGTCTTTGTGAGTAAAAATAATCTTGAGCACAAAGGAAAGTTTGGGCCAATTTGCTGGGAATGTAACTGGAAATATGAGACAAACAGGAAAAAAGGCCCAGTCCTAAGGGGGAAGGCAATGTGGGAGGGGATGCAGAACTGGCTAATTTCTGACATCCCCATCTGATCATCAAATTGAAGATTATTTGGTTCATAGTTGCATGCAACCTTCCTAGTTAACTTGTGCCCTTTTCCATGATAAAATGCAATCAGATGTTAAGATGCTAATAAGAATTTTTGCATAATATGATTTGTTCTGTTTTGGTACATGCATGGGAATGGTACATTTAGTGATTATGCCTGTTTTTTGCATTTATTTGTTTGTTTATTTTTGCCATTGCTGGGCTTTGAACTCAGGGTCTAGCTACTATCCCTTAGGTTTATCTTCTCAAGGCTTGCATTCTGACAGTTGAGCTATGCTACCACTTCCAGATTCTTGCTGGTTAGTTGGAGATAAGAGTTTCATAGACTTTTTCTGCCTAGGCTAACTTCAAATCATTATCCACAGTTCCCAGCCTCCTGAACAGCTAGAATTACAGGTATAAGCCATGATGCTTGGCTAATTATTTATTTTTTCAAGGATATAGCTCTAGCATTACAAATTGATTTTAATGTCTATAAAACATTCATGAAGTGTTATCATTGAAAAAATTAGTGAAATTTATTGAAATTTTATCCCATTAATGATCCCATTATGGAAGCTAGTAATGACCTATGTCTGTTTCCCCTACAGTGTTCTACAGACATGACAAGAAGTATAGAATTCAAATTACCAATTTAATATTCAAAGGTACCTCTTATGGTTCAAAATGGACAAAAACCTGAGAGTCTTTTACCTAAAGGTATGACTTGAAACCTAAAAGAAAATATAGAAAAGAGCTCTTTGACATAATCTTGACAATGAATTTTTATATGACTTCAAAATCTTAGGCCTGAAAAATATTTGAATAAAATAAGATTACATTGAACTCAAAAGCTTTGCCCAGTAAAGAATAATGAACAAAGTGGAAATACAGCCTATAGACTGGGAGAAAATAATAGAAACCATATATTTGATAAGGAGTTAATATCCAAAATATATAAGGAATGAACACCACTTAATAGCAAAACTGAATAATCTCATAAAGAAGGACAAAGCAATAATCAAAGAAGGACAAAAGATCGTGTTATGGTTGAATGTTGACTATCTTCCAAAGGTCCTTACATTACAGGCTTGGTCCCCAGTCTGAGGCACTTTTAGGAAGCAGTGGAATCTATACAGTTCTTTTGCCTTAGCAAAAGAAATTAGTTGACTAATTGCTTCCCTCACACCAGTCCCAATGTCACTAAATGAATCCTACAATTGATAAGAAACTTTGCACTATGTTTCAAAATTTTCATATCTGTTTAACCACTATTCCCTTGTTTTGTAAATATCTTAGTTATCAAAATGGTAATTTACTGAAATACATATAAACTCTAACTGCAACAGTAAACAATGAATCATAATAAAATAAATGGGGAAATATCAACTGTATAATCTACATAGCTGGAAGTAATCAAAAGAAAGTTCATTTTCTTAATCTTCAAATAATTCTGTGATCTTGGAGCTGATAAGAAAGCATTGTCCTAACCAAGGGGAATAATAGCCCCATAGGGATTTGCTTTCCTTTGAACTGTAATCAGGAAAAGACAGCCTTGGAGACCTATATTTGGGTGATTTGTTTGTACTTAAACTCTGCCTAGTAAGCGTTCCCTTCCTTTACCTACACTTTTTTTGTTTGATTCTTTGTTATTAAAATAAAAAAAATTGTAGCCCCTCTGTCAATACAATAAGAAATTTCTACCAGAAAAATTTCAGTTTCTGGATGAAAATATAAAGAAATATAATATTTTATAAAAAAATTCATGCCATGTCAGAAGGCATAAAGAAGACATAAAAAGATACGCCAGGCCCCAGGAATTTGGCTTAGCAGTAGGGTGCTTGCCTACCATGCACGAAGACCCAGGTTCAATTCCTCAGTACCACATACATAGAAAAAGTTGGAAGTGGTGCTGAGGCTCAAGTGGTAGAGCTTTAGCCTTGAGAAAGTCCAAGGACAGTGCTCAAGCCCTGAGCTCAAGCCCAGGACTGGCAAAAAATAAAAATAAGAATAAATGATATACCATACAGCCCTGAGAATAACCAGTTAACACATCTCAATGCTTTCAAATCATTAAACATCATATGATCACAAATAAATTTCAAAAAATATAGTTTCAGGCTTTATTCTCCATGTGAATGTTTTGAATGGAATCACATTTTAAGAACATCTTTATATGTTAAATATTGCACTATATACTTTATCATGTCCATTGTGCAATGGCCCATTTCATAACTTACCATAATTTATTTTGAAATTCTATAATGAAAAAATAATATTTACAACATCTTGCTATTATAAATAATTCTGCTGAAAATCTTCTGCCGAAAATTTTCTTTGCTCATATTTGTCTCATTATTGCTGTAAGAAAATTAAAGGGAGTAGATATACTAGGCCACCGTATATATTCACCAAAAATGCTGACTCACTATAGTCTTCCAAATAAAAGAATATATTTTAACTCTCATCAACAGCGCATGAAAGTAATCATACCCTCCTTCTACTCCAGTGCTCAGCTTTTATCAATTTGAAGCAACTTGGCCACATCTGTAGACAAAAACAACCAAAGTCTCATTTTTCTAATTTGTACAACCCAGGTTATTATAGAGCTTACATATTGTATTTTGTTTTGAGAAATAGCACATAAAATTAAGGTATTATATCCAGATTCTCTGGATGTCACTTCCTGCCACTTCACAACCTTGGAGACTTGGATATAGTCACTAGCAGTAAGACACAATCCAAAAAGGAAAATAAGTGAAATTTTCTCTTACAGCATGCAAGAAGCTCAGCAGATGCTACAACATATAGAAAGCTGAATACACTGAGAAATGAACAACTGTCCTTGGTCCACAGAAGTGAGGTAACATGACAAGCAGCTTAGCCCAAATTAAAGAGCTTGACACCATATAAAGAACCACAACTTATTGCAGCAACCTATATGGAAACCAATATTGTGGACTTTGTGCCTGGTTATTGAGTGAAAATTACAAGGCATACTGAAGGGCAAAAAATTGCAATTGAACGACATAAAGCAAGCATCAGAAACAGACCCAGATAGATCAGATTTTGGAATTGTCAGATGAGGAATTTACAACAGCTATAAACGTTCTGCTGTGATAGAAACAATGAAGGCCTTTGATAGACTTGTTAACAGATTGGAAATAGTTAAGAAAGGAATCTCCTTGCTTGGGAATTTTTCTGTACAACCCTCCAAAACTGAAAAGCAAAGAATGAAGACTGAACAAAACCGAACATGCAAGAAATGTGTGACAAATAGAAAAAGTATGTCTGTAATGATAGCAGGAAAAGAAGAAAGGGAAGGAAAATAATTTCTATACTGCCCTGCAACTCAGTAAAACTCTGACATAGCCCTTGCTTTCTATTCTAATTTCCCTCACCTCAGTAGGTAGATGTGTTATGGAGGGAACATCTATGCATGACCATACTTTAGAAAGGAGATCCAAGAACTGTATCCTGAGTCTTAGCAGTTTAGACCCTAGCAACCCACCTGACAATCCATGTGGCCTACTATTTGGACTTTACCCTACAAAGCTTCAGATATTTTGTTTGAGAAAAGTATATAAATGTATCTTTTCAGAATCATGAATAATATTGAGGTTCAGCCAGTCAAAATCAAGGACACTAAATAGTGAAACAAATGCTTCATGATAAAGAATGTCAAAGCCATGAGCTTAGAAAACATTTTTTTCCTTTAAGGTTTGTCTTATGAATCAGAAGAACCTTTTATATAGCTATCTATTTGCTCTTTTCAGTGAGATAAAGAGTGTGGCATCAGAATAGAACGCTAGGCACCAGGGGGGCTAATGCCTGTAATCCTAGCTATTTAGGAGGTTGAAAAAAATCCAAGAGACTTTTGTATCCAATTAACTAGCAATAACCCAGGAATGGAACTATTCTTCCAGTGGTAGAGAACTATCCTTGTGTGCAAAAGGTAAGGGACAGTGCCCAGAGTCAGTCTAAACCCCAGTATTGGCACACACACACACACACACACACACACACACACACACACACACACACACACACACACAAATATGGGAGCTAGATGTCACAATCAAATAAAAGTTAAAAAAATAAGTACTATATAAGGCCATATAGAATGACACTAAATGAAAGGACCTCCAGGATATAGAAACAAAAGCCATGGAATGAGTGATTGTTGTCTTTAATGTACTATGTTATCTCTCCTCTCTTTTGCTGTCCCTTGGTTATCTCATACTGTTACATTATTTCACCTGGTTATTTGATATATTGGATATATGCGTATTTGGTTATTTGAAGTCGAATAGGGAAGGGAAGAAACAAGATGAGGAGTGGGGGTGGGGTGAGGGAAATGGGGACCAAGACATGAGAAAGGGTATCAATGTATGTGAAGTAATGCACCTTCTGTCTGGTGAATATAATGTAACACTTCTATTAATTACAATAAAATATATGAAAAAAATAAGTACTATAAGAAGTAAAAAGCAAAGTTGTTAGTGCATATATATATAATTAATATAAAAGAGAATGAATATCTGAATAGTTGAGAACTTGACCAATTTGACTCTAATTATATTACATTTTGACCATGAATCCACAGTGTGATCTTGAGCAAATTAATAGAGATCTATGCTTCATCTGTAGAATGAGAATAATACACAAAATAATGCATTTATAGTGGTTAAGGTAGCACATGGCACAGAGCAAATGGATATAAAAGAATGTCTTACTATTTTTATTAAAGAATTTATTAACATTGATTTTATATCATATTTCAAATGACATGTTTAACAAACAAGTATTCAAGAAGAGAATCTCTATATATAATTACTCACTGGGACTTAGATTTTAGAACATAACTAAAATTAAGCTAGGGTTTGTTTGTCATAGATACATATGAATCTATGTAATAAAAATTATGTCTATAGAATCATAAATTTTTATGTCTATCTAGTTATCTTTATATTTCCAATACCATATCCACAACATTGGATACTCAAATACTGAGTCATTGCTCTTGTACTGTTTGGATCTAATAACCTCATATTAAGGATACCATGCACCTTTTGTTCCTTTGGTCATGACTTACCTCACTCTACATGATTTGCTCTAGCTTCATCCACTTCCCTGCAAATGCCATTATTTTATCTTGTCTGTTGGCTATGTAGAATTCCATTGTGTATATATACCACATTTTCTGTATCCATTCATCTACAGTAGGGCATCTGGATTGTTTCTATTGCCTGGCTATTGTGAATAGTGCAGAAATGAACATAGCTGAGCAGGTGTCCTTATCATATCTTGGGTTATAATGTTCAGGATAGATGCCCAAAAGTGGTATGGTGGGATCGTAGGGAAGGTCTATTTTCAGTTCTTTAAGAAACCTCCAAACTGCTTTCCAGAGTGGCTGAACTTGTTTACAATCCCACCAGCGGTGCTAGGGTTCTTCTTTCTCCAAAACCCCACCAGCATCTGTCATTGTCTGAGTTCAGAATATTGGTCACTCTAATTGGGGTAAGGTGGTATCTTAGGGTTGTTTTTATTTGCTTTTCCTTTATGACCATGGATGATGAACATTTTCTCATATGCATTTCTTCCATTTTAACCTCTTCTTGTGATGTCTCTCTTTACTTCCCTTGCCCATTTAGTGATTGGTTTGTTGGTTTTGGGGCTGGGTAATTAGTTTCTTGGAATTCCCTGTAGATACTGGATATTATGTCTTACTATTTTTATTCTCACCAATAAACTTAAGGTTTCTTCTTTGCATTGAGGTACTTAGAGTTTCTCTCATAGAATATAGCATCATAGAAAATTGTAATTACTATTGTTATGTATCTGCTTTGTACAAGGCAAGTTAATTAAACAACTGCCTAATATCTTATAAATCAGAGGCCAATATCTGAGAACAGGAAAGCCTGTGGTAAAGTGAGTGTCCCCAACATGACAATGATAAAAACATGAACGTGATCTGGTAAATTCATTACTATGTCAAAGAAGGCATAGAGAAAAACACCAGACTTTTGGCTCATCATACTCCACTGTACATACTGGAAGAATAGTGATGCTGTACCTGACCCAGTCTTTGAAATGGACTTACGAGCTAGTTGCCATTTCCCATAGAAGAATCATGGTCTCACTAAGCTTCCTTGTACTATTAGGCTAGTTAAGACATATTCTGCTCTTTTGAAGGCTACTTAATCTCCAAAGATAGAATTATATACAAAAAAGCTAGGGAAATGATATCTAGGAAAATCATCTTATTCATACCACCTCTAAGGTTGCAGTGGTGGTGGTAAGTGAAGGATGAACCCTCACAAATCACTGAATTAAATCACTTTTAGGTGGTGGATAGCTACTCATGAAGAGGCCAGAATCATTGGCTCTTTAATGAGCCAGCAAAGGCTGCTTCTGAAGACATAGGAAAAGGAATGGGGAGAACTGCAGACCAACTTAAAATGACTTCAAAACTTGGCATGCCATTAGCCTTTAGTTTGGGCACAAGGACAGGAACAGCCAGACGGCAGTGTGCATTCCTGTCTTGGAGCATCTAGGGAATTAAACAGGAAGACAATTACAGTGATCAGTGGAGAGGCCTTTCCCAGGGAGCCTTATACTTCCCTTGTTAACACCTCCCATTGTGGAAACATCTAAACAAAGTAGAACTAACGGGAATCTAACATCGTTCTTTCCACAATGAAAAGTTTCCTTGCCTTACTCTTTTAGGAAATTTCATTGGGAGGTGGGATGAGAAAGTTGAAGAAAAGAAAGCCTTCACGTCAGTGCATATCCATTTTAAACTATGAGTGTGGTGAAGCAATATATAATAACAAACCTTTACACATATAATAACAAATTTTTACATATGTAATAGATTACTATGCAGCAAAGATGGTGAACACTGTACACACCCCAAAATGGATGAACCACATGAATAAAATAAATAAAATGAAAGTTGTGTGCGGTGGCTCACACCTGTAATCCTAGCTACTCAGGAGGCTGAGATCTGAGGATGAAGGTTCAAAGCAAGCCCGGGTACAAAAGGACCTGAGACTCTAAATGGGAAGTGGAGCTTGGCTCAAGGGTAAGATGGTAGCCTTGAGCTGAAGAGTTCAGGGACAGTACCCAGGCTGAGTTCAAGCCCCATGGCCCACAGAAAAAAATGGAGATAAAATAAGAGCCATATATCTATGACGCTCCAAAAATAGGTGAGACCAACCACAATGCTATTAGAAGTCAAGAGCTGGTATCTTTTGGAGGGAAGGGAGTCCTTAAAAACTCATTAAGTTAATACGCCTTTCTTTTTATGCTAATACTGGGGATTGAACTCAAGACCTGGGTGCTGTCCCTGAATTGTTGTGTTTAAGGTTAATGCTCTACCACTTGGGCCACGTCTCCACTTCTGGCTCTTTCCTAGTGATTTTTATTGGAAATAAGAGTCTCACAGATTTTCCTGGCTGCGCTGACTTTGAACCACAATCCTCAGATCTCAGCCTCTCTTTGTAGCTAGGATTACAGAAGTCAACCACCAGTGCCTGGTAAGTTATACACTTTTGATTTAGGTACATTAAATCTCAGTAGTGATTCCCAATGAAGATTGGCTAAGTTAGCCTCAACATTCTGGCTTGATCTTGTTTCACTTTTTCCAGAAAAGAATATATCAGTCATGGTAAGAAGTTGCAAGTTTATGGGGAATGTTAGATATAAAATAAAAAAGAAAACCTCAGAATAGGAATTTAGTAATAGTCATTTTCTTGGGGAACAGCAGTGAGATCCAACTCTGTCTGAGGGAATTTGATTAGGGATTAAGAATCATTAGATAAATTTCCAAGTTATAATAAGAGATGTCTGGGGCTGTCAGTTTGGCTGCCTGATTGAGAACATCAGATTCCTCCCCCTTGTGTTTACTGGTACACTAGATGTAGTATCTCATTTTCATCTCCTAGTTTACTTGAGTTTTCTCTAAACATTTGTCAATTTAGTTCATCTTTCCAAAGAGTTAACTTTTGCTTAAGTTGATCTTTTACGTAAGTTTTGGTCTCAAATTTATTCATGTCTGTGCAGATTTTTTAAATTTCTTTTATTCTAGTAATTTATATTTTGATTTATTTCAGCCATTCTAGATTCTTGTACTGAATTTTTAGATTGTTTATTTGACATCATTCTACTTTTTGTGATGTAGGTAATTATTGCTACAAACTTCCCTCTTTAGACTGTTTTAGTAGGTCTTGGTTTGTTACATCTCCATTTTCATTTATTTCAAGGTTTTTAAATGTTTGATTTTTATTGTTATTATAAAGGTGATGTACAGAGGGGTTATGATTACAAGAAAACATTTTTCTTCTTTACTCACCTATTGATTGTTCAGAACCATGTTGTCTGTTTTTCAGTATTACTACACTTTCAACAGTTCCTTCCAGAGTCAATGTCTGCTTTTGTTTTCTTATGATCACAGAAGCTAAAGGCTATATTTTATTATATTTTAGTCTATTGAGGATTGATTTTTGGACTAACGTGATCTTTTCTGGAGAATGTTCATGGCTAAAAAGTATATTCTGTAACCACTGGGTGAAATCTTCTGTAAGTATCTGTTAGATCATTTTGGTCTATAGACCAATATTAGCTAGTTAATTTTCTGTGTGGTTGATCTGTATACTGATGAAAGTAGCTATTGCTGTTGCCATTTATTTTTGGGTTAGATTCTATCCTATAGGTATGGTAATGTGATTTCTATATTTGATCTAATGTTGGATATACATGTACATATATATAGAGAGAGAGAGAGCCATATCTACATGTTAAATATGTATGAATGCATGTGTATGTTTGTTGCATATATGTGCAGAATATGTGTATGATGTGGGAACACACACACTCAATATAATAATTATTATACCTTATTGCTAAACTGGCCTTCTTTGACTCTCTTTATAGTGCTTGGCTTTTGACTCAACATGTGCTTTATCTGATAGGAATATGGCTATTTCTGATTGCTTTGGTTTCTGTTTATGAAGACTATCTTTTCCCATCCCTTCACATGCTATATGTGTCTGCTTGTGAGGTGACATCTTTATGATAGAGCACTATACAGTAGGTTCTTGTTTCTATCTGTAATTGAGATATTTTATGCATTTTCATTCAGGATTATTATTAATGAGTAACAACTAATGCCTGTCATCTTGTTAGTTGTTCTTATTATTTTGTGTATTCTTTGTTCCTTTCTTTTGCTCTTGTTATTAATCATTGTGGTTTGGTGGTTTTCTGTAGTGAAAATGTTTGATTTCTTGCTTTTTCTCATTTGTATCTCTGGTCTACCAGAAAATTTTATAATTATGGGTGTTTTCATGATGATATTTATTGTTTTTTAACCTCTAGATGTGCGAGTCTTTATATCATTTCTTATAAATGTAAGAATGTTGTTGAACTCAATTAAATTGAGTCTGATTATCTAAGAAAAATGTGTCTCCTTCATTTCTTCATAGGCACCAAGATGGCCTTTTGAGCTAGCCAGTTGAATGGCAGGTTTACTGAGGTAGGGAGCCACTTGACTGCGTGGTTGTCAGGTGGGGTTAGGCTATAAACAGTTACTATGGGTTTACCAGTTGTATGGTGTACACTGGGGACAGGGTATCACAGGGATGGATGTGCTGCTGGTAGCAGGGTCGCAGGTAAATGGAGGGGGATGTGCATTGGTCTCAGCAGGGGACAGAGCTGTGGATAAGTTGCCTGTAGCCAGGAGAAGCCACACATGAGCTTCAGGCTTTGTGTCAACTTCCCTTCAGTGCAGGTACACGAAGTTGTTGTAGAATAGGGGACTACAAGGATTTGAAAGTGAAGACCCAAGACTTTCAGCTAAGCTTTGGCTCCAAGTTACCTGGGGTCATGAAGTAGTAAGCCATTTGTGTGAACATGGTAGAATGATGGCAGCGTTTGAGGATTGGAAATTTGCCATGAATATTAGTTTGGGAGGTACAGTCCTCTGGCAGCTTCTTAGGTCACTGAGAAGGAGGTGAGCTCTGTAGTAATGATGCTGAGCAAACTACCATACTGCATATGAGGGGACTGTGAGGATTTCAGGGGTCTTCTGTATGGTCAGCAGTAGGAACAGGGATCACTGGGGTTCTCCAGTGTACCTTTTCCCCCATGACAAGAAGTCAGCCTCGATTTTCAGTTGATTTTCCCAATGGAGGAGAGGCAGGTACTTTGCTCTCTTCTCTATGGTACTATGGCGTTTTCAAGCTCTGTCAGGATCTTTTCACTTTCACATTCCTCCTACTCTCCAGCATTCTTCTTTAGTCATTTCCATTGTAATATTGTACATTCACTGTTGATATACATAATCTTTTTTTATGTGGAGAATGCGTCATAGGAAACGATTCAACTATCTTGTGGATGTCACAATTGTTCTCATTCTCTTGCCATAAAATATCAACAGAGAGTGATGGAGTACTTGCCTAGCCATGGATGAAGCCATGGATTTGATTCCTTGGTACCACACATACAGAAAAAGCCGGAAGTGGTGCTGTGGCTTAAGTGATAGAGCTCCAGCCTGGAGAAAGTTCAAGGACAGTGCCTAGGCCCTGACTTCAAGCTCCAGGACTGGCAAAAAAAAAAAAGAAGAACAGACCAGGTGCCAGTAACCCTGGCTACTTGAGAGGCTGAAATTTTGAGGATTATGGTTCGGAGCCAGACTGGGCAGAAAACGTCACAACACCCTTTCTCAACAATGACCCAGAAGTGGTGGTGTACAGCTTATCCTAGCTATGCCAGAAGACTAATACATCAAGGTAAAAAATGAGACTTTATCTTAAAAATAATCAGCAAAAATCAGTGCTGAAGGCATGACTCAAGAGTAAGGGCACCTGGCCTAGCAAGCATGAGGACCCAAGCTCATATCCTACTGGTGGAAGGAGGGAAAGAAGAAAGGAGGAAAGGAAAGAAGAAGGAAGGAAGGAAGGAAGGAAGGAAGGAAGGAAGGAAGGAAGGACTTGAATCTAGAATCAAAACTCTTCTACAAAAAAGACAGCACTCTCGGGTAATTTTATACATAAGTCCAAGCAATTTTTAAAAACAAAACATATTTTACAACTATGTTTCCATTTCAAATATTCTGAGTCCAGAATATCTCCTTCAAAAACTAGAGAAATATTTTGATAAGCACAAGCACAAGGCTCTGAGTTCAAACCTCAGTTCCACCAAACAAAAACAAAACAACATAAGCAAACATTGGTACTGTCCTTCATTACAGGGCTAATAGGATAAGCACATTATCAGTGTGCATTTGTACCCTTCAGAGATCCAGTAAGCTGCAGGCTTATTTTAGACTTCTACTTTCTTCCAGAAGGACCTCTTATAATTCTTCCTGGACAAAATGGTTTCGATAGGTAATGAGACTGGCATTCAAGAAGTTCTTGTTTTAAATTTAGCTTAGATTTCTCTTGATGTAACATTGGTATGGTTTCTCTTCTTTGGGGGCACAGGTGCAGACAGATGTGGTTGGCTTTCATGACCCAGATGCACTGCCAATACTTCTACCAATGTTTAGATGTTTTTATGACTTTTTTTTGCCAGTCCTGAGGCTTTAACTCAGGGCCTGAGCACTGTCCTTGGTCTTTCTCAAGGCTAGCACTCTACCACTGGAGCCACAGCACCACTTCTGGTTTTTTCTGTGTATGTGGTACAGAGGAATCAAACCCAGGGCTTTGTGCATGCTAGGCAAGCACTTTAGCACTAGGGAAAACTCCCAGCCCCAATATTTGAATGATTTAAAAAAGCATTTTTTTCTGTTTGTTTTTGTTTTTCTTTTTTGACAGAAGCTGGCAGTACAGAAAAATTGTCCCTGGCAAAGAATAATTGGGTCTGCTGGTTAGGGTTTGCGTTTCTCCAATGTGTGGGGTGTGCCACCCCTTCAGAGCATGAGGAAGATGAAATGGGAGAGAGAATAGGGGAGAAGGAAGGGACAGGAGGAGGGGGAGTGGATCATTTGGCAAAATCCCCTGAGGTTATAGGCCACCACTTCCCCTTCCTGCTCTATTGAAATGCAAGGTGTGAACTGTGCTTTCCTGGCCAAGCCCTAAAGATCCCCCAGACTGGCCCATTTGTGTAGTAACATCACTATTTTCCAAACATTGGAAGATAATGCCGGTAACACAGGCCCCTGGAAAGTTTTTGGGTTTGAGTCCTGATTCATGTACCAAACAATAGAGAGGGAGATGCAAATGGATAAGATACTCGTGCAAGGGTAGCCTAGGACACACTGAAGGAACTTGCCAAGATGCTCACTTTTCCTCTTTGGCACCCATTGTTGCCAAATATCCTGTTCATTTGATGAGACTGATTCACTGGCTGTTCATCAAATACACGAGACTCTCCCTGCACTCTAATTCCATGCCGATGTGTGCACCATTGCTCTGTGAGTATGGACTGAACTGAAACCATAGGTGAAAAATGGCATGTAATACACATTCAGTTGTATCTCTGAGATTGTGGTAGATGTTGAATGAAAGCTAACTAAACATGTGGGACAAACATGCTACCAACTCGTAAATTCAAGGAATTGACTTTAACCTTCTTTCTTTATTGCTGTATTTATTGGGCTTTAGAGTATAGTGAACTTGGAATTTCAAAGGCTTGATCTAAAGTTAGGTTCTGAGTTTATAGCTATCTTTCTTTTTTTCTTTCTTGTATTTTTTTCTATATACTGCTAGGCTTTGAACATAGGGTCTATAGTTAATTCAACTTGCGTGTTCAGTTGGGTTTTACTACTTTGACCACACCTATTAGCTTTGCTTTTTGCTGTTTTATTTATAGACCAGAATTATGGATTTTTTTCTGCCCAGACTGGAGCCACTGACACCTAATCTATGATCATTTTTCTATTAATAATAGTAACAACAAGATAGCTGAATGGAATTGCCTATCACAAGTTCCTCACACAAAAAGGATTAATAGAAAAGAATAGACAACAATATTACAACCGGAGTGACTGAAGAAGTATGTTAAAAAGTGGAAGAGAAGAGATACAATCCTTATGGAAACTGGGTGCTGGGGCTCAAACCATAATCCTAGCTACTTCAGGAGCTAAGCTGTGAGGATTATGGTTCAGAGCTAGCCTATTATAAAAAAAAATCCTCCAAAATATAAACATAACTATATAGACATAAAAACCTATGACTCTATAGACATAATGTTTTATTTCATAAATTAATATGCTTCTATGACATACAAACCCTTAGCCTAATTTTGATTAAGTTCTAAAAACTAAGTCCCAGTGATTGTATATAGAGATTCCCTTCTTGAACACTTGTTTGTTAAACTTGTCATTTGAAATATGATGTAAAAATCAATGTTAATAAAAAAATCCTCGGGCCAGGAGTTTGGCCTAGTGGTAGAGTGCTTGCCTAGCATGCACGAATACCTGGGTTCGATTCCTCGGTACCCCACACATGTACCAAAAAACCAGAAGTGGTGCTGAGGCTCAAGTGGTAAAATGCTAGCCTTGAGAAAGTCCAAGGACAGTGCTCAAGCCCTGAGCTCAAGCCCAGGACTGGGGGAAAAAAAAATAAAAAAATCCTCAAGAATCCTATCTCCAATGAAATAGCAAAAAAACACCCCAAACCAGGAAGTAGAGATGTAATACAAGTGATAGAGTGCTAGTTATGGGCAAAAAAAAAAAAATACCCTGAGCAATTCATTTGCTACTGACCAACTCATTTGTTAATTTTTCTCTACTATGGAATCAGCTCTGTCTAACATAAGATTTCATTTATGCAATAGGAAAGAAGTCTCTGAGAAATCACAGAGCATGGCATGACCAGGTACCTAGTTCCTGTATTTTTCTCAAAAACTGGGTTGTAAAATGTAACTACTACCTTTCAAGTTTTTTTTAATTTAATTTTGTTTTGCCAGTCCTGGGCTTCAGCTCAGGGCATGAACACTGTCCTTGGGCTTTCTCAAGGCTAGAGCTCTACCACTTGAGCCACAGCACCACTTCTGGCTTTTTTCTATGTATGTGGGACTGAGGAATTGAACCTGGGTCTTTGTGCATGCTAGGCAAGTACTCTACCAATAGGCCAAACTCCCGGCCCCACCTTTCAAGTTTTTTAATGTTAAAAAGTATTTATCATAGTAGAAAAATTTGGAAACAATTGCTGTGAATATGTAGTTTTCAAGGAGATACTGATTCTCTAATTTTCATAGAATGTTTCAAAAGCAAGTATAGTTGTGTGAGCCATACCATCATCAAATACGCATTCTGCCAGTCTTCTCTAAATCAACATGAAACCAGTCACACAGACAAATGCGAACCCAATGGACAGAGGTTTTCAGAGAGTCCTTGCATACTAGCCAGTCTTTATCAGGGTCTCTTATGGAAATTCCACTTCAGAAACTAAATTCAGATTACTTTCTTTTAATGGGTCAGAATTGATCTCATATCTAAGAGCATTTTTCAGTCTGAAGTTTTTTCCCATTCACAGTTTTTTCTGCTTGTCTTTGAATGTACAGACATTTCATAAATATCCTTGAGTGGATCCTATATTAAGAATAAAGGAGAGAAGTTCATGCAGAGGAAAAATAACAAAGGAGGGACTTTCCTTCAAGATCTTTGAAAAAGTAACATTTGCATAAGCCATATTTAACCAGATTCTTTGTTTGATGTTTTTTTTTTTTCCTTTCTGAATGCTTTGGTCCACTCCCTGAAATGCTCCCTTCCCCTGCC
Source organism: Megascapheus bottae (assembly GCF_031878675.1). NCBI lineage: Eukaryota > Metazoa > Chordata > Mammalia > Rodentia > Geomyidae > Megascapheus > Megascapheus bottae. The sequence continues at coordinate 28,739,696 of NC_143518.1, read as the reverse complement.
CCAACTAGTCAGAGGCAAAGGCTTCATGATGTTTCACAGTGGAATCTTCTTGTCTGAATAGTTACCTTAATGAGTGTCCCTGCTTCCATTTTTGCCCAACTCCTAATCTCAGATTTCTGTTGTGATCCTGTCCTCACTTGTTCAAGTTTTCTCAGAACGTGTTGTATAAACTTCATAAGATTTAGTCTGGAGTTTGAAGCTATTCTATATCATTTTCATCCCTGTTTCTCTCTTAAGCCAGTATGTCTGACAGACTCAGAGATACTTCTGCTCTATCCCTTGAAAAACCTTCCGTATTTTCTGCTAAGAAAGCATGAAAGGCAGATTTGGATGGTGACAAAAACTACATTTTGTTTCAGTGAACAAAACAATTTCATATTAGACACAGGATCATAACTTTCTAAGGTAAACAGGTCAATCTCTCACTCTTTCTCTCTCTGTCTCTATCTGTTTCTGTCTCTGTCTCTGTCTCTCTTTTGGGGCTTAAACTCAGGTCTTGGGCTCTGTTCCCAAGCTTTTGTGCTCAAGGCTGACACTCTACCACTTGAACCATAGCTCCACTTTCAGCTTCTTGGTGGCTAATTGGAGATAAGAGTTTCACAGACTTTGAGCTGTGATCCTCAAAGCTCAAGCTCCTGAGTAGCTAGGTTTACAGGCATGAGGCTCCAGCACCAGGCTCCTTTTTGTTTTATATAGACAAAGAAACTAAGAGGTTAATTATAAGTTCTTTGGAGAATTTCACATCATACATTTTTATTGCAGTGATGTAGCATGACACAACTCATACGTTCACATACTAGCTTTGGGGATTGAATGTGCAGCTATGTTTTTTTTTAAATCTACATATATTTCATACTTCAAAAGTAGTCTCTATTTACAATCCGTGGCCATGGCATCCTATCCAAACCCACCTTTGTCCTCAAGGCTGTGAGCACTTACTGTGACCATGCAAGTTGTTTGTGTGCAGCTCTGGGGAGTGTACCCTAAGCTACCTATCGTGAATGTCACGTCCCACTCAATACACAAGATGCAGGGTTTGTTTCCATGGTTGCTGTTGTTGGTTTGTTTTTAGCAATTGCCTTTTGCTGTAATAGGAAAACTGAAGTGACTGACTTAATGGTATAAAATGTAATTTGGTTTATCAAAATTATCATTCTCATAAATAATTGGATATCTAAGATCAGTATTATGATTCAAAAAACTAGCCCAGACAAAAACTTTATCTAGAAGCATGGCTAAAGTGATACAGCCTAAGCCCTGAGATCAGACTTCAATAGTACCAAAAGTTACTGTCATAAAATTCACAAAGCTGTATTAGCCACAAAGCGGGGTACTATTTCCAAGTAGTTTCTGATAGTGTCCTATTTTTCATAAGAATGTAGTTCTTAGCACTAAGTGAACATCTGTGCAGGTCAGTACATGCAGTAGAGAGAGTAAGTTCGGCTAAAATGTAGATTATCCATACATGATATTCTCCCTCTGGTTTATTTGAACATGCATTTTTCTTTTTTTGTCAGTTCTGGGCTTGAGCTCAGGGCTTGAGCACTGTTCTTGGAGCTCTAACACTTGAGCCTCAGCACCACTTCCTGCTTTTTTCTATGTATGTGGTACAGCAGAATTGAACCCCGGGTCTTCATGCATGCTAGGCAAGCACTCTACCACTAGGCCAAACTCCCAGCCCTGAACATGCATTTTTTTTTTCCAGTCCTGGGCTTAGGCTCAGGGCTTGAGCACTGTCCTTGGGCTTTCTCAAGGCTAGAGCTCTACCACTTGAGCCTCAGCACCACTTCCGGCTTTTTGCTATGTATGTGGGGTACCGAGGAATTGAATCCGGGTCTTCGTGCATGCTAGGCAAGCACTCTACCACTAGGCCAAAATCCCGGCCCCATGAACATGCATTTTTGAATGTCAAACAATAATCTAGATGCTCTGGAGATCTGGAATAATCTCTGCTCTAAAGAAATATCATAGCAACAAGAAAAATATTATGATGCTTTTATAGTAATAGATTGGGCTGTATTTAAATGCAAAATGACATGTTACAAACCACCTTGCAGTGGAGAGCTAGAGAAAAGAGGCTGCCATGGACTTAAGATCTAGTTGTGAAAGATTTGTTGAGGATGGGAGAGCATCTGACATGAATGTTAACAATCTAGGCATTGATTTTTTTGGTCAGTCATAGGACTTTAACTCTATGAATATTAATAATCTACATAATCTGGATAGGGGGATACAAGGTTTGGGGGATAAGGGAAGAGAAACATTGTGGTATAAATTAAGGAATCCACCTGTTTTAAGTCTTCTGCATGTCAGAGATGTCACTTGCAGTAACATTAAAATAATGTTTGTGTACTAATAACACAATGGTCATAAACTCACAATACAGGCTAGTTTTCAGTATTCTCCTTTATTTGGTGCTAACAGGATGATATCTGTGGAAATTATACAACTGAGAAGGGGAGATGGGGAAGTTACAAATGGTTTAAATAGGATGGCTACAGGGCAAATAGGACTTTTCAACTTTAGCACAATCCCTTAGTTCTTTGGAATTGGAAATCATGGATTACATAAAGTTTATGAACTTTCCCAAGGGTATTTCATGAAAGCAGGCAGTAAAGACAGAGGAAGTAAAGCTTTATGTACAAGAAAACTGCTAGTGGTCGAGTGCTTGCTTAGCATGCATGACGCTCTGGGTTTGATTCCTTGGTACTGCATACACTGAAAAGAGTTAGAACTGGGGCTGTGGCTCAAGTGGTAGAGTGCTGGCCTGGAAGTAAGCCCAAGGACAGTGCTCAGGCTCTGCGTTCAAGCTCCAGGACTGGCAAAAGAAGGTAATGAACAATGGAGCTGTGTAACTACCAATTGTGGGTTGTGAGCAGGAGAATGGATAAAGGTCTAAATGGGAGCAGAAGGGGACGTCGAGCATGAAGAAATCCTCCCAGGTGCACTGAAGGAAAAAAAAAAACCTTCATCTTTAGGAGATGTCACTATCAAAACTCTTTGTGGAAAGATTCAAAGTCATTTCTCATTTTTGTAGTAGCTCACGAATTTTTCTAGTTCATGGACAAACTAGTATGGATCATTCATCCTAAAAGAGAAACAAGAGATTTTAAATTAAGCTAATGCACTTAAAAAAAAACATTCAAACTTGCAAACACAAAAAGTGTTAGCAGTAAAATAAGCATTTCCCAAAGGTGATAATGGAGCAAATTGCAAGCTTAAAATGTTTGTCATGAAAGTCATGTGTTAGAAGTAGGGGGGTGTTTTACTAGAAATTTTGGACAGGACATACAATATCCTAAGGCAAATAGGAAGAGACTCCCACACTGGTACTTCTCACATTTTCATGTTCTACCATTCGGAAAATGTATGTTTAAATTCACACTCTGATTCAAAAGGTCTGATTGGTGTCAGGGATTTTCAATCTCCAAGAGGCTCTCAAGCCCATAGCCACTGTTGGAGAAATATCTATGATATAGTACTTATTCTCAGCTCTATTGATTTTTGAATATAATGTATATTGATTTTGAACAGTGACAAACTGAAGAAGTAGGAGACAGTGTCTTCAAATGGAAAGTGAAATCAGAGAAAATCAAAACTAATGAAAGAAATGATATTAGTTCTGAATGCCTAATGCTTCTAGGATATAATTTAGTGAGGCAGTGACAAATTTTGTTCCATGACAAATATGCCTTTTCTGTATGTTACAATTGTCTCATTCTTGGGAAGGATGAAGGAGAATCAAGTTTGCTGTCTTAGCACTTTCGAGCCTAAAACGAGATATTATGGTCTTGTGATGAACTGTCAGGGTAAACCACAGTTCGGCAGCTGCAAACCTGTTTGCCCATTTAGAGCTTAAAAAAAGTTTCTGAAAGTAGAATCTCACATGTACCCTGCTCTGAGGTTGGCATCATATCTTCCTGTGTATCTTGGGTGTAACTTTTACCCAGGTGGAATTTAGATACTAGAAGCAAATGAGGTGACAAACAGAAGAACCAGTTTGCAAAATTCAAAATAACCACCAAGAATCAAAACCACAAATACCCAGCCATCCATTCACCAGCCAAAAATGAATAGGAATGAGAACTAGCACAAGGGCTTAAAAAATTAACATGTAGAATTTAGTGTGATAGTATTTCATCATGCCTTAGCTTGTTCTAGAAAGACACTCTATTTCTGCTACCCCTCCCTTCCTCAGAAACCTCAGTAACACGAAGGTTTGGTGTAAAACAGCAACAATAAAAAATTCACGTTATCTGACAAAGCAGGCTTCTGGAACTTATAAGTGTAATCTAGTAGTCAAGAGCCTTGAGTTCTCAAACGTAGAGGTGATCAGTAATCAAGTATAAACTGATTCATTGTAAAAATCAATAGGCCATTAATCATATTATGGCAATTTGTCTAACATGGTAATTAAATTCATGCTAATATTCTTCCAGACAGCATCTTTTCCTGTTCCTTTAAAGGCATCTAAAAAGATGAATTGAGCTGATTCCATCTTTTTTTAAGGGTCATAATTCTTTTTGCTTCTATCTTGTAACAATCAGAGCAAGTAGCTCCCATGGCCAGAAAACACCTTGGGGTGAATTTTCACTCAGTGGGTAGGAGCATGGAATAACGCTTTGCATCGTGTAGTTTTCTACAGGGAGGTATGGAGGCCAGCCTTTCCCCCAAATAGACTCATTTCTTTCAAGGACTTCATCTATATAATTATAGTGAAGAAGAGGTAATAAAATAGAATGGAAAGAGCCCATACGCTGTCTGGTGTCCAGTTATTCCCACCACTCTACTTCTGAGCTAGACATGTAGAACACTCCACATTCTGGCTGCGCTTTCTCATCCTCTGTAAATTTTCAACGTTTTACCATCTGACTTCTGTCATGCTTTCTGCAGTGACAACATGAGTCCTTGCTGATTCCTTCATTGCATCCAGTGGAAACTTACTATGACTACCTGGCTACATCTGAGGCTATTTTCCATTTCCTTCTTTCCTTATCATTTGTCATTCCCCATGACCCCACACTCTTCCTCATCTAGCTTCTGCCTCTCTGGCCATCTCCTGTTCTTTTCCTTACCTAAGGATGTTGATGTGCCTGTGCCTCCTACCCTCTCCCAGGTCCTCTTCCATTCTTACACTTACACTCTAAATGATTTGTACCCACTCCTGAAAAGGACATTATCTCCTGAAATTCATACCTTCTGTTCCAAGGTAGGCCCTGTACTATGGACAGACCTAACAGACTGAATAGCTGGATAGATTACTGACTCCGAAAGTTCAACATGAACTAACCTAAATGCATGATCTTGACCTCCAAAATGTCCCATTCTTTCATAGTCTCTACTTAACAGTAAAGAACATTACTACCATGGAAACTTCTTTGATAGCATTTTCCCTCCTTTTTCCCCTTCCTCCCCTCCTTCCCTTGCGTTCTCTCTGTCTCTGTCTCTCTCTCTGTCTCTCTGTCTCTGTCTCTCTCTCTATCTCTGTCTCTCTCTATGTCTGTCTGTCTGTCTGTCTCTCTCTTTCTCTCTCTCTCTCTCTCTCTCTCTCTCCCCTCTCCTCTCCTCTCCTCTCCTCTCCTCTCCTCTCCTCTCCTCTCCCTTCCTCCCTGTCTCCCCCCTCTCTATCTTCCAATTAGGTAGAGCCCATCTTCACTGCAGTTTCTCTAGGTAGGCACCATCCACTTTATCCTAATTTCAACTGCTTCTGGATCACCCACCTTGCATATCTGCCATACTGCTATGCATGAAGATCCTCACATGCATAGATGCACACCACATAGATGATATTACACAGTACTTGAATACGGCCTATAGTGTAGACCCTTGATGTGAGCAGGTGGATGTGTGATTCTGAGGAGACGACCATTGAGGAAAATCAATGGTCAGGATGCATAGAATTCAGTACTGTACTGAGTGCTTGGTTCAATTTCACTGTTTGACTTTATTATACTTCAATTAAGCATATGAACCTTTACCCTCTTGGGGGAGAAGGAGCATCATTTGTTTTGGGAGAGACATTTTCACAGAATTAAAGGCGAGGAACCATCCAGCAGAACATACAATGTCAACACAGCTGGTGATGACATGGGACTGACTGAGAGCTTCATTACAGCAACTGAGCTGTGTAATGCAGGAATTTATTTTTTTGTTGTTTTTGAGGTTTCTTGTGATTTTTTAAAAATTACAACTGTGCTTGATCAAAAACATACATAATAAGCATATAAATAAGACAGGCTTACTATACTCTCTCATGTGGCCAAGAGATGGCTTTCCTGCCCCATCTGTCCTCAGTTTCTCTGTTCCTCTCACTCTGAGCTACAGCCCACCCAACTAAGATCTTCTCAGTAACAACTGTGGTTAGCAAGATGGTTGTCCAAACATGTACTCACCCTCTCCAGAAAGCATCTCACTTCTTTCCAAGGAGCACAGTTATCTAGTTGGGTATTCAGCACATCACCAAAGTCTTGTCTCCATAGTTCTTTTTATTTAAACTCCCTTAAGTTTCAAAGCAAGTCACCAAACCAAACTATTTTCCCATCTTCATTTCTGTCAGATGGATCTGGTACTTTTATGTGTATACATTCTGTCTCAACACTCTGCATTATTTCTCCAATTAAAGAATTTGGATTTCAAGGCCAAACTTTTTTAAAGTGCTTTTTGGGGGGAGATGGATTGTAGTTAGAAGGCATGCTTCCCACAGCTTCTACACTGCTGGAAGCCAGTGCTTTATCTTTTTGTATTAGGCATTGAAAGACCCAAGGATATGCTTTCTTGTAATCTGGGATACATTCTCAATAAATTAAATGCTTCTTGGTTAACATGTATAGGTCCTGTATGTATTTTCAGCTAGTCCATGAAATAATACAGCAGAATGCCTTTAATGCTCAAAGAAAATTTAGGAACATACTTGAAATTTCTTGAAAGTACTGGAAACTCTCCTTTAATGAGCCCTTCCCTTTGTGAACTCAATTAATTGCATCTACTTTGGGATTAAGGTTTCTAGCTATAATAGGAAGCAAATTAAGGAAGTAGGGAAAGAACACATATGGAAATTCCTTGCTGACAAAACTTACCTTTCCTGAGATTTCTTGCCTAGAAATACAAAAGAAAATAGAGAGATGCAATTAGTGAAAAGCCGGTAATTTCATTTTAAAATAAGGGAGAAAGGTGGTTTGAACCCATTCATTTATCTTTTGAAATATTCATGTGTTCAATGTATACTCATCTATATGTAAGGGGATCTGAATTAGCCCCTAAAATTTGTCTTTCTTTCTCTTGCTTTTTCAGTCAGTTGGCCATTTTGAATGAATTTTGTAAATTTACATCCATTTTGAAAAGAGAATATTAAGTACATTCAAAAATGAGCTGAAGAATTAGGGTCTACAGGAAAAAAATACAGAAGGAAAAAAGCAGAAAAAGCTCTTTAAGGAGAAAGAATTATTTCCACAGCTGAAAAATGAACTCCCACTCAAATGACAATCCTATTTGACACCTGTACCCTGGGTCCGTCTTTCAACAAGCTGCTTATCTTTTGTAAGTCACAATTTCCTCATCAGGTAAAGGCGATGGTTAGGGGTGCCTTTGTCACTTGGTAGACAAAAGGAAGTATGTTTCCATTTGGGCCAGAACCTAGCACTTAGCACTTGATTTCTGTTTTAATGCTTTAGTGTTAGAAATTGCTGCATAAAAACTTCCAGCCAAAATCCAACCCGCTGATTGCATGAACCAAGTACACAAAAGATACACGTTTATCTTCATAGAAACAGCTTCTTTTAGGAATAACAAAACCCATAAGAATGCATAAGCAAAACTCTGTTCCTACTGTGGAGGTTTCTTCTTGAAGAAAAGGGAACCAAGGGAGCATGTGTTCAGTTTCATACCTATGTGGACCTTGTGTGTTGGTTCAAGTGTAAAATTCTTCTAACCAAAGGTGTGGGGAGCTAATTTTATGACTCTGAAGACAAGGTGCATGCTGTTTTACAAATGGCCTAGAATATCATTGCCTCAGTTTCCTCTTTTACCACACAGAGCCAATGGTAGTAACTAATCAAGATGCTTCTGGTCAAACTTATGACCAGGAGAATATGTTTCTGGAACTCTCCCTTATTCTTAGCCTGGGAAATCAAGGTCTGATGCCATGATTGCTGTGGTAGGCATGCTAAAGCCAGGTTCTGAAGATTCATCTAAGGAATGACCAAGTGGTCAGGCATTACCATGCACCAAATTATCCCCCGGTCCCCTCCTCCAGCTTTCTGAACCCAATATGCCTATACAGTTCTCAGAACAGCTGATTGCCAATCACTCACACCCATAATCCTGGCTACTCATGATGCTGAGGATCTCGGTTTGAAAACATCCCAAGCAGATAAGTTCATGAGACTCTTATCTCTAATTAATCACACACACACACACACACACACACACACACACACACGCACGCACGCACGCACGCACATCTGGAAGTGAAGCAGTGGCTCAAGGGGTAGAGAAAAACAAAAACAACAAACAAACAAATAAATGAAAAAAAAAACCTCGAGGCTAGTACCCAGGCCTTGAGTTTAAGCCTCAGGATCAGCAGCAAAAAATTAGAAAAAATTCTCAGAACAGAGGTATACCATATATTTACAAGTTTATTACTTTTCCCCTTTATCTTTATAAAATGCATCAACTAACTCAGTAGTTTTTTTGTTTGTTTGTTTGTTTTGTTTTTTTGCCAGTCCTAGGCTCTAGCTCAGGGCCTGAGCACTGTCTTTGGACTTTCTCAAGGCTAGAGCTCTACCACTTGAGCCTCAGCACCACTTCCAGCTTTTTTTCTATGTATGTGGTACCAAGGAATCGAACCCGGATCTTCATGCATGCTAGGCAAGCACTTTAACCACTAGACCAAACTCCCTGCCCCTCAATAGGAGTTTTTAGTCTGGGGCCCTAGGACCATTTCTGACATTGTGTCTATAGGAAAAATGTTGTTCATGTTTTAAAGAACCAAGTACAAGTAGAATTTTTTGAACACAAAGCCAGTTCACTTGAAATCTGGCAATACTGGTAGATGTCTCTTCACATATGAAGATTATTTAAATATGGCACTGTAGTGACCTCGAGTTTCCTGCTGCAGTCAGTGATGTTTGGGGCATCTGTTCACATTGCTGGCATAACTGTAAGTAGCCCAAGTGCCCGTTATCTGTTTCCTGTTTGCCCCACACTGATTCCCACAGCAGGGGCATGTCACTTTTTAGGTTATCAGTTTGAGATCTTGTACAGAAATGACTCCAAGGTAAAAAAAAATTAAAAACAACCTTACTTCTTTTCTTACTCAAACAGCCGTAGGCTGCAAGACTTCACTAAATATATGTCTTCAACTCTGTCTGTTGATGCTACAACTGCTTATGAAAGGGTATGAATCTACAATAAATATTTTCCTTATAAAGTTTTCCTTTCAGCCCCAAAATCTTTGAAGTTATTGTGATAGCTTATCGCAATATGTAATTAATATGTAATTGCCCACTGTGGTCTCCATTCTCTGAGTTCTGCCATAATCACCCAAGGAAATCTGGGGTCAATGGAAAGAAAAACAAATCAATGGTAAGAAAGAAGTGCCATTCTTCTTTCACATTAGTGAAGTTATTTTTAAGTACTTAGTACTCTATGATGAAATTTCTCTCAGAGGCAGTGCAGACATTTTCACTGCTCAGTGTGGTTAGATTACAGTTGGTAAAATTCTTGCTCATCTTCAGTGGCTTCTCCATTGTCTTTCTAGATTGGCTAGAAAGGTAATCTAGCACTTCCAGATTTTGTAGTTGAATGAAAGATTAAATCCTAGAGGAAGGCCTTTATGGACTAGGTAAATAATATTCCTGCATTTTTCCAGAACATACGGGTGGGGGAACTTTTACATACATCATATTCAGTGAACAAAATATATACTAATTTAATGGAAGGGAAATTAAATGGCAATCAATTAGTACCACAGGAAGATGATACAGAGGGATTGGTTAGCCATGCTTTGAGATCATCCATGATCTTCTCCTTAAAATAGGAGTCCCACAAAAGCTGCCCAATCTCAGTGAATTTTACAGCTTTGAATGGTTCTGTCTCATGAGTTGGACCAAACATGATAGTGAAAATCCAAGGTATGCTAAAGAATGCTACTGCTGTCCCACCTTAAGGCATGGACACACTCAGAAGGAAAGGAGGATGTTTTTTGGTGGTTTATTGGAGATACGAGTGGCAGTGAGTCTCCTGTCTGGGCTGGCTTGAACCACGATCCTTAGATCTCAGGCCTTCTGTGTAGCTAGGATTACAAGCATGAACAACTGGCGCTGATCATCACATAGCCTTTCGAAGGATAGAAATCATGTGTTCTTTCTTTCAGAATATTTTAAGGCCAAAAACTATTAGAATGCCTAATTTGGCTGCTATTACTCTTGTAGATGCCTTCAAGATAATAGGCATTTAAAAAAAACAAACAAAAGGTTTGCCTAATGAAAATCAAACATCACCTGTCATCTGTTACTGAAGGTGTTTTACTGAGCGTGTCTGCAGACACTAAAATCCATAAAACACATAGCTTGGCACCTGCTTCCGTTGATGTACTCCGAGTTTCCTGTGGGTTTTCTTTCTTTTTATTTTTTTTCCTCTTTAAAGTTGTTTCATTTTCACAAGAACTTAAACTCACATACCTTTTCTCAATCGCCTTGCCAACCAAATTATAAATGTCAGTCCAGCGAAAGCAGTGACCATGACTGCCACTGGAATGAAGAGGGGATTATAGTCACCTTCCTTGATGGATGAGAAGCTCCTGTCTGTTTCTGAAAGAGAAATCAATAGAATAAGAGCATGAGACCAGAACATTAGTTCCTTTGTCTAACCTTTGAGAGTTGACTTATTTCCTTCTCATGTCTCCCAATAAGAATTTACTTGATGCCTAATTTACTGTTTGACAAAGGGAAATTGGTATTGGTGGAAAGCCCACCATTAGTCAAGAGCCAAGACTTCACCAGTCTTTGCTGGAAACTTAATCTCAGCTCTCAGATTCCCGGGTCCTTGAGGACATGTTTTAAAATCTTAGCAAAGGGGCTGAGAGTTTGGCCTAGTGGTAGAGTGCTTGCCTAGCATGCACGAAGACCCGAGTTTGATTCCTCAGTCCACATACATAGAAAAAAGCCGGAAGTGGTGCTGAGGCTCAAGTGGTAGAGCTCTAGCTCTAGCCTTGAAAAAATCCAAGGACAGTGCTTAGGCCCTGAGCTCAAGCCCAAGACTGGCAAAAAAAAAAAAAAATCTTAGCAAAAGGTAGTCACCGTCGTGTCTAGCTCCCTGGTCTTGCTCTGAAACAGAGAAGAGCTAGAAAAGCCTAATATAATTTCAGGGGGAAAAAAGGAAAGTCATTTCCCAGGTGAGCTGAAAAATTCCCAACTTGTTGAAATGACTTCTGATAATGCTTTCATGTTTCATTTTCTTGACAATGAAGTGAGTCATGGGTCAGGGAGGAGGGCAAGAAGGCGCAGCACAACCGGGAGCCTATTCCCTGTTTAGTCTGTGGCCTCAGCCTAGTGATTCCCAGCTCCCCTGGAAGTGGCAGCTGCACATCCTCCTTCAAGAGTGCACCTGAATTATGTCCAGAGATTGGGGGAAATTTTCCACTTGCTTATCCATTGTAAAACCTATCAAAGCAGTCTTGAAAATTATCTTGTCTCTGAAGCAAGCCCAAGATTAGTTCCATTCAGCTGATGGGTCAAATTAGCTCTATGGTTTCAATGAAGAATTCTGACATTTCTGGAGCTGGGAGTTTGGCCTAGTGGGAGAATGCTTGCCTACCATGCAAGAAGACCCAGGTTCAATTCCTCAGTACCACATACATAGAAAAGCTGGAATGGTACTATGGATCAAGTGGTAGAGCGCTAGCCTTGAGAAAGCCCAAGGACAATGCTCAGGCCCCCTGAGTTCAGGCCCCAGGACTGGCAAAAAAAAAAAAAGAGAAAAGAAAAGAATGTTGGCATTTCTTTTGAGACATAAACTTGTGAAGCAAGAGCATACATGAAGAAAACATAATCAAAACTTCATAAGGACCTATAAATCATGTTTTTTCCAATGTATGAATTATTTTGGCAGATAAAAGAAAGAAGAATCTACTGAATTCCCATTGAAAAAATCATTGAGGTGGTTCTTTTGTTTTTCATAATAGTTACTATTCTCCTAAGAGTTTACACAAGAGGGAAAATAAAAGAAGAGTGTAAGAATATATCAAAATGACACATCCAGGAAGGGCTGCTTCCCCCACCACAAGCAAACTGGTTAATGTTAATTAGGGCACCACATAAAATGAGTGTTATTGAGAGGATAGGATCAAAAATTCAGTGGAGGTTTACCAAGTATTCATTATTTATGCCATGGCATTGAGAAAACAAAAAATACAGTAATTCCACACTGTATTGTTATAAATTATCTTTCACAGGGTAAGATAGCCAAGAGGAATTTGGTGGTTGTTTGTTTGGGATGTTTCCTTTTAATTTTAATAAACCTCTTTGGGGCTGGGAATGTGGCTAGTTGTAGAATGCTTGTGTAGCATGTATCAGGCCCCAATTCCTCAGTACCACATAATAGATAAATAACTTAAATGAATAACTTAAACCCTTAAAAATAAAAGCATAACAGCACAATGCAAACAAGTTAAGCTAGATTGTGCTCCAGAGAATATACAAACTTCTCATCTGCATTTTCTCATACATTGTCTTGTATCACAATACAATTTCTAATGTGAAATTTCTCACCTTGACAGATTGGTTCCAGAGATGACCAGTTTCCCAATGGTCCACAACTTGTCTCTCCAGCCCCAATCAAGACCGTTCCCTCAGTGCAGTGGAAGGCACACTGTGAGCGGAAGCTGAAGTTTCCCAAAGGGTGAGTACAGTCCATGGTACCCAGTTCTGGAGCCCTCAAAGGCTCACACTGGACTACTTCAATAAGAAAGAAACAGTGTTGAGAAGGTTAACAGAACCTGATGGACCCGAGTCCTACCTATGCCTCCATAATCACACATCTTTAACCAAACCTACCTAAACCCTTCAACTTCTGTTTCTTCATCTATGGAAGAAGAATATGACAACTGTATAAACTCCATAGAGTTTGTGTGGGAATGATACTAATTCAATGCCGTCAATCAAAATTGTAGAGCAGAGCATGGGTGGTAAAACAGCTTGATCACAGATCAGTTAGCCTTCCTGTTATAATCTTTGTTAGTATGTAGAGAGAAATTTTAAACCCAGAATAGGCTAAGGGAGAATGTAGGGAAGATAGAGATAACTCTCACAGCAGAGCCCCTAAGCATACCCGAATACCAGGAGAACATACCAAACAAAACAATCAGGAAGGGTCTCTTTCCCCCCCATCCCCACCCCAAGGAAACTGGCTAGTGTTAAATAGGGTACCACATTAAATGAGTGTTATTGAGAGGATAGGATCTAAATTTCAGTGGAGGCTCACCAAGTGTTTATTATTTATGCTATGGTATATAGAAAAACAAACAAACAAAAAAACAAATTAAAAAAGTTTGAATCTCCATAATCAGACTTCTTTAGAAGAAGAGAAAGCAGACATTTTGGAATCATCAGTTCTATTTTCACTCTCTTCAGTTCAACCTTCTTCCAGAACTTAAGCTATTCTGATTCTAAGAACCCTTTCCAGAAACTATATTTATTTTCCTAATCTGACTGGTAGCATAAAAGATCCACTGAAGACTAGGAAATCAAAAATAGGCCCTAGCCAGGAGTTTGATCTAGTGGTAGAGTGCTTGCCTAGCATGCATGAAGACCCCTAATTCGATTCCTCAGTATCACATACCTAGAAAAGCCAGAAGTGGTGCTGTGGCTCAAGTGGTAGAGCTCTAGCCTTGAGAAAGCCCAGGGACAGTGCTCAGGCCCTGAACTAAAAGCCCAGGATTGGCAAAAAGAAAAATAGGCCCTACATGCCATTTGGGAAAACACAGCTATTCTCTTGGCTTTCTTAAATGTGAATCGTCATGCTGACCTTGCTCAGAAGATTGAAGAATACCAGGAGAGACAGAATAAGAGAACAGAGCCTGAGAGAAATGAGAAAAAAACTATGTGGAAAGAGTGGAACATAGAATATCAGAACTTGGTGCTTTCTCTTTCCATTTACTTAGAACTATCTCAATATAGCTTCTAGTGTAAAGTTTCTCACCTTGACAGATTGGTTCCAGAGATGACCAGTTTCCCAACGGTCCACAACTTGTCTCTCCAGCCCCAATCAAGACCGTTCCCTCAGTGCAGTGGAAGGCACACTGTGAGTGGAAGCTGAAGTTTCCCAAAGGGTGAGTACAGTCCATGGTACCCAGTTCTGGAGCCCTCAAAGGTTCACACTGGACCACTTCAATAAGAAAGAAACAGTGTTACTTGGGGGTGTTAAGAAGACCTGATGGATTTGAACACTAGCTTTGGCACTTGACAGACACATTAAAAGAAATAGCCCTGAAACAAATATTCTCTGAGTCATATCCTAAAGCTGAATAGACAGTTAGTCATGTGTATAATGAGAGAGAAGACATGAGCAAAGTCAAGGAGATACAAAGCCAATGTGGGTAGTGGAGAACTGTACATATCTTGAGATTGTCAGAAGGCAAGAGGAGGAAATGCATGATATGAGGTATAGTTAGGAAGATAGGAGCTACGACTAAGCACTTGGCTTCTTCATTGGTTTACTTGAGTATATATCGAACACTACTCTAGATCTTGATGAACTTAGATTTAAGTTGGTAAGACAAATGCCAGAGGCAAATTCAGTGGTCACAGATGTATGACATATTTTAATTAATCAGTCAGCCAGTAGAATGAGTAATATATGTGGGTGGAACTGAATTAAGGTTGTGGAGATCCTGTTAAAAACTACTGTAATAAATTGGGAGAAAGCTCAAGAGCACACTGGCAGGAGCATTGACAAGCAGGAGAAGAATGGAAGCAATGATAAGTAATACATGTTGGTAATGGGGGGAGATGAGTAAAACTCACTACAGAATGCCCATGTAAAAATTGGTTTCATGTAATGAATCTGAAAAAAAAAAAAGAAAAAGGCAAGCTGGCTAGACTTTGAAGTCTTATGGACATATCCAAGGATGTCTTTAATATATGTGATATTCAGGACTGGAGATCTATTGAAAGGTCTCAAAAATAGGTGAATTCTCAAGAGTCAGGAAGTTTGAGAAGAGGTGAATATGTAGAGTCAAAAGAACAATAGACTAAAGACAGAAGATGAGAAATAAAATAAGCATCTAAATCACCATCAAAAGCATCTGTGGAGGAACCTAGGAGAAATATTCATAGTTAAGAGAACCAGAAAATGAGATGATTGAAAGCAACCCCCCAATACGCAAAATGGGACTCCAGTGCCCAGTGAACTAGGATAGCCAGTGATTCAAAGACTAAACACTAGAGTTCTACATTGGAGATAAAGTATTAGGTGGGATTCAGGACTGTGAAGTTAAGTGTTAAAGTATGAAATCTTAACTGATTGACACTTAAGTCTATTGTAGCCAAAAGGCCTTAAAAGCATTGTCACAAAAGCATTGGTTTTCTATTTTATGAATCAGATACTCCACACTTTTGAAACTTGACCAATATCATTTGAAGAATGTTATATCTATTGTGCTGGTTGACTGGGTCCAAGTCTAAATCAGTGCATTCTATTTCCATCACCATAGCTCTGAATGACTTTAAGATTCTTGTTCATTCTTTTCTCCTTTTTGCTTGTGTTCCCCTAGGAGGCTCTCTCATGTGTTTTTCCTAAGACATTTGCCTTAAATGACACACTAGAAAAGGACAGACAGGTTCCTTTTCCCCACATTCTACAGTCTCTACAAGTATACCCGTGTTTGTCTTGCTTTCCTTCAAACTCAATTATGAGCATAGATAATTTCCTCTTATTAAATGTACATGCTCTGAAGGCAAGATCTATATTTGGTATGCCTTCTCCTGAAGCACCCAGCCCAAATAAAGGTGTTATTTTTCTCTGACCTAGAGCATGAACCATTAAGAGCTTTCCTATTTGCCCTGGCCTGTCAGGACTTGCCTGTCAGTGAACAAGAGTACCTCCTAATGGTCAATGGCAGAATCTCAGTCTGACACACACTTAGCCCTTGTCTGAATCCTTACTGTAATTTGCATGGGTTTTTAACTCAACACCTTGCTCCTTGTGGTACTCCAGAACAAAACAAAACAGAAAAACCACTTGTGAAATGAATTGAAAATTCATGCTGACTCATGAAATCTTCATGGGGAAGCAGCAGCAGAGTGCAAGTACAACTTTTGGATCAAAACTTCCTATTTCTAAAAAACAAAACAAAAACTTCCTATTTCTCAGAATGGCTAGTATCAGTTTGTCCCAGTCAACTACCATACATGATTAACTGTGCAACATTATATGAAGAAACAAAGAAAGGAAAGGGGCTTACCAAACTGGCACTCGGGCCCATAGTATCCCGCATCGCAGTTACATGTGTAATTATTGATGGTTTCTATGCATTCTCCATGGCCACTGCATGACTGTGGCTGGCAAGAAGCTGTAAGGAGGTCAGAACACAGCTGTTTAAAAGAGTTATTCCTAGTTATTTCCTTATATTTCAATGAGAGGACTTTGATAATTAGGAAAAGTTTATATAGTCACAGCATTTCCATCATATAGTTTAACTTCATATAGGCATATAATGTTTTCTGGTCACATATATCCCTTTTAGAATTCTTAGCCCCTTCCCCCTGCCCTGCCTTCTTTTGTTTGTCATAGGGCTTGAACTCAGGCTTAGATACTGGCCCTGAGCTTTTGTGCTCAAGGCTAGGGCTCCATCACTTTGAGCCACAGTTCCAGTTCCAGTTCTCTGGTGATTAATTGGGGATAAAAGTCTAATAGCTTTCCTGTCCAGGCTGGCCTTGAACCTCAGATCTTGGCCTCCTGAGTTAGCTTGGATTACAACTATGAGCCACCAGTACCCAGCTTAGCTCTATTTATTTTTTTCTCTCTCCATGTTAAACCATTTTTAGCAGGCTTCTTTATTTCATATCCTTTTTGTTTGTAATAAAAGGGGGAAAACAACATGAGGGGCGGTGTTGGGGGGAGGGAAATGGGGACCAAGACATGAGAAAGGGTACCAATGTTTGTGAAGTAATGCACCTTCTATCTGGTAAATATAATGTAACCCTTCTATTAATTACAATAAAAAAATACATGGAAAAAAACTTCAGGCTATGTGTTTTTCATTTATGGAATATACTAACCAAAGAGCCATAGACATGTATTTGCTTTTAGTGTGAAGTTACTGATAATAACGGTCTATATGGGAAAACTTAGGAGAATGCACGAAAACCTTTGACATTACTTGTTTTAGGTGTGATAAGCACGTTAAATGATGGTTTAACTTCAGTTCTTTCTGCATTCTGCTTAGCAATCCATATATTTACAGAAACTACTAAATGTAAAAAGTCCATGCTTTAAAAAGGAGTGGAATCCTAATAGCTAGAAGCCAAAGTAACTCCACATCATTGTTAAAATAGGGTTTGGAAAAGTCCTGAGTAGACTTGAATTGTTGTAATGGTTTTTACAGGAATTTCCATCAACTAAAAAGTACTGCAATGTGTTGTACAGAATTGTTGAGGGGGTGCTAAGAATCCAGCAACCAGAACCCTGCTTCACAATGAGAAAGCTCTCAACATCCACTCCTTTTCTGTCAGTCACCAGGGGTATGGCTTTTCTCTACTTCCTACCTATTTGCCTGATCATCTTGATATGGGAATAGAGTCGCTGAGTATAAGGACTAGCATTTTACACACTAAAAAATGCCCAGAATGTACATAATTCAAGCTTATTTTGAGAGCTGGGATATTTTTTTAGGATATAGTGACTTGGATGGTCTGATTATTCTAACTTAGGTCTTCCTGAGGTAGCTTAGGGTTCTGGTCTTGGCCCACCTGTGTAGCAGAGGGCTGTCTTCCATTTGTGGCAGGCATCATCATTCCACTTTCCCGAGTCTCTTTCTCTCTTGATATAGATCTCCACGCAGTCTTCCTTGGATTTCTTGTTGTTGGGCTCCCCAGCGCCCCAGTTCTCTGCTTCTTCAGTGAGTGACTTGTTGGTTCCTACCCATGTCCATGTTTTTCCAATCTTCCGGATTCCTATCCAGTAGTAAGATTTGCTGAAGGGCAGTGTCTGTTCCAGGTACTCAATCTCTCCCTTATTTTGAATGGCAACCAAATCTGTGTAATCCTTTTGGCAGAACTTTCTAGCATTTGCCCAGGTCATAGGTTTCTCAGAATAATGGTAAGTCCAACCGTCAGTCCTGTGATATGCTAAGAAATCTGAAAGACATCAGCATAAAATATATTGGCTCACATAATGTTACAGCCGACAATACTCTTCCAAGCTGAGATCAGCCAATTCGAATGAGGAACTAAATGCCCCAACAAGACTAAGTGACCATCTTGGGCACATTCCAGTCTGCACAGTTGTTTGCCAATTGGAAGGAGGGCCTAGACCTTCTGACATAAGCATAGAATGCTCTTACACATGGCGTGATTTTACACACATTTAATGGGTTTTCTAGATTTGTTTTCACCAAATTTGTGTCCTCCTCAAAATTCTTTCAAATGAAATTTGACCAGTGTGCTTTTGCAATTGCACTTTCTTAGTGCCTGTCCATCACTTAACATTTCTGTGTCCTCTATTCATAAAGTAGTGCAGGGCTGACTTTGAATCATGATCCTCAGCTGTCAGACTCTTGAGTAACTGGGATTACAGGCATGAGTCACCAGTGCCCAGCTGGTGGAACTCACTGTAAAGACAGAAACTACAAAAAAAAAGACAGAAACTACATTCTTCACAATATTCAGACAAAACAGAATGTTAAATAATTAGTTTCAATTAGGAGTTCCTTATTAGATTTTTTAAATTAACTTTAAACCAGCCTGATATAAAGACACCTGTGGGATTTTTCAGGATTTGTATTTTGCCAAGAGGAAGAAAATAGATGTGTTCAATGAAATGATAGTTCAGAGCGGACGACCTAATAATTGTCCCTGCAAGTACATAATCTCAGAGGAGACTAAAGAACAATGAACAGAAGTTACAACGGCTTGGCAAGGTACAAATGTCATAGCATACCACAGCAGAGCCCTGTCCAGAACCACAATCTGCAGAGAGTCCAGAAGCCCCTCGGAACACTCTGACATCTCCATGGAAATATCTGCCAACAAAATACAAAAAGATATTCAGGTAAGCCTTATATTTAGAGCACTTTGATGTCATTTTCTAACAATTGAGACTAGAACATAAATTTCTGCTACGCTGGTCCAGGAAAGATAATTCTCAAACATGGGCAAAAAATAAAATAAACATAAAATTCCTTCCAAACTGGTACACAGTTTTTTGGGAAACAATTTGTTTCCTACTCCAGCCTCAAGCTGTTCATCTCTACTGCTCTGATGTTTTCCTAGATTAAAGTCATTTTTGTACCTGCTATTCTGTTCAGCTTTTAAATCAAACTATTTAACATTTGGTGTGCATTTATTTGAAAGTGTTCTTTGGTGCTTAACATACAAATGATGCTTCCATACTCTTTTATATTAGATCACCATGGGCCAATGCCTCAAATAGCTAAAAGAAATAGATAACCAAAGAGGCAATAGGAAAGGGAAAACATCTTGGTGCCAAATAAAAAGCAATACATTTTGAACAACTAAAATGATGGGTCCATGCATTTTTCTGCATATTTTAAAACCCTAGTTTCAGAAGCATATCATTTTTCAGGTAGCCATTGCAAACATACTCATTTGAGTAGTAAGTCTTCAGAGACAATTGAGAAGTGAAGAAATCAGCACATCTGAGAGGAGAAGTTCTAAGGTCACTTTTTTTTAAGTCCTTAGACAATTTGGGGGCTCCTACCATTTATAGAACAAAAATTGGCATGGATTGCTTAATGCCCCCTTAATGCCAACCTGCCTCCACAACGCCAAGAAGAGTTTCTTTGACCTGTGGACTGAAAGGCTCACCATGGCTTTACTCGGTCCGTCTCCAGTTCCTCCACAGCTTCTCCGTCTCTCAAGTTGGCCTTTGAGTCTCTGGGTCTTTGTGCAAGAATGTGCTGTGGTACAGGGAGGGTGTGCCAACACTATCAGCAGGGCTCACCCAGCCTCACATCCTCCTCCTCCCCCTCTTCTTCTTCTCCTCCCTCCTCTTTCCCCACCCCTTTCCTAGAGGCACCTCTATTACCTCCCCTGAGGAAAAAAAAATGAGCTGTTGACGAACGGGTTTTGTTCCTTCCCTCCCTCCGATTGTGCATCCTTTTTTCTCTTCTCCTAGGCCTTCTCCCCTTTTTCTTTCTCCTCTTCCTCCTATTCATCTTGCTGTAGCCACTCCCCTCTCTCATCTCTCTCCCTCCTTCCCTCTCTCCCAACCTCTCCTTTCTATCCCTCTTCCTCCTCCCCTAACCCTTCTCTCCCTACCTCTCTTCTCTTTCCCTCCCCCTCCCTTCCATTCTCTCCCTCTCCCTCCTCCCCTAACCCTTCTCTTCTCTCCCTACCTCTCTTCTCTTTCCCTCCCCCTCCCTTCCATTCTCTCTGTCTCTGTCTCTCTCTGTCTCTCTCTCTGTCTCTCTGTCTCTCTCTCTCTCTGTCTCTCTCTCTGTCTCTCTCTCTCTCTGTCTCTCTCTCTCTCTGTCTCTCTCTCTCTCTCTCTCTCTCTCTCTCTCTCTCTCTCTCTCTCTCTCTCTCTCTCTCTCTCTCTCTCTCTCTCTCTCTCTCTCTCTCTCTCTCTCAGCTAACTCCTCTATCTAGGAAAGGGGTCCTTGATAATTCCACAGATCAAAAAGTGCTATTTCAGACAAATACATGATGATGGCCAAATTTCCGTAGAGCTAACCAGCCACTAGGGTACTTTTTTCTCCCTTCCTCCCTCTTTCCTTGATTGCCCCCTAGTGGAATCTCTAGCAGTAACACTTTCTAAAGTGAAGCCTTAAAAACCAGTCTAGAGGAGAGGAGATAGGTGGGGAGAGGAAGGGAAGGCAAATGTGCTCATCGTATTCAGTGTACCTAGGTGCAAATGGAAGACTGAAGGTATGAGTGAAGTCGGGAGGACAGGGGAGGGAGGTAATATTGATCAAGAAGCACTCTTCTCATAACCTGTCAAGTTGAGTTGAAACCCTTTGTACAAATACTTAAGTAGTTAAATAGAAAATAGTAAAGGAAGTCCACCTTTTTGCCCTAGGGTCATTTAGAGACGTTCAAGTACCATCATATTCCACAAAATAATATGAAGGAAATGAGATTTCATATTGTCCTGAGCAGGTAAAGTATGCAGGTGATATGACTCATCACCGTGAATTGATTAACATAGCTTGGCACAGTTGACACAGAGTTGCCTTCTAGTCCTGACTTGCCTATCCAGCACACCCGCTGGACTCACCTGTTCAGGGTCTCTTAGTCCCCAAGTGGAACAGGGTCAGCCGGTTGGTTGTGAGACGCAGACCCAGTCTGGTGTGAACTCTGGGGTTGCAGGAGGCGTCCTAGTCCTCGTTGGTCCTCTTGGGCAAGGAGCAGCCTCTGCGGACCAAAGATAAGGCCCAGCAAATGCTGTCCCTCATTCTGGGTCCTTTGCTATGTCCATCTTTGGTGCCTTCTCTCTGGCCCAAAAGCCTCCTTGCTTGATTCGGATTGGTTGTGTACAGAGGTGTGCAGGTGTCTTGTTCTAGCCCTTACTCTCTCTCCTATGGCCAGGTGTCTGGGCTCTTAGCCATTTTATGATTATCTTTTACGACTATACCTTCTTCTAAGGAGCCACGTGCTCTTAGATATGAGTTTGCTTTGACAATATATTTCCCTAAGTATTTTAACTGTATGTCATTCCATTGCTTTTCATTCTAATCATGTTCATGGTGTTAGTATTTTTACATCATGTTCATTTAGTATTTTCATATCATATTCATCATGTTAGTGTTTTCATATCATTACCCCTTGTTCTACCTTCCCATCTTTCTGCCCATAATACATATTAAGTTAGGTCTCATATGATAAAAGAATTTATTACTTAAAAATAATTTTAAAAGCCAGGCACGGGTGGCTCATGCCTGTAGTCCTAGCTACTCAGGAGGCTGAGATCTAAGGATGGCGGTTCAAAGCCAACCCCGGGCACGACTCTTATCTCCAATTAAGCACCAGAAAACTGGAAGTGGTGCTATGGCTCAAGAAACATAGTGCTCCCCTTGAGCTGAAGAGCTCAGGGGCAATGCCCAGGCCCACAGTTCAAGTCCCACGACGATGACAAAGAAGAAGAAGAAGAAGAAGAAGAAGAAGAAGAAGAAGAAGAAGAAGAAGAAGAAGAAGAAGAAGAAATCAAGTCACTGACATTGTCGTATTTGAATTGTGAGAAATATGAGAAATACAAGAATAATAAAATATGAATATATAATTATATAATTATACACAATATAAATTTGTATTATAAATATACTATAAGCAGCATACTGTGTTTAAATATATCTATATTCCATGTGCAAATATATTATAATTTATATTTCTAATATATTAATGTAAATATGAACATAGAAAAAATATAAAATAATGGAAGTTGTAGAGCTTAGTACCTCATATAAATGACCCATTCAATCTTAATAATAGCACTGTGCTACACGAACTATTATTATTATTACAACAAAATAAATGTTGACTTTGGAATTATGCATTTATGTTAAGATTACTATAAGCAATAGAAACATTACTTACAAGCTTTATAAATATTGAGAGCCCAAACCACAAAGTTAATGATTTATATATCACAATCTGGCTCTTCTCTCTAGAAGGTATCTAGAAATGGATTTCTGTTGCTTAATTATTTTCCTAGTAAATAGTTGAAAAGGGCAGTTTTTGGAACTGGTGATCTAGCCATGTATTTTGAAACACATTTAAAGTTTAATGTTAGCAAGTAAAAAAAAAAGTATGATTTTCTTTTTCTTACCCATTCTATCCTCCCTGAGTTTTATTTTGGGGATTGCTCATTAAAAACTATCTCCAGGGACCGGGAGTTTGGCCTAGTAGTTAAAGTGCTTGGCTAGCATGCATGAAGACCCAGGTTCGATTCCTCGGTACCACATACAGAGAAAAAAGCTGGAAGTAATGCTGAGGCTCAAGTGGTAGAGCTCTAGCCTTGAGAAAGTCCAAGGACAGTGCTCAGGCCCTGAGCTCAAGCCCAGGACTGGCAAATAAATAAATAAAATTTTAAAAAAAACTATCTCCAAAAGAAAATCATGAAGCATAGTTTCTACAGTATCTATAGTTTCTACCCAACTATTTCGCTTCTTGATGTATGAGCAGAAGAGTGATAAACATGTCTATTCCCAAACTGGTATTTGAATGTTTATGGAAGCATTACTCATAGCTGCCAAAAACTAAAGAAACAACCCAAAGTTCATATAATGAGTAGAGAAACAAAATTGTACAGCCGTACAAAGAATGGAATTCAATCCCAAAAGAAAGTACTGACACATACTACAAGAAGAGTGAACCTTAAAAACTCTCTATACACAAAGGGTTACACTGGAATCTTTGCATATGAAATGCCCAGAATGGGATAAGGCATAGCCACGTAAAGTAGATTAGACTTGTCAGTGGTGAGGGAAGGGATAAATGAGGAAAAATGCTGGTTGATACAGGGCCCCTCCAAATGAAATGAGTGATTGCTTTGCATTACATTTTACATGTGAGTTTATAGTTAAGTGCAATAACATATTTAAGAAAGAGACTATTTATAAAGACAAATATAAACACATTTATTAACAGATTATGGTGTCCTCTCAAGTATGAGCCCAATACAGCTTAAATAAATACATACTTTTAAAAGGGAAAATATTTTAAATCATAATTTAAAATATCATATAAATTCAGACACAAATCATGTTTACATTTCATAGAGTACAGCATTTGAGTGGTTTTAGAGACATTATAATTCTGATTATAATTTTTGTTCTTTCCATTCTTCCAAAGCACCCCCCTGCAGAGTTTTTCTCTCCTTGAAGATTCTTCCTTGTTCTGATCTTTATCACACTTCCTGTTTATTGTTGGTTTTGCTATCATCATTTTTTAGCAAGAATTCTGCTGAATCTTTCCTTTTCTACACATAAAGTTCATGAAAGTAGAGGAGAGGTTTGCTGGGGTATCTTTGGCATTATTGACCAAAAATTCCTCTTTGACAGTAATGGTTGGAAATTTCAATACCTACATTTCTACTTATAAATAAGCATAAATATTTGTTGACAAAGCATCCTCCTCTTCCAGATCACACAAACACATGAAATAAAATGCTAGAAGATAATTGTTAAATGACTTCCCTTTTATTTATTTATTTTTTGCTAGTCCTGGAGCTTGAACTCAGGGCTGGGCATTGTCCTTGGACACGTTTTGCTCAAGGTTAATGCTCTGCCACTTGAGCCTTTTCTAAATATGTATTACCGAAGTATGGAACCTAGGGCTTTGTGCATGCTAGGCAATCACTCTACCACTAGGCTATGCTCCTGGCCCCAGCTTCATTTCCTGAAACTACACTGGGTGCATTCTTTTTGTTGTTGTTATTTTCCCTTGCTGGTGACTGGTATTCTATCACTTATAAGCCACAGTTTTGGACATCCATTCTGTGTGTTAATGGAAGATTGAGTCTTTTATAGACTTTTCTGTTTCAGTTGGCCTCCAGCTGCAGTCCTCTGGGTCTCAGCCTTCTATGTGAGTCACCAGCCCCCAAGACAGGTGGTCTATGTGAGTCACCAGCCCCCAAGACAGGTGGGTCTTACCCCCAATTTAAAATCTCATATATACAAGAATGATGTGTTCACATACCACACCTGACAGACATCTTTGTAGGAGTGCAAACCACAATCACATTTCTCTATAACTTTCTCAGCAAAGATATTCATGAAATTTCATCTTCAACTTGTTTCCATTTATGTTGTTGTTTTTTTAAATCAAGACCAGCACATTTGACCTTATACAAGCTTTCTAGCCTGGAAACCACACATTTGGTGGGGAAGGAACTATCCTGACAATACAAACCCTCCATTGGGCTCCAATGCTCCCAGATACACCACAACTATAGTAAATGCTCTGAGCCTCACACTGATCACCATCTGCCCAGTTTTTAAATAACTTTACTGAATATTCAAACTTGCTAGTAAGTAAAGAAATTGGAATCTATGCCTTACAATACACTACACTAAATATTTAACTCGTTTATTCCTTGTAATGGGGTGCTTGGTAAATCCCAGCACACAGCATTTAGTAAGATTTGTTTCTCACACCAGTGGCAACCCAGCTGTACAGTTGACTGTGGGCCTCAAAAATGTCATCTTTTTTTCTAATTTAGAAATAAAGTATCTTTGGTCAAGTTCTTTCCTCTAAACTCCTGAAAGTTGTTAGGTATCTCTATGACAACCACTATGTAATTAGTAGTTGAACCACAGTGATAGTGAAGTAGGCAAGGACAAGTTATAAAAGAAATTCTGAGGGCCGGGAGTTTGACCTAGTGGTAGAGTGCTTGCCTAGGATGCACAAAGACCAGGGTTCAATTCCTTGGTACCAGATACATAGAAAAAAGCCAGAAGTGGTGCTGAGGCTCAGGTGGTAGAGCTCTAGCCTTGAGAAAGTCCAAGCACAGTGCTCAGGCTCTGAGCTCAAGCCCAGCACTGGCAAAAAAAAAATCCTGAGATCCAGAGCCTTGGTCTCTTCATTTTTCTTGAAGAGAATAACTTTTATCCAACACTTTAGCTCACACTGTCTTGATTAGGAAAGAGAAAACTGAGTCTTTGGGTACTGAGTCTCTTGAGTACTGACTTCTGATCCACGA
Organism: Megascapheus bottae; assembly: GCF_031878675.1. NCBI lineage: Eukaryota > Metazoa > Chordata > Mammalia > Rodentia > Geomyidae > Megascapheus > Megascapheus bottae. The sequence continues at coordinate 28,713,821 of NC_143518.1, read as the reverse complement.
AGTTACAGTCCCAGCTATAAGGCAGCAAGTACAGCAGACAAGAAAGACTGGGGCTCTGTCTCTTGTCTTCAATGTAGCACTGTAGTTCCTGTAGTAGCTAGCACTTGTGTTCCTGCAAATGATCACAGGGGGAATATCATCAGAACACTGCCCTCTAGTGTGGTAATATAAAAAGCATCCTCTAGCACAGACTACCCTTTAGAAACATAGATTTCAGAACCTAATTGCCTGTGTGTGAATCCCAGGTACATTGCTTAGTGACTTTGCCAGGCACATTGTCTCACTTGTGAGCCTTCTTTTATTTCTGAATGGCAATACATAGAGTAATAGCTTTTATCTCTTAAAATTTCTAGTTTAGAACTGTACCTAATAAATATGCATAAAGATGCACTCACACTGCTATTATCTTTCAAAAATGAAATGGCTCTGGGAAGTGGGGCTGTGGCTCCAGGGGTAGGGCAAAAGCCTTGAGCTGAAGAGCTCAGGGACAGCGCCAAGACCCAGAGTTCAGGACCCATGACCCACAAAAAAAAATGAAATGGCACTTGAAAGCCATGTCTCCATTTCCTTCTGCAAAGAAAGAAACAACTACTATGAAGGTGAGGATTTCCTTTAGCAAATGGTAGGTTCTCATGATTCTGTCTTATTCGAGTCTTACCTGTATGATGGCAGAAGGCATTTGATAGTTTCCAAGTGATTGAAAACTCTGGCAACTGCTGTGAAACACAGAGAATACTACATCAAACACCATTTTCTCACATGAAGAGAGAAAAATACATAGAATGTTCAGAGGCAGGCTTTGTACAAGAATGCAACATACCTGGCAGGTACAAATTTTTTCGCTGCAAGAGAAAGAAAATACATCAGTTTGGACTGATGGCTTTTAAGCAAACTCAAACAAAATCCGACTTGATTCACCAGGGTTTGCAAGTTCAATATCTCATAGATCATATAATATCAAATTGGTAGTAACAAAGTTTATTTTAAAAGAAAAAACATCCAAAGGCCCAATGACTTTTTAACACCAAGAAGTAGTTACAGGCCCAGTCCGCCAGAATTTTCTTCTTCCAATTTTTCATGAGAATCCAAAAATAAAGATTTTTTTCATGAGATCTTTCTAATGTTTAAATATCTGGTTATAATTCAAAGGTTTTAAACCATGAGTATGGATAGATATGCTTGCATATTTCCGCAGAGATACTCCCGCATGCCAGACAAGTCATCTGTTTTTAGGGAACATTTTGTCCACATTTCTGGGTGCGTGCATCACAGCAATCTTGTTGCATTTTTCCAAGACAACATGTCATTCATTGTAAACAGCATCCCCTAGAGTCATGCAGTGCTCACACAGCTAGCATTTATGTATCCCTAAACTCCTTCTGGGTTGAGTTGCATTATAAATGCTTTCCCCAACGAGTTTGCTAAGCTGCAGGTTATGAGTATGCATCCAATAAATAGTCACTGGTTTCTAGATTCCACTTAAAATGTGCAAGAAGGCAATAGATGACTCATCAATGGGAAATGAGGGTAAATTTGCAAAAACATGTTTAAGAGTATTTTCAGGAACTCCTTTACCTTTCTTCCAAAAACGTTTTAGAAACCAGAAGAGAAATGAAGTCACTGCCAGGAAGGAGGTTCCTGCAATAGAAAGTCCAGCTACCAAGGGAAGATTGGTCTCTGCAGGGGCTAAGGAAACAAGAGGGGAAGAAGGGTAGTCAGAAGGGGCAATTGGTCTTAAAATCTTGTGGTCCTGTCATTTGTCTGTACATTGATTTCTAGGATCAGAATAGCTGTGCAGCCAAGTGCATGAGGCACAGAGACCAGCCATTAAAGGGCTTTTACATCTCTCCCAAACCAACCTAGTGGCTAGAATTTCGAGATACAACACTAACTTGCCACCCAATATTGTCCCTTCTTATTCCCTCGGTCTCTCACTCCCATTTTCCTTCTTTCTCCTCTAAATGTCCCTTTTCCAGTTGTCTGAGAAGATCACAATCAGTGAATCACCTTGACATGTAGGCAGCATCCCAGACCAGAGTCCTGTGGCACCACAGGTGAGAGCTTCAGAACCACTAAGGGTCCATCCTTCCAGACACGAGAAATTGCACACCGTGCCAAATACTGGAGCCCTGCTGCAGTTCATGTTTGTCTTTCCTAGAACATCTAGGCTTGCACACTGTACCACTGCAAGTGAGGGCTACAGGGGTAGAGCTTAGAAAACCACTGCCAAACCTTAAAACTGGTATAAAAACCCAATCACCATCCATGTCACTTTAAGTACCACTTAGCACTTGCCATGTAAGAAACTGGAGTGAAATTCCTTAGAACAATTTAAATTCAGAAACTTATCAGGAATTAGATCTGCACCCAAAGAATCAAAAACTTGGTTCTACTTTGGCAAGAGGGCACTTCCTGTCCACTGTCCCTGAGCTGTACACTCAAGTTCCACTGCTCTGTAGAACTCAAAGCCTTCCTTGTAGTGGAAGGCACAAGAGGATTTGTGGGTAAATTCTCCAGTAGGGGTGTGAGTACAGTTCATGAAGCCATTCTGGGGCTTGGAGACAGCATCACAGTTCACAGCTAGAAGACAGGAAGAAAACTCCAGAGGAGTTCATGTTATGTTGCAGCAAGTATGTACATGGAGGCAACTAGGCCAGAAACAAAGACAGTATTTTCCTATATGGGATTCTTACTGTCCTAGTCCCCTGTAGGGCATCCTTTAATAGGGAATATTGGTTCTTGATCCCTGTGACATTCACAGAAACATAAAGTTAAGGAAATTTAGGCAGCCACGAAGCTACTTCCAGGTGGTTTCCAAATGGAAGGAAAAGAAGAAGTTGGCATGCTTGGTAGCTTGGTTCTGGGATGGTAGCTTTTGCTCTCAATAAGTACTCTGTCTCACACCTGAAGAGAGTGCCTGATGATGTAAGCTGATAATAAAAAGTATTTTTTTCACTAGCTATGCTCTTGCTTTAATTCAATGTTGTATGTATCAAAATGATCACGGGATAGTCACCTCATAGCTAGTTACAAAATTCAAAAGAGAGCTGGGCGAGGTGGCTCACGCCTGTCATCCTTAGCTACAGGAGGCTGAGATCTGTGGATCAAGGTTCAAAGCCAGCATAGGCACTAAAGGACCTGAGACTCTTATCTCCAACTAACCTCTAGAAAACTGGAAGTGGGGCTTGGCTCAAAGGTAGGAGGGTAGCCTTCAGCTGAAGAGCTCAGGGACAGTGCCCAGGGTGAGTTCAAGCCCCATAACCCACACAAAAAAATGTTTTTTCAAAAGAAAAAGACAATAATACTTTGAGATTCACAAATGCTTTCAAAACTCAAAATGTGAAAACATTTTTTGCCAGTCCTGGGGCTTGAACTCAAAGCCTGAACACTGACTTTTCTCAAGGCTAGAACTCTACCACTTGAGTCACAGCACCATTTCTAGCCTTTTTCTATGTATGTGGTACCAAGGAATTGAACCCAGGTCTGAGAGCATGCTAGACATGCACTCTACCACTAGGCCAAACTCCCAGCCTGTGAAAATTTTTAATGTGATTTTTCCTCCTTCAATTGAGAATTTGGCTGGGTACTGTTGGTATATGCCTGTTAGACTCATTACTCAGGAGGCTGAGATCCAGAAGATTGTGGTTCAAAGCCATCCTGGACTGAAAGGTCCATGAGACTTCATTTTCAAAAAGAACCATCAAAAAGCAGGCTGCAAGTGTGACTCAAACAATACAGTGTCAGCTGAGAAAACAAATAGAACAAAGCTTAAAACCCTGAGTTTAAATCCTGGTCCCCAAAAAAGCAAAAACAATTAAAAAAAAAAAAAAAAAGCCCAGCTGCGCAAGTGATAGATAGGACAAACTACCCAGCTCAAGGCCCTGACTCCAAACCCATTCTGAAAAAAAACAAAAACCAAAAAAACAACCAAAAAACAAAAGAACATAACTCTATTTTGTTCAATGTCTGTAAATTAAAATCTATATACCTACCAGTATTTTAAAACCAGCATAGGATTGATTCACTTATGTTACATTCAGTCCTTTTCCTGACCAAATATTGTTTTTTTATATGAATCTCTAAGAAATTAATGTGGCCCATCAAATCCGCTATCTATACTTAAAGTGGACATCTGGATTCAGGGTTCATTTTAGTGCGCGAGGTAGAACATTATTGCTATTCTAGAAACAAAAGTACAGAGAGGAGAGGGCTGGGAGTTTGGCCTAGAGGTAGAGAGCTTGCCTAGCATGAATGAAGACCTGGGTTCAATTCCTCCTACCGCATACCTAGAAAAAAAAAAAAAAACAGAAGTGGTTCTAGCCTTAAGAAAGCCCTATAACAGTGTTCAGACCCTGAGTTCAAGCCCTTGACTGAAGAAAGAAAGAAAGAGAGAAAGAAAGAGAGAAAGAAAGAGAGAAAGAAAGAAAGAAAGAAAGAAAGAAAGAAAGAAAGAAAGAAGGAAAGAAAATAGAAGTGCAGAGTAGGGGGGCCGGGAATTTGGCCTAGTGGTTAAAGTGCTTGCCTAGTATGCATGAAGACCCGGGTTTGATTCCTCGGTACCACATACATAGAAAAAAGCCAGAAATGATGCTGAGGCTCAAGTGGTAGAGCTCTAGCCTTGAGAAATTCCAAGGACAGTGCTCAGGCCCTGAGCTCAAGCCCAGGACTGGCAAAAAAAAAAAAAAAGTGCAGAGTAGGGCATCTTAGGCTCACCTTCACACACTGGGCTTGGTTTTGTCCATTGCCCTTGGGTAGTGCATTCGACCTTGGCTGGCCCTTGCAAGGTGAAGCCCTCCTTACAGGTCAAGGTGCAGGATGAGTTGAAGGTGAACCCTCCATCGCTGGAGTTTGTACAGCTCCAAAAGCCATGTTGAGGATGGTGGGGGGCACCACATGCCACAGCTGTAACACACGTATACATTCGTATTAAGAAATGTGCCCCTGTTCATCGCCTTTATAATATATATATTTTTTAAAAAAACAGAAATCTGGCTTTCCCATTTTGAGAGGCGGTGGAGGAAGAGAAATGTGTACAATAGTTCCAAGTTGAGGAACATGAACTACCTTTACACACTGGCTCCTCGTGGTCCCAGTGTCCAGATGAGGTACATGTGAGTGTCGCAGAACCCAGAACCTCATACCCTTCCTCACAGTCGAAGGTACAGGTTGTGTTCCATGGGGAGCTTCCAGGACCTTGGGAACAGTTTCTGACCCCATTGGCAGGATTGGTCAAAGCATCACATTCAACCACTGGGAAGTAGAAATAGCACTGTGAGTTTTAATGAAAGATGACATTTTTCCCCCTGGTTGAATTGAAGTTTCACACAGAGCAAGAAAGCCACCTTCAAAGAGTAGAGCCCAAAGTCCTAGGACAATCCTACAACACAGTTTTTCTTCTTTATTATCATGGTCTCCATCGTTTCTGATTAATTTTTACTTGGATTCTGCTGAGTCGCATGGCCAAAGTAAAAAATGGTGCCTCATTTGCCTGAGATGAAAATAATGAGTTCCTGACCAAGATTCATAATTGGTTGAGATAAAAAAAAATAGAGACATAAGTGAAACAATTTATTTTTATCCTAGTGATACCTTAAGGACCCAAAAGGTCCTCCCGAAAGGTGAGGTTCAGTGAGCAAGAAAAGAGAGAAACTGCTTGATTAGCAGGGATTAGTTTAGCCCCATTACTTGGAAAAGATAAACAGAGAACAAAGGTGAGAATATTATTGAGACTCATAGAGTTCAGCTCCACTGTGCCCATGACAGTCTCCTTTTAGGGTCACCAGAGTCTCAAAAATTCTGCTTCAAACAAGAAAGGGCTTTTCTCAAGCCCACAGATCTTAAATCGGCCCATACATATTGACTGAGATAAAGTGTTACTAATGGTAACAATATAAAGAACTTTCAATGGAGTTTGAAGATGCTCCAAACTGGATGAAACCTAGGAAATGAGGGGTGAGCTCAAGACCATTCTGCACATTTGGAGAGGGACTTACCATTGCAAGCTAGAGGAGGAGCGCTCCATTCCCCAGAAGACATGCACTGTGGAGTCTCAGGACTGCTGGGCTCATAGCCCCTTTCACAGCGGACGGAGCAGGAGGAACTATAGCCATGGCTCCCGAAAGGGCCAGTGCAGTTCAGGATTCCATACTCAGGATGCTCCTGAGCTTCACACATCACAACTGGAAGAAGATTACAAGTGATTCATGCTCATCCCTCACCTGCCAATGTGAGTAGACCCCTGGGAATTCTAACTACAGCTTCCTGAATGCTTCCTGTGAGCCTGGCACCATGGTGCTGTAAGTCAATTATTACCATCTTCATTTCACTCTGCCACCTAGAGAGTTTAACTACCATCCTGGGCCATATGATGATTTTCTGCTCCATGGCGGTCCCCATGCACAGTGGTGGTTCCATAAATGTGCCTGGTCAAGGTGTCATAAAATAGCAAATAGTGAATCTGTGCCATGACCCTTAGAATGGGCTGACTACATAGGCTCAGCTCTCCGATACCTTATTGTACCATTATGATCCAGTGATGGGAAGGCAGGCACTCAAGACGGCTAGAACATGAGATGGTGCTACCCCCTCCAGAGAAGGATGAGGTAAGAACAAGATTTACCTTGCTCACACTTGAATCCACGGAAGCCAGGGTCACACTTGCAGGTGTGGTTATTGATGGTCTCTATGCATTGGCCATGGCCACTGCATGATGCTTCGGTACAGGCAGCTGCAGAAAGGACAGTCCAAGATGAGGGCAACTGTTAGGGTGTTTACCATGAGTTACTTTAGGAGTGCAACAAATGTATCATCCATGTGTTCATGAGTTCGACCAAAGGGCTTTATACAAAATGCCAGCTTGGTTGTGAGGTTTCTCTCTTTTATACGTAAGGTTAATACACAGACAAGAGAGCAGCTTTTGCTGGCAGCAAGCAGAAAAAAATCATTTTTATCACAGCTCTAAAGACATTTCCCCTACCACAGATGCATGTGTTTATAGGTATTCTCTATACCAGTAAAACTACATAGATGCACAAACACACACACACACACACACACACACACACACACACACACATATACACAATGCACATACAATCCTGCCTACATTCACATGAAGTTAGAAAGGATACCACAGCAGTTACAGTTGCATGTGTATAGCTGGGAATGTGGCTTATTGATAGGGTGCTTGCCTAGCATGCATGTAGCCCTGGGTTTGATTCCTCAGTACCCCATAAAAAGAAAAAAAAATCTGGAAATGGTACTGTAGCTCAAATAATGGAGTGCTAGCCTTGGGAAGCTCAGGAACAGTGCCCAGGCCTGAGTTCAAGTCCCAGGATTAAAAAATAGATGATAAATAGATAGATAGATAGATAAAGTTGTATGTTTTAAAATATAAACTAACCAGAGTAGAAACAATTGTGGTACACTATAAATTTGACCAACTAGTCAAATGCTGAAACTACTCACCCCGCCACCTGCCGCCTCAAACTTCCTACCTGTATAGCACAAGGCTAGCTTCTTTTTGCTGCATCTCTCATCATTCCACCTTCCTGAATCATTATTTCTCTTGATGTAGATCTCCACGCAGTCCTCATTGCTTTGTTTGTTGTTTGGTTCACCTGGAGCCCAGTTCTTGGCTTCTTCAGTCAGAGGCTTCTGGGTCCCTACCCAGATCCACACGCCGTTTACTTTTCTGATTCCAATCCAGTAGTAAGTTGGTGAAAAGCTCAATGTGGAGTTTAGGTACTCAATCTCTTCTTTATTTTGAATGGCCACCAGATGTGTATACCTTTGCTGACAGTAAGCACTCGCTTCATCGTAAGTCAGAAGTTCTGTGGAGGTGTGGTAAGTCCAGGATCCACTTCCTTCAATGAGAAACACTATAGGACAGCAGAGGAGAATGGGAATGGTAGAGTTTACTTCTGCAGTGGTTTAACTTTCTTGTCTTTGTAATGTATATGTGTATGTATGTATATATATAATATATATATGTATCTACACATACATATGGTGGCCTTTGGAATGATTCAAGCTTTATCAGTTTTTCAAAAGTAAGAAGAAAAACACTGGAATGAACTAGTATTTATTGTTTCTCTGTTGCCATTATCCATACAAAGGTTCTTTATTGTCTTCTGTCATCGGGTAGTATACCCACCTTACAGTAGAATAAAACCAGTTCAATGAAGGACTGGGGTCCTTACTGTGTGTCACCAAAGAGAACCACGTATTGATTGAATCCTTATCTTGACTAAATAGGGTACTAATAATCAATACATGAAGACATAATGTAACTAAATCTCTGAGAGGCAAAGTAAACTGTTCCTAACACAAGACAGCAGATAGTGGTCAGAGAGGTGTGACCAAATATCCTACAAAGGACAGTCCCACATGCAAGGAAGGCATGCTAGTCTTAAATGTCCATAGTGGGAAGATCCTGGTGTGTCTAATGATATTGACTTACCCAAAGTGAGAATGGAGATAAAGTGTGAGGCAATCATGACTCTGAGAGGAATCTTCAACCAAGGGTTAAGCTTGAGATGCTTTTCTGGGGAGAGAAAGTACAAGTGAAATATTGATTATTAAAGGAAATACCCCATAAACTAGTACTCACAGACTTCCAATGCCACATCTGTCATTCAAAGACATTTACAAAATGTAAGGCTTTATTGTTTAGTCATGGAGAGAAAAGACAGGTTTTTAACTATAATGCAATAAGGCTGACACAGCTATTTTTATGAGAAGGGTTATTTTTTTCTTAACGTATCTCTTTACCTTGAAAAATCTGTTTTGTGACCAAAATCAGTATGGTAAAGGGTTCTTCTGTACTTCCCGTTTTTGTCAGTTGGCTGCTAGCGCACCAGTTTCTCAGGTGTGTCTGCTGCTTTTGTGTCCTGTCCCAGCAGTTTTGATGTGAATTCAGCCAAGGATCCCTGAGTAGTCCAGCTCTCCTGGAGCCCTTTTATTGGAGCGTTTGCTTCCTGGAAAAGGCTGACGCTATCAAAGTCTCTTGAAGAGGAAATCCTTTACAACATCCAAAAAATTTCCTGGGAATGTCCACAATGATTTAAAAAAAAGAAGAAGAAGAAAAGCACAGGGCTTAGTATTTCAGACCCAGGAAATTTTCTTCCACACCCATTCTCTAAGCTGCTGCTCCAAATTGTGATTTTATTTTGTTTTTATGTCATAAAATGAGATTCCTTTTTCCTCAGTGCCCCTTAACCATCACAGCACTCCATTTTCAGGAATCTTGAAACCTGAGGGCAAGAAGGAGACCCAGGGAAAGGGTACAAATGAGAAGAGACCTTGGTCCCCGAGAAACATGGAGTCCTCAGAGATAAAAACAAAAACAAAGAACAAGCAAGGCAGGCTTAGCTTTGCATAGAAGGAATTGTTGACACTAAGTCATTTTTCTCCACAGAATGATTGGAAAGCAAGTTCTGCCCAAGGTGAAAGAAAGGGAGAAATGATTGTTCTGAATTTATAATAAGAAAGCCCGAGGAAGACAATTCAATACCAGAAGGAAAGATCAGGGAAAGGAATAGAATAGATTATGAAATAAAGGTCATAGAAAGATACAGACATATAGGGGCCAGGAGTTTGGCCTAGTGGTAGAGTGCTTGCCTAGAATGCACAAAGACCCGGGGTTCCGTTCCTCAGTACCATATACATAGAAAAGCCAGAAGTGGTGCTGTGGCTCAAGTGGTAGAGCTCTAGCCTTCAGGAAAGCCCAAGGACAGTGCTCAGGCTCTGAGTTCATTCCCCAGGACTGGCAAAAAAACAGATACGGATATATAGACACCGATACAGATATGTAGAAACAGACATGTGGAGATGTGACACTCATTCCTTGGGGCTAGGGAGTTCAAGAAAATGAGTTCAAGAAAAATTAAGAGTGAGATCTGAATAGCTTTGGTACTGAATAGTATTCACCCTCCAAATAATTCCAACTTTCCTCCAGGAAACTGGCTGATGAGAGCTGTGTCAAGGCCACATGGAGTCTTCCAAGCTCTGAAGGCTCCATCTTCACTAATCTGTTCTCACTCCCCCTACTCAGTTCTTAACCTGCTGCCCACCCATGGATGCCCCTCCTCAACCATCTTCTCCGTTTAATGGGAGTCATCTCCTAAATGTATTCCACCAAGAAAAAGAAAAGGAAAGAAGTGTAATCATAGACACATGAGCCAGGACTGGCTATTTCCTCTCTGAGGCGCCACACTCCCAGTCTCATCATCTATTTCCTAGAAGTCCTTTGTCCTCCTCTCCATACCCTTGAACTAAATGCTTTCTCTGCTCGAGTCTACTCATCCTCACCCTTCCAGTAAAGGTATAACTTTGGAAGAGAAGGAGCCAGAAAGAGGATATAAAGGTTCCTAAGACACACGTTAGAATTTTACCCAAGTTCACCCTGTGGACTTGGGATTGTTAAGTGTGATAAAAAGTAGCACTGGCTGTAATGGCACATGGCAACAGATTGGATGTAGGTGGTCAGTTTATGGTTTTTGAGCAAGTCTCAGAACTGATGATAGTGGGGCGATCTGGTGGCCTCCTGCTGCCTGCAGGGGGGGGAGGGTATCTACTCTCCTCCCTCTAGTGAAGGGTTTATTTTTAAAAAGCTTGGTATATCTAATTCCACAAAAATGTCTGCTCTTCTAACATGTTACTCACTTTACAGAGATTTAAAAAGAGGAAATCTGGAGTAAGATTCAGTCTCCTGTGTAGAGTACAAACATATTTCTTTCATACCCAAGATTGTTAAAGGAAACAAATACAAGCATAGCTCTTGCATACCCAGAATTGTGAGAGAAAATGAATATGTATGATAGCATGGAATGGCATTCTTTGATAGAAAGAAAAAGTATGTATCATGAAAAAATGGTCTGGTTCCTTCTAAATGTATTTTCCAGAAATGCATACTCACTCTGTTGGCAATTCATAGTTATTCTGAAACATCTGGGTGTAATAGAGACTCAGGATGCTGTTCTCCAAACCTCGGGAATAACTGAGGTGCCTCAGACTCTGGAATAAAGAACAGTTATCTGGGGGTCAGGAGAGTGCTTGCTGAGCATGCGTGAAGCCCTGGGTTCAATTCCTCATTACCACATACTCAGAAAAAGCTGGAAGTGACGCTGTGGCTCAAGTGGCAGAGTGCTAGCCTTGAACAAACAGTGTCCAAGGACAATGCCCAGACCCTGGGTTTGAGCCCCAGCACTCGCATAAACAATTACCTGAGACTCTCATTTATAAATGCCTGTTCTTCAGGATTAGTACTTCCTTTGACTCTATAAATCAAGATTATCCCAGGAATTGGCACTTAAATGGTTTTCCGGTGATTCTAACGCAAATGACCAAATCCTACCATCTTTGATATCTATTGACCCTTGGCCACGTGATTTGGAGGAAATGTGAATAGACCCCATGGTTGGTGCTCATATATACAAAGCACATGAATTTTGATCTAAATTTCACTGCAGTTAATACTAGCACCCTCTCTATGGGAGCTAGAAAGATGAAGGACCTATTTGTGACAATGTTGGACAAAAGTAAGGAACAGGTAGAGTTATGTTTTAAATTCTCCCCCATAAGAAAGTAAACAGTTTTTGACCAACAAAAGGGAATACTCTCTAAGGAATTTGCACAAATTCCTTATTCTCCTGTGATTTAATGGGACTCACAATTCCGGTAGTTCAACTTTAGTGGCTTGCAAGATGATCTGAGATTTTCAATTTTAATTTGCTTCCTGTTTGGCAGCACCTAATTGTAAAGCTTCCGTTTTCTGTTTGGGGATTTATGGACTAACAAATAGGAATATCTTTACAAAATGGGCTGTTCTGGTGAATTGCCAAAGCGGAAGAAAAAGGCAGGGTGGGTTGGTTCATTAGGAGAATGTTTCCAGGCTTGTAATAGGAGGGGAATTAAAAACAAACAAAAAAAGAATATAGAAGTGTCCAAGATTTAAAGAAGCTCCCTGGCTTTGTTTCAAGTCAAATGTTTCTATTATTAACAGTGTTCTTAGGACCTCACATCAGAAAAATTCCAGCCTCGTCACTTTTAATAATACAGCTTTGATTTTTATCCTGTGTGGGGAAAAAATGCAACAATTCTGACTGACTCCTAAAGGACACCAAAGGGTGAAGAAAAAAAGGTCATTTTTAAAAAAAAAAAAACTTATCTAAAACTTAAAAAAAATCAGAAACAACCTGAATTTTCTTTTTTTTTTTTTTTGCCAGTCCTGGGCTTGAGCTCAGGGCCTGAGCACTGTCCTTGGACTTTCTCAAGGCTAGAGCTCTACCACTTGAGCCTCAGCACCACTTCCGACTTTTTTCTATGTATGTGGTACCGAGGAATCCAACCCGGTCTTCATGCATGCTAGGCAAGCACTTTAACCACTAGGCCAAACTCCTGGCACAACCTGAATTTTCTAGCTGTCTTTATAATTCAGAAATGGATACAGTTGATTAGGTAAGCATTTTCTATTTGGACATGAGTGCCCTGGCTTAATAAAATGAATTTTTAAATGCCGCAGTTTAACACGTGACATATTTATTTTTCACTAACTAACTCTAGGAAGTGGAGCACTCTTCTTTGCCACTTTAAGAACCTGAAGTACACCTGGCTGTCTTGACATATTATTCCTGCAATTAGCTGTCATATTATGACATAATGACAAATATAGGGAGAAAGACACTTTTTGTTGCATTAGAGATTGATCTCAAGACTTTGAGCTTGCAAGATAGACATTCTACTTCATGAATCACACCTCTAGCACTTTTTTACCTTGATTATTTCTCTGTAGGGTCTTTCTTTATGTCCAGGGACTGTGATCCTCCTATTTGTGTTTCCCATGTCACTGGAGACAACCAGTATACCCCTGTGCATTGCCATTGTGCTTCCCCTATAGTTAGGAAAACAGACATGCAAATTGTTTCCAGCCATTGGTGAAAAGAAAGGAAGAAAGCTCTAAAAATTAAATCCCCTCACTAACAAATTCTCAAAGAAACAACCATCCCATTAATAAGTGAGCTAAAGAATTAAAGCGAGACTTCTTTGAAGAGGAAATAAGAATGGCCAATAGACACATGAAGAAATGCCCGACACCTCTGGCCATAAAAGAAATGCAAATTAAAACAACATTGAGATTCCACCTCACTCCATTTAGAATGGCCATGATCAAGAAATCTAATAACCACAAATACTGGCAGGGATATGGCCAAAAGGGAACATTAATACACTGTTGGTGGGAGTGTAAACTTGTTCAAACACTCTGGAAAGCAATATGGAGGCTCTTCAAAAGACTAAACATAGAGATTCCATATAACCCAGATGCCCCTCAGTAAATGAATGGACCAAGAAGATGTGGTATTTATATACAATGGAATTCTATGCTTCCATCAGAAAGAATGTCATTGCTCCATTCATCAGGAAATGGAAAGACGGAAAAAATAATATTAGGTGAAGTTAGGCAGACCCAAAGAAACATAGGTTCTGGGGCCAGGAGTTTGGCCTAGTGGTAGAGTGCTTGCCTACCATGCAAGAAAACCGGGGGGTCAATTCCTTGGTATCATTTACATAGAAAATCCAGAAGTGGTGCTGTGGCTCAAGTGACAGAGCTCTAACCTTGAGGAAAGCCCAAGGACAGTGCTCAGGCCCTGAGTTCAAGCCCCGGGACTGGCAAAAACAATTAGTATAGTCCTAGAAGAGGATCACAATAACTCAGTAATACATACATATGACCATATAAGATGAGGCTTAGTGAAATGAACTCCAAGAAACAAAACAAGAGGGTTTTCTTTATTGTTGCTGTTTTTAATGTACCATGTGAAGTTATTTCTTTCTTCTTTCTTTTTTTTCTCCTTTACGGAAGAAAAGGGGAACAACAAAATGGTGAGACAGGGGACAAAGAGTGAACCAATGTAACAGTGATACTCACAAGACACTATGTTGTGAATGATTTTTATAACTTCGGGGGGGGGGTGGGTAAAGGGAAGGGAAAATGGAGGAAAAACAAGGGAAGGGGCAACAATGCTCAACAAGAAATGTACTCCTTATCTTACATATATAACTGTAACCTCTCTGTACATCACCTTTACAATGAAGTTTTTTAAAAGAATTTATTTTAAATTCCTAATAGCCAGCTTGATGGCTTCCTACACTCCTAACTACTCAGGAGGCTGAGATCTAAGGATCACAGTTCAAAGCCAGCCTAGGCACTAAAGACGGTGAGACTCTTTTCTCCAATTAACCACTAGAAAATTGGAAATGGTGCTGAGGCTTAAGGGGTAGAGTAGTAGCCTTGAGCTGAAGAGCTCAGGGACAGTGCCCAGGCCCAGAGTCCAAGTCCCACCACTGACAAAAAAATTCCTAATAGATACTACATAGAGAATGCCAGCTGTGAGCCAAGTGCTTTATATACATTGCTTTAAGCAAACATCACAAAATGGAAAGTAGGCATTAACTTTATTTTTCTAGAGGATAAAATGGAGACAGAGATAGGTTAAACAATCTGCATTTTTTAGTTAATTAATGATAAAGCTGGGATTCCATTCCATACATGTATTACCCTAGCATTCATGTTCCTTTTGATATCTGTGGGGCAGTACACTTTAATGTTTACAGAGAGATCATGCTAGAACAATTTTGACTCCGTAAGCTTAGTGTCTGAGGACAGTGTATTTCTGAAAAGGATCTTGAGTCACCATAGATGTGGTACAAATTATTTCCTTAGGAGATGCTACCTAGAAACTGTAGAGGTATGAAGAAGGGAGAAGGGAAAGTAAGGTACCAAACAGGGGTATGTTAATAGACAAGCCAACCTGAAGAACAGGGGGGGAGGCCAGTCCTGGGCTTGAGCTCAGGGCCTGAGCACTGTCCTTGGACTTTCTCAAGGCTAGAGCTCTACCACTTGAGCCTCAGCACCACTTCCAGCTTTTTTCTATGTATGTGGTACCGAGGAATTGAACCTGTGTCTTCATGCATGCAAGGCAAGCAAGCTACCACTAGGCCAAACTCCCGGCCCTGCCAGGAGACATTTTTATTAGGGAATTCCAGGCGAAGGTGCAGAACACTCCAGAAAATCCCAAAGAGAGGCAGGAGAGCTGGAGTCAACCATCACTGGATTAGGTCTTCTCCCTAAAGGGCATAATTCACTCTCCTGTGCTTTGAGTTGGATTCTAGAGGCCAGAGAAAATCATCCGAATATGCCAATTATTTCAAGCAATTGCATTTAGCATATGCAGATATGTATATGCTGTGTGGGGGTCATGGTAAGCTTATTCATTTTCTATCATTGCCTTAGCACTTTATTCCAAAGTTAGTGGTATAAGCAACAAAAAAATTCTTATGAATAGATTGGGTTCAAATTGAATGAATCTCCTTCCAAGATTGTTCAAAGTGGTTGTGACTATGAGGGCTATGATCCTCCTGTTTCTACTTCCTGTCACAAGACTCCATTTCAACTCTTTTTTTATGAAAACAATGTATTTTTTTGCCAGCCCTGGGGCTTGAACTCAGAGCCTGAGCACCGTCCATGGACTTTCTCAAGGCTAGCACTCTACCACTTGAGCCACCGCACCACCTCTGGCTTTTTCTATGTGGTCCCAAGGAATCGAACATGGGTTTTCGTGCATGCTAGGCAAGCACTCTACCACTATGCCAAACTCCTGGCCCATAATGCATCTCTTTAAAATTTTTTACTTTATTGTCAGGGTGCTGTACAGAGGGATTATAATTCAATCATTCACAAGGAAGTGAGTACATTACTTCTCCAACATTGTAAATTTCAGGTGTGCACCACCATACCCAGCTATTTGTTGAAATGGAGTCTCAGGAACGCACTACCACTTGAGCCACAGCACCGTTTCTGGCTTTTTTCTATGTATGTGGGACCGAAAAATCGAACCCGGGTCTTCGTTCAGGAACTTTTTGACTGGACTAGACTTGTGTCCATTTCATCTTCCAAACTAGCAATTTGTGGTCCCTGCAAACCTCTCCAGCATCCCCTGCTACCTCATCTTTCCTCTGCTTACCACTTCTGTATTCCTTTCTGTGAATATCATGGGATTGCATTAAGTTTACCCAGATAATAAAAAAATATTCTTGTTATAAATTTAGCTAGCTAGTAATTTTAATTCAATCTGCAAAGGGCTTTTCTCAGCAGTACCTACATTGCTACTTTATTAGATACTTGGCATAGTAACCTGGATTAATGGGGGAGTCACTTTTAAAAGTATGCCTCTTAAGGTAGGGACTTAATCTTCAGAGATGTAATCCAGGGACAAGGTTGAATAGCTAATCTAACTTAGCACTAGGGTAGTATGTCTTATGAATTAGCTCCTCTTCTTAAAATAGGATTACTCCCTGAATACAAAGATGTTATGGATTCTTAAATTGAAATTTTATATACAAATTCTGGCAAATTTTTAGGTTCCCTATCTAGATTTCTCCCTGGCACACATTTTTCTCGAATTAATCCAAGTCTGTTGGTCTTTATATTTCACTTGTTCCTTCACTGCATGAACTATACCCTACACAGATACTTCATTTTGCCAGTTACCCTATGTGAACAATATTTGTAATTAATAATCTAGCAACTGCCATTAATTGGCCACTTACTTCAACATCAAATGCTGGGCCAAAAACTTAAACAAATCATGTCATTTTATCATGTGTCCCCAGTTTTAAAAGAAACTGGGGAGTACACTGAAGTTTATAAAGTTTAAATAACTTTCCCAAAATTTGATGATCAGTAGAACTAGATCTCAAACCCATGTCAGTCTGAGTGCAAAGTTTCTGGCTACCACACAGCCATTGCTTTAACTGACCATGGACTCTACCTACTTTAGCAGGTCCTATGCTCCTATACAGACAATGATACAAGCAACAACACGGAAAATGTACGGAAGAACTAGTTACATAGAAACACATTCTAATACGTGATGCTCACCATTATCTGGTTTTACTTACAGTTACTGTTTCTGATTTTTTTGTTTTATGATGGGAATCATTTTGGACATCATAGTAATGCTTTCATGTAGGGCGTTCTGTTTGTTGTATTCCCAGGCTCTGACTCAGCCTGACTTTCGGTAAATGACCAAAAATCTATAGTAAATGAATAAATGAACAAAGTTCAGTGAGCTATGTAAACCATTTCTTCATGTGCTCTGATTATACACTGGAGAATAGTTGGCCTCAAAATGAGAGCATGTACATTGTGTTAGCTTTTTCTTTACAGTGAAAAAAAAAATAGCTGATAAGCTAGGCTTAAGGAAGGAAGGATTTTCTTTGACTCACAGCTTCAGAGTCTCCGGTCCATGGTCAGATTGTTCTATGGTTGTGCACCTGTGATGAGGCAAAACATCATAGCAGAAGGGAATGACAGAACAAAGCCTCATGACAGACAGAAAGCAGAGAAAGGCGTTTGGGCTATTGGCCTTGTTCATCCCCTTGTATTCTGTTTTACCATAGCCCGTTGGATGGTGCCAACCACATTCAGGATGGGTCTTCATCTCCCAATTAATGCCCTCGCTAACCCACCCAGAGATATACTTTATGAATCTCTTAGTTCATCCAGGTTAATAATCAAGAATCACGAACACCATTCACATTATTCTCTTAACTTTCATTTTTTAGTAGGTAAAGACGAATGTGTTTAGGAAAGGAGGCCAGCCCTTGTACCTCCCAACCCATAACTGAGCATGGACTCCGAGAAATTAAATGAGAAGCTAATGAGCCTGACTTATCATGAGAGCCCAGCAGGTGGTCATCCCATAAGACAGCAGGTGCACATTCCACTGAAAAATGATGGAATCCAAATAGTACAAACTCTTCGGTGCTATTTTTTTGTATTGGAACTGGAACCCAGGGCTTTGTGCATCATAGGGCAGGCAAGGTTCTACACTAAGTCCTATATTCAAATATTATAAGCAGAACTAGATGTCAATATGACTACAATATTTCCTCTAACTTAGAGCCTTTGCAAAGCCCTCCTAAAGCATCTTACAATTCTGAGAATAGTTGATTAAACCTAGTTCTGGAAGGTTATAACCTTCCTAGCAAAACAGAACAATGCTAGCATGAAAGTAGGAAAACATCCAGACTGAGCAATGAGCCCGGTGTCTGATCTGGAAACAATGCCTACACCCAGTTGCCCTGGTGCTGCCTGTGTGTCTGCAAGTGTTGTCTCTAGGAATGTGATTTGTCTATGATGCAGGAGTTAGTGAGTTAGCTACAGCCCTTTTTATCATTTGAATGGTCCATGTTTGTGTCTGAGGGGAGCAGAGCAACAACAGCGATGAACTGATAATCCTGAGCAATGTGCAAGCATTGTCCAGAACAAGACCACGAAGGGAAAATGTTGGGCTGACATTCAAAACAGAATTTCCCTACTCTCTGGATGTTGACACTTGCCCTCTGATGTTCCGAGGTTCCTTTGAGTGGTTGAGTAGTGTTGATTTTGGAGAAAAAAACAGAGCTCTGAAACATACAGGTCCTTCCCTAGAGGGTGTTACAGGAATCGAGAGGTCAATTTGTCCAAACCAGTAAGGCCTCACCTCTGCTTTGAGTAGATAGGGAGAGAGGAAGAGATGAACAATAAGCAATAGCTTTTTTAAGAAGCTCAGCTTAATCACCTTATCTCATTACAAGATGCCTCTAGTCAGTCTGACTAGAAGCAATCCACATAAAGGACTCTCTATGATGCTAACAAGTGGAATTTTTCTTTAATTAGAGTGACTTCTCTGATTCTGGGAAAGCAATCATTCTCAGTTATCTAGGCGCCACAATCCACACTATTAAATCAGGGTTAAGACTCAGCAGCTAGATACTAGTCACTTAGCCCCCCCCCCCGAATTATTCTTGAAAACTGAATCAAAAGTACATTATCTTGGGCTTTTTTTATGTAATAGATTTAGATTTCTACTATGCCAAATTGCTGGGATGTGGCATGAGATAAAAGAAAAAGCTAGGCCGGGAGGTTGGCCTAGTGGTTAGAGTGCTTGCCTAGCATACACGAAGACCCAGGTTCAATTCCTTGGTACCACATACATACAAAAAAGCTGGAAGTGGTACTGAGGCTCAAGTGGTAGAGCTCTAGCCTTGAGAAAGTCCAAGGACAGTGCTCAGGCCCTGTGCTCAAGCCCAGGACTGGCCAAAAAAAGAAAAAAAAAGAAAAAGCTAGTAATTATAGCCATATACATCTGAAATACCACCAAAATATTCTGAGCATTGCCACCGCTGGCTGTATAATGACCATGAGCAAGGTATGAAAATATGGAATTCCAGGGTCTTTGTGTACAAAAGAGTATAGTATTCACAAAACAAGAATTTTATCAAATCATAATGACATGATTCAAAAATATAGATGACATATTCTTGAGGTAATATAACTAAAGAACCAGATTGTATTATTATACAATATTTTATTTTATATAACATTATATGTTATATAATATATAGTATTACTGTACTATTATGCATTATTTACTATATATAATGTCATTTATATAATTATAATATATAATATATCAAATAGTAACATATATAATATACTTGTAATGTAATCTATTAAATATAATTATAATATATTAATTATAATATCATTATTCTATTGTATATCATATATACACATATGCATATTATATATCCCATATATACATATCTATGTAGACATAAATCACATGTATATACATATATGTATATATACATATATGTAATATATAATAATATATTATTGGTATTATATATTATATGTGTAAATACATATACAGTATATATACATATAAATATATACAGTATATACTGTTGTATTTATAGATTATATTACATATGACATATAATTATATATTATATAGATATATGATATGTCACATATAATATACTATTAATACATAGTATATTATATATAGTATATAAAGTATAAAGATATGTAATAATATAATTTAATATGTTATAAAACCAATCTTGTAATTATAATACAATACAATTGCATTATATTATTTAATATATTAAGGAATCAATATAATATATAAATATTATCATGTATTGTTATATTCTATAAAGTATGTCAAATATTATATAACATGATATATAATAGAAATATATAATAAAATATATAAATATATTACATATATAATCGCAATATATCATGTTGAAGATGCTATTTGAAACTTTAGAATTTGCCATTCAGAAGTGACTATTCATGGCTAAATTCTGAAGGCAACTTGAGAATTTGTTAGGCCATTAAAACAAAAATAAATACCCTGTCAGCAATGCCTAATCCTAAAGAAGAGCTTATTATTCTATACTAGTGGGAGATATCTAGGCTAATGTGATTCATATCATTTCTTGAAAATGGGTCCTGAAAGAGTGAGGATAAAGAAACAGAGAACCTTTATTCAGGGATCAAGCCTAACCTCACCAATAAGGAGTCACACTGAACAGGGTATTTCCTAAAATAATAACAGATAGTGAATAGTCCACCCAGATAGAGAGTAGCTATATTTTTTGCCAGTGATGTTGGCTTGGAATCTTTTTGAAGGTCTTATATTCTTGTCAGCTTAGTAATTTATTTAATTAGTGTTTTTTATATGTTATCCAGTATGTGTGTTAATTTTGAACTTGAAGCCGTTCAGGGTTCCTAATTCGCCTACTGTGAGAGATGAAAACTAGCATGGTTTCTGTTGAAAACCTCCAACTAGGGCCAGGAGCATGGCCTTATTGTAGAGTGATTGCCCAGCATGCACAAAGCCCTGGGTTTGATTCCCTGGAACCACATACACAGAGAAAGCCGCAAGTAGTGCTGTGGCTCAAGTGGCAGAGCATTAGCCTGAGCAAAAGTGCACAACTACATAGGCATAAAAATGTATGACTATATAGACATATGTTTTATTACATAGATTAATATGTATCTATGACATATAAACCCTCAGCCTAGTTTTAATTATGTTCTAAAATCTAAGTGCCAGTGATTGTATATAGAGATGCCCTTCTTGAGTACTTGTTTGTTAAACACATCATTTAAAATATGATGTAAAAAATCAATGTTAATAAATTCTTTAAATAAAAAGATGCCAAAAAAAGTGTCCAATGACAATGCCCAGGCCCTGAGTTCAAGCCTAAAGACTGACAAAAGAAAGGAAAGGAAGGAAGGAAGGAAGAAAGAAAGGAAGGAAAGAAGGAAGGAAGGAAGGAAGGAAGGAAGGAAAGAGAGAGAGAGAGAAAGAAAGGGAAAGAAGGAAAAAGGAAAACTTCCAACCCTGTGCTTCCTTCTGGGTATCACTGGGATTAACTCGGTGCCTTTGCCCACTGTGTGGTGATATGCAGCAAAGTCTGTAAAAAATATTTATGACCTTTCTGTTTAATAATCTGACTCTTGAGAATTCGTTCTAAGGAAATAACTTAATAGTTATAAAACACTACTAGTACAAAACAAAACATGAAAAAATTGCTTTGGGCAATCAAACACTGGAAACAACCTAACTATCCATTGCGGAAATCATTTTTCTATGAAACTAATAAAATACTTGTAATGACTACTAGAATGTGAAAGGCAATCATGATGCTAAGCTGTACTATAAAGTGAGCATAAATTTTATGTTCATTCCAATTGTAGCTTCTAGGGGGAAAATACGTTTGCAGAATAACAAAGTGATGTACCAAAATAGATACGTTGGATTGGTAGAATTGTAGTCCCATCTTACCAATTTAAATTTCTTTAATATTTTGAAACCTTAGCTTTAAAATGCAAACAATTTTGCCACTTACCTTTGACACAGGAAGAGAGAAGTATGTTTTTTTTAATTTTTACTGTAGTTCCAGTCAACAAGATTACGTTAAAGAATCTAACCCAGTGGCCAGCAAAGGGAAGATAGTTATAGGGCTGTCAGCAGCTTTTTCCTCAAATGTAGGAAAAAATCAGAAAAAAAGAGGAGAGGAAAGGACAAAAAGGGAGAGGAGAGAAGAGGAGAGGAGAGGAGGGGAGGGGAGGGGAGGGGAGGGGAGAGGAGAGGAAAGAAGAGAAGAGAAGAGAAGAGAAGAGAAGAGAAGAGAAGAGAAGAGAAGAGAAAACTTGTTCGTCAAAACACTTGTGTTTAATGATCATTAACAAAATCATATACATGGTGCTAATAACAAAACCAATGACCATATAGTGGGCTCCAAATGTAACGTGCTACAATATAGATCAAAAGCCTTATGACGTCTTGTTTTTGTTGGTGGTGGTCATGGGGCTTGAACTCTGGATCTGAGCGCTGTCCCTGAGCTCTTCAGCTCAAGGCTACCACCCTAGCCCTGGAGCCACAGTACACTTAGGGTTTTCTAATGGTTATTTGGAGGTAAGAGTCTCCAGGCCTTTAGTTGCCCAGGCTGGTTTTGAACCACTATCCTCAGATCTGAGCCTCCTGAGTAGCTAGGCTTGAGCCACTACTCCCAGCAGCCCTATGACTTCTTAAATGTATTGATTCTGACTTAATGTTAGCTCTCATAATTTCTTATTGTACATCCAGCCCCTAATCCATGAAAATGGAAGTTGATCTTATGTCATCAGGTCCTGTCCGGCCTCTTTTCTCATGAAAAATGTAATGCATACCTCAGGAGAAAATATAACACGCGTTCAATGTGAAAATCCCTATCTCTCCTCACAGTTCACATGTGAGATAGCACATAGCATCCAATACCTCATCAGTTGTCTTCCAATGAATGAAATCTTACTCCTTTTAATCATGTGATAGAAAATGAACCCCCTGAGATGTCCAAACTGTACAATCTTCAGAATTTGTGAATCCAACATTTTGTGGCATGAAAGACTTATTAAACCTTGCTGGATTAGAGACAGAAGACTGAAAATCAAAAGAAGAGAGATTTAAAATGTAAAAGTTATTGTTTGCTGGTATTGGCTGTAAGGATGAGGTAAGGGGCCAAATAGACAAGGAATGTGGGTGGTCTTAGAAGACAGAAAGCTCCCTCAGCCAACAGCCAGCAAGAAAACTGTCCTATGGCCATGATGAGCTTTCTGCCAACAACTTGAATAGTGAGGGAATGACTATTCTTCTGCAAAATGCAAAAGGAACTGTAGCACTATGACATTTTAATTTACCAAGTTATACCAAAGCCACAAAAAAACTACTGTAAATAGAATTGATGGAGATAGAGAGGAGTCCTTGCTGATAATTTTGAAGGTAACTTGGCAAATGCCAGACAGATTAGCTGATTCTCTAGAGCAGTATGATGTCTGTCTCCCAGTCTCATTATGCTAGGTTCACCACATGTCAGCTCAAAGCATAGGAAAGACAAAGGTGGGCCCTGAGGAGCTTGGAAGAAAAGATAGGACTGTATCGGAAACAAGAGGTTAAGTGGTAGGATATTGGCCTCCCTCCTTCCCGTCTTCCCTCTTTCTCCCTCTCCCTCTCCCTCTCCCTTTCTCTTCCTCCCTCTCTCTCTTCCTCTCTGTCTCTGTCTTTGCCCCCCCCTTCCGCACCTCCCTCACGGTTCTGTGAGTCTTGTGAGTATTTTCCCCTGTTAGGCTATCATTGACAAACCTAGAGGGAATTGTTTGAAAATGAGGAAAATAACAAGCCACGCTTCAGTAGCTCAGGCCTGTAATCTGGCTACTCTGGGGGCTGAGATCTGAGGATTGCAATTCAAAGCCAGCCAAGCAGGAAAGTCCATGAGATTCTTATCTCCAATGAAGCACCAGAAAACCAGAAGTGGAGCTGTGGCTCAAAGTGAGAGAGCACTAACCTTAAGTGAAAAAGCTTAGGGACAGCACCTAGGTCCTGAATTCAAGCCCCCAAACTGACCCTCAAAAAGTGAGTTAAATAAGTAAAAGGAAAAACAACACAGTGTCAACAGCACAGACTTCCAAGGACTCTAATGCTCTCTGAAAAATCCCCATACAATGTTAGTTGGAAATGAGCTTAAATGGGGAATTTCCTGAGCACCTTACCTATTGTTAGGAAGCCAAGCTGGCTTTCTCAACTATACTTATGCTACATCGTCATACCACACAGCCCCTAGGGATATGATATTAGTGGTGTTTTTTCACCTGGTGCAATTTGTTAATGTGTATCTATAAAAAGAACAAAAAAGGTCAATGGCTTAGGTTCCATAAGAATCAGCAGTGGTTATTCAACTGGAAAGGACAATAGGAAACATGGGTCTCCAGGGAGCCACGGCATGGTCCCTATGGAACTTGGTAGCCTTTGGCAGGGCCCTTATTGAAGGATATCAATTTGATGGGTATGAAGTCATGTCCCTGGGGACTTGATTGAAAGATAATTTGTTCCTGGGACAATGGATACAAGGGACCTGGCATCATATCATATGGCTTGCTTACCTAGCTAAGTCTAGTTAATAGTCAAAGTGAATCACTGGCTCTCATA
The DNA here is from genome assembly GCF_031878675.1 of Megascapheus bottae. NCBI lineage: Eukaryota > Metazoa > Chordata > Mammalia > Rodentia > Geomyidae > Megascapheus > Megascapheus bottae. The sequence goes on along the minus strand of NC_143518.1, from coordinate 28,689,450 downwards.
ATTACACGGAAGGACCAAACTCTGAAGGAACAAGTACACATTAGCTCATCTAGAAAAGAAATTGACATTTTTCTTTGGAAATCTCCAAGGCAGATGCTTAGTAACTAGTTTGTTAAGGGGGATAATTGCTAACTAGACTCCTGGATGATTTTTAGAATCATTCTTAAAGTTATAGTAACTGACAATAGACTATGCCATATAAGATCAATTGACAGTGTCCAGACAGATATAGAATAATGTGTTAGTAACACCATTAACATTAAAATTAGAGAATGATTGGAACACATTATAAACGTGTAGAAAGATAATAATAAAATCTTCCTGTGCATTAGTTTATATAAACTAACTTTTTAAAAGGTAATGTTTTCCACTCAGATACAAGGACAGAGATCTGCCCAGAGAAGGCCTGTCTTTTCCAGTCTTCAGCTCCATACACGGATTTAAGTACACTTGGCAGTTTATGCCTGCTTATGTGTGACCAGTTAATTATTACTGTTCCTTAATATACTTCAAATTATATGGTCTCAACTTGACAAAACACTTCAACTTATGGAATCTTTATGTAAGTATCAGATAGTTATAAAGGCTAGATGGTATTAATCTGTCTTTTCTGTTATTTGAGGTATAGGTGATAAAATGGAACAATCCACGTGATGGATTAAGTATAGAACTTGGTGAAAGGAGAGAGGAGAGAGGCGAGAGGAGAGAGAGAGATTGGGGGGAAGGGAGGGAGGGAAGGAGGGAGGGAGGGAAAGGGAAAAGGAGAGGGAGGGAGGAAGAGAGAGAGAGAGAGAGAGAGAGAGAGAGAGAGAGAGAGAGAGAGAGAGAGAGAGAGAGAGAGAGAGAGAGAATGTAAGGTTGCTTAGTTAATAGTTCTCTTAGAAAGTGTCTTCTGGGGAAGATAATAAGCTTAAATTTAGGGGCTGGGAGTTTGGCCTAGTGGTAGTACTTGCCTAGCATGCATGAAGATCCGGGTTCGATTCCATATATAGAAAAAAGCTGTAAGTGGTGCTGTGACTTAAGTGATAGAGCACTAGCCTTGAGAAAAGCCCAAGAACAGTGCTCAGGCCCTGAGCTCAAGTCCAAGACTGGCAAAAAAAAAAAAAGCTTAAGACCCAGATGGGCATAACTCTAAAATAGTTCATCCAACTTGGTAAATCATTTGGTAGTTTCTTTAAAAACCAAGCATGTACTCGCTATACAATGCAGAGATTGTACTCTTTAGTCCCAGCAAGCAGCAGAGACTGAGGGGGGGGGTAGAGAGAGGGAGAGAAACAACCAGTCTTCAGCAAGGCAATTGGTTAGGCAAAATGTGGTGTACCATACAATGGACTATGAGATGACATAAAGAGAAGTGAACTCTACTGACACGTGCAATAGTTCCTGTAGGTCTCAAGGGAATTAAAGACAAGTAAAAAGAAAAAAGAACAGCAGTTGCTAATGATATCTACTGTATTACAGGAGGAAAGGAAGGTGGAAAAGAGAGAGGAAGGATAAAGGAACATCCCAAACTTGAGGATTTTATAATTTAGCTTTTGAAATCATAGAGCATGTGGTGGACCGTGGGTATAACACAAATATAAGGAGAGGAATCCACAAGACACATCAAGAACAAGTGGCTTTGCCCTTTGATTTAAAGAATCAAAGGATCATCACCTCCCCAACACTATCTTTCTCACTGGTTGCTCTTCTCATGCAATATTCCTTTCCCAGCCACTTGCCTAATCTCATCCTTCACTCCTTGTATGTTTTTCCCACTAGTTTTCTTAGCTAACTACCATTTCTCCTTCCAAGATATCCATAATAGTAGCATATTATTTGTGCAATTAAGCACATTCAGTATTTCCTCACTGTCTATAAGAAAGAAGGCTCTATCTTTGTGGATCAGTATTCTCGTTCCATCCTGTATATCCAATTATCTCCACTTTCTAAAAGTGGATAGATCCAATTATATCCACCTCCTCCAAAACCTCTCCTGACTACCTCATCCAATTGGAATTATTTTGATTCATTGTACGTTCCCCTGACTCTGTAACTGATTTCTATAAGGCCTTTTAATATTTTATATGGCATAACTTTTCTCAAGAAATAATTAACCACTGATTAAATGAAGAGCTAAAATATGATTGCTTTTAAGTAGATTACAGTTATGAGGTTTTATTAATTAGCAAATAAAAAGATAATTATGACAGGATTTGAGAATAAGAATAGTTTGGGGGCATAAAACAAAGGAGACTTAAGCCAAAAATCCAAGAAATATATTCTCAAGATCAAAACGAACTCAGAAATGTGATATTTACTTGTTGAGTTGGGTTTTTTTTCCTCCTCATGTGTCTGCCAGGAATTTTTGTTAAAAGATGACAGATTTCTATTGTCTGTTTGCATAGGAAACACCTTGTTTAACCTAATTTGTTTCATTTTTTATTACGATGTTTCTCACTACAACTATTTTTATTGCTATGGTAATTGACTTAAGCCTTTTTTTATTAAGAATTGTCACACTATTGTCTCAGTCAAAACTGTAAGCATGTTTCTTGGTATTAACATTTATGGAAATATTTACTTCCAAGAAGACTGAGGAAGCAACCTCTGAACTTTCTAAATAAGGACTCTAAGCTTTCTGTTCTCAGTAGGATGCAGCTCAGTAAAATCACTAATTCCCCTGACAGAGAAAGTGAAGCCTATGCTATGACTCAAGAATTAAGTAGAGAGCCAGGAGTGTGCCCTAGTGCTTGCCTAGTATGCACGAAGCACCAGGTTTGATTCCTTGGTACCACATACATAGAAAAAGCCAGAAGTGGTACTGTGGTTCACGTAGTAGAGGTCTAGCCTTGAGAAATCCAAAAACAGTACTCAGGCCCTGAGTTCAAGCCCCAAGGCTGGCAAAAAAAAAAAACAGAATTAAGTAGAAATATCTAGATAAAGAAGAGCACCCAAGAGCATCCAGGGATGAACAGCATATACAAAAAATCCAGATATGGTAAGTTGTAGGTTTAAAAACAAGAAGGATTTATTAATCTGGGTAGTGACATATAAGAATAGAGAAAGAAGCTTTATCTTTGTGATGAACTGGCTTGGGAACTCTGTGGTACCCTGGAGCAGAACTAGAGTCTTTCATTTATTCATTCCTTCATAAAATATTAATTGAGGGCCTTTCATATACAAAGATGTGAATAGAACTTGTAGAATATATAGGCAGTATGGTGGCCTTTGGGTGTAAGCAAGTTGCCTTGTTCAAGGGACAAAGACACAGTCCAAGGATCTGCAATGGAGAGAAAAATAGTATATGTTAATATTAGAGTTATATAGATAATATAGTTCTTTATGCATCAAAATTAGGAAATTAGGGTTGGGAGTATGACTTAGAGGTAGAGTGCTTACCTAACATGCACGAGGCCCTGGGTTCTATTCCTCAGTACCACATAAACAGGAGAAGCTGGACTTGGTGCTATGGCTCAAGTGGTAGCTTGCTAGCCTTGAGGAAAAGAAGTTCAGCAACCATGTCCAAGCCCTGAGTTCAAGCTCCAGGATTAGGAAAAAATGAGAAATTAGATTTTATTCTTGGAGCATTTGAAAACCATTGGAATTTTTAAGTTAAGGGTTCATGAATTAATTATAAGTAATTATAGCTCAACAAGATGATAGCATGGCTAGGATTGTAGCAATATAAGTTAATACAAGAAATGCATATTTAAGATATATTTTTGAGGAAGAACTAATAGGTTATGAGTGATATATTAAAGTCATAAAGACAGAAATTAATATTTCCTATGTGAGGGCTTAAGCAACTAGATGAATGAGCAATGAATTGAGATAAAGGAGGTTGAGAAATAAAATAAAATCCACAAGCTCTGTTTTACCTAATTTGAGACTTCAAGTAGATATTTCTAGCAAGTGATGGCATTATTACTGCACTGTAGAAACTGGCAAAGGACAAACTAATTTGAGAATCATTTTTTTCATATGCATGGTATTTAAAGCTGTGGAGATGGGCTACTCAGAATTGATGGAGGTTAAGAATAAGTGAAGGCTGAGTGTGGTGGCCTGTAATCCTAGCTACTCAGGAGGCTGAGATATGAGGATCTGGTTCAAAGCCAGCATGGGCACTAAAGTCTGTAAGACTCTTATCGTCAATTACCCGCCAGAAAACCAGAAGTGGCACTATGGCTCAAGGAGTAGGGCAGAGGCCTTGAACTGAAGAGCTCAGGGACAATGCCCAGACCCAGAGTTCAACTCCCACAACTGACCAAAAAAAAAAAAGGAGAGAATCAGTGAAGGCCTAGAACTCTGAGGTGAATTCAGCCTACATAGGAATAGAACACTAAGAGGATGCGATCAATACCAATCAGGCAATAGTGGTCAGTGAGTAATACAGTATAACAACAGATTATAGCTCTTTCTCCCCAGTCTAAGAGCTGCTGTATCTCACCTCCTGACCCTTTGTTCCTAAAATTCTCAAATTCAGAGACTTACTAAGGAATCACTGGTACAGACTAATAGGAAATACCCTGAACAAAAAATTTGCTTGTAAAGCATGGCCAGAGAAACTACTGAAGAAAATGCCATGCAAGTGAAGTTAGTTCTTTGGACTCCCCTTTTTCATGTTTTGTATCTTCTCTGCCTTATAGGCATCAACTAGGGATAATGTATTCCTTGGTTTTATCTCTGAAAGAAGGTGATTTGATCAATCCACAGGCAATGATTACTACCTAAATATAATCATATTGACAAAAGGAACTCCAGATGAGAATGCTGTTTGGCCCATGGTCAGCTCTTTACTTCCTTTCCTAAGGGCTGGGACAATTGTATGAATAGGGCCTTCTTAAGTTCCCATCCCATTTTACCCAACAAACATATACTGTGCATCATGCTAGAAACTAGATTTAGGTAAATGTATGATTACCATGTATTGTATAATGTAATTCTCACAATAAACCCATGTTTGGTGTGTGTGGGGTGTGTGTGTGTGTGTGTGTTGTGTATTGTGTAATAGATAAGAATTTTGGCCTATGAATGTTTCTGCAATGAAAGATTTTCATGCAGCAATATAATCTTCATCATGAATTGGTATAAATTTTGGGATGTTAATTTGACAACACAAATCTGAAATGAAACATATTTACATACTTTGACCTATCAATTTGGCCAGCATAATTACAAGTCTGCAGAAAGGTTTACATACAAAAATGTCCATTGTGATGTTTTTGGTGCTGAAAAATTAAAAGCAGATATTTAAAATGGTACAATGGAGACTATAGCTTACAGTGAAGTCATATAATGAATACAATATAGTTATTATTTATTTCCAGCCCTGCTTCAAAATTGGAAAGCTAACCCTTCTAGCATTCCATTAAAATGCCTATGTCCAATGAGAATTGTCAATGATTCACACCACCATTGCTTTGCTAAAAACCTTCAATACTTTGCATTGCCTCAAGGATAAAGGAAGAACTCCTTAGTTAGCTCTTAAGATGGTACAATTTGAAAACAAGTGTTGGGCCAGGAGGTTGGCCTAGTATAGAGTGCTTGCCTGGTATCCACAAAGACTCGGGTTTGATTTGTTGGTAACACACATACAGAAAAAGCTGGAAGTGGTGGTGTGGTTTAAGTGGTAGAGCTCTAGCCTTGAGAAAGCCCAAGAACAGTACCCAGGCCCTCAGTTCAAGCCCCAAGACTGGCCAAAAAGAAAGAAAGAAAGAAAACAAGTGTTGATGGCTCATGCCTGTTATCATAACTGAGATCTGAAGATCCTGGTTCAAAGCCAACTTAATCAGCAAAGTTTGTGAAAGTCTTATTTCCAATTTACCTATAAAAATCTAGAAATGGAGATGTAGCTCAGTGGTAGAGTGCTAGACTTGAGTGAAAAACCTAAGGAACCATGCCTAGGCCCTGAGTTCAAGCTTCAGTAACTATTCCCACACTTCTGATCCCCTCTCTCCAACTTTAGGAGTTGGTTTAAATGACCATATTCAAGACTCCTACCTCAACCTGTCTGAGATAGTCTCTCCCCTTTGAACACTTCACTCTGGGCTGGGGTGCAGCACAGCACTAATGAATCTCATCACTTAAGAAATCATCATGATGTCATAGCTTTTCCAGGACCTTTTCACTTTGTCCTCCAATTTGGCAATGTTAGCACCTCAAGATCCTCCTCAAAGAGTCTTGTCCTAAATATTTACACCCTGGCTTTTTTCTCTTAAATCCTAAACAACTTTTTTCTTGTTTGCTACTTAGGTAAAGAGGTCTTTAGTATCTGTAGATTTTTTTTCCGTATGCTGGGGCTTGAACTCAGGGCCTAGGTGCTGTCCCTGAGCGTCTTTTACTCAAGGTTAGCACTTTCCACTTGAGCAATGGTGTCCTTTCTGACCTTTTCTTTTTTCTTTTTTTTTCTTTTTTCTTTTTGCCAGTCCTGGACTTAAGCTCAGGGCCTGAGCACTGTCTTTGGACTTTCTCAAGGCTAGAGCTCTATCACTTGAGTTTCAGTGCCATTTTTGGCTTTTTTTCTATGTATGTGGTACCAAGGAATTGAGCCCTGGTCTTCCTGCATGCTAGGCAAGCATGTTACCGTTAGGCCAATCTCTTGGCCCCCTTTCTAGCCTTTTCTATTGGAGATGAGAGTCTCACAGATTTTCCTGCTCTAGCTTCTAATTGCCATCCTCAGATCTCAATCTTCTGAGTAGCTAAGATGCCAGGCATGAACTACCAATGCCCAGCTGCATAGTAAGATTGTTAAGGACTTTAAAGTTAGGAATGGGTTAATCAGTGTGTGGAAATAGTCAGAGCCCTCTGAGACCAGATATTATGTCTATTCTCACCCAAACTGAGGAAACAGCAATTCTCTAATATAGGAAAGCACAAAACATTGGATTGTAATATATTTTATAAAAATCCCTTAGCAAGAGTCAAATTATTATTCTTTTTATTTATTTATTATTCTTTATTATTCTTTTTATTGTGGGGATAATGTACATAGGGGTTTCATTTGCATTCATCAGATAGTAGATCCATTAATTCTTGCACATTGATACTCATTTTTTTGTGCCAGTCCTCGTGCTTGAACTCAGGGCCTGAGCACTGTCCTTGACTTTCTCAAGGCTAGAACTCTACCACTAGAGCCACAGCAACACTTCTAGAGCCACAGCACCACTTCCGGCTTTTTTTCTCTGTATGTAGTACTGAGGAATCAAACCTGGGTCTTTGTGCTTGCTAAACTCCTGGTCCCCTTTCTCATGTTTTTGTCCTGGTTTCTCTCCCCAGACCCCTCCTAATCAGCAAAACATAAAAAGACATGAAGCACTAAGGAGTGAAAATTTGAGTAGAGAAGTTGGTCTCTTATGAGGAGCTAACCTTGAGGAGATCACATTTTTAGAACAGTTAGAGATATGACATTTGTCCTACCCTAATCCTTCACCTCAGGCAGCACACACAATGCTAAGCTTCTATCCTGTGTTAGTTTAGTATGGGGAGTCTAAGGGCTCCAGCATGGCTCCCTTACTGTGGGGAGGGCACAGTCCAGCTGTAAGTATAATTCCTTGTTATCCTTCAGATGAGCATGTGGGATCATTCATCTGTCTTGGTTAACTCTCAATCACTCTAGGCTTCTTCTGGATCATCCCCCTGTGACTGGTCACATTTGGACCCATTAGGTCCTTGCTTACTGGTCTCCCTTCGAATTACTAGCGTCAAGAAATCACTCTCTACCAACCATGCTCCATTTTCCTAGTTCTATTTATTAGCCTACTTGTCACTATTCCATTCCACTCCCTCTCTCTCCAGACCTCCACTACCCTCCCTTCCCCTCAATGTAATTGATGGCCTTATTTATTATTCTCTTCGAGAATCCGAAGAACCAGGTGTGGGTGGCTGATGCCTGTAATCATCACTACTCAAGAGAGCTGAGGATCGTGGTTCAAAGTCAACCAGGCACTAAAGTCCAGAGACTCTTATCTGCAGTTAACTATTAGTAAAACAGAAATGGTGCTGTGGATCAAGTGGCAGAGCACTAGCCTTGAGCTGAAGAAGAGCTCAGGGGCAGCACCCAGGCCGAGAGTTCAAGTACCACGACTGACCTAAAAAAAAATCAGAAATAAGTTTGCACAGACCCACATTGCCCCATGCATCTTTCCCAAGTACTTTGCTCTTGTTACCTCTTGATACCACAGATGTCTGTGCTCCAATCTAAGGCATACCTATCTACTTTTAAATGTCTTTTTTTTTTTGCCAGTCCTGGGCTTGAGCTCAGGGCCTGAGCACTGTCCTTGGACTTTCTCAAGGCTAGAGCTCTACCACTTGAGCCTCAGCACCACTTCCAGCTTTTTTCTATGTATGTGGTACCAAGGAATCGAACCCGGGTCTTCGTGCATGCGAGGCAAGCACTCTACCACTAGGCCAAACTCCCGGCCCTTAAATGTCTTTTTAGAATTTTTTTACTTTGTATTGTTATTATAAAGGTGATGTACAGAGGAGTTACAGTTATAGGTAATGAGACAGGTAATGAGTTCATTATTTGAGAATAGATTAACTGCTAAAAGCTTTATTCCCTGTGGCTCAATTATTTTTTTCTTATATTAGGGGAATTCTTTTCTTAAACTTGATTTCTTTTGTGTAAATGTTAAGAATGATAAAAAATATATATAATCTGATAAGTTCTGGCCACTTCTATGTTAATTAGGCAATCTGTCAATGTTTGGTAAATTCCTATTTATATAAAGCACCAGCTAATAGAAAAGTTTAAGGTATGTGGTTCTGACATGTAGATTTAAAAATTTCCCTGGCAGATAATAATATACATTATAACCAGGGATCACTTATGCTGACTTGTCCACATCAGTCTTAGTTTACTCCTGTTGCCTTAGAAAAATTATTATTATTTGTTTATTTTTTAATCAACTATGGGGGGGCTGAAATTTTTCATTCAAAGCTAGCACTCTACTGCTTTCAGCCACAGCTCCACTTCCAGTTTTCTGGTGGTTAATTGGAGATAAAAGTCTCATGGAGACTTTGCTGAATGAGCTATTTCTTTTGTTGTTGTTTTTTGTTTGCCAGTCCTGGGATTTGAACTCAGGGCCTGTGCAGTGTCCTTGGACACTTTTTGCTCAAGGCTAGCACTCTGCCACTTGAGCCACAGCACCACTTCCATTTTTTTTTTCTGTGTATGTTATTCTAGGGAATCGAACACAGGGCTTCATGTATGTTAGGTGAGCACTTTACCACTAGGCCACACTCATAGCCCAAGGGCTGATTTCGAACTGTGATTCTTAGATCTCAGCCACCTGAGTAGCTGGGATTGCAGGCACGAACCATAAGTGCTTGGCTAGAAAAACATATTAAAAATGTTTCAGTCACTCTAAAACCTTTCATGTTTTGATGACAAATTGCATAGTCATGCTGACTATAACAGAAAGATTTACACAGACACATCCTTTAAAAAAATTCAGAGAAGAGACATCACAGAGAGATTAAAATTAGAATACATTTCATGGACCTAGGGGTTCAAAATAAATACTGAGGGAGAAGCAGAAATATTTAAGAAATGAGAGAAAAGGGAAGGTCACATAGACACAAGAATGTCGGTAACCTTTGATAAAGAGAGAACACATTGAGAGAAACAGTTGCATTGTTTTTGGAACAACATGGGAATAGTTGTTTAGGTTAAATTAAAGAGAGTCTTCAATGAAGTTCCAATGATTTAAAATTTATTCTTAGGGAGAGAGAGAGAGAGAGAGAGAGAGAGAGAGAGAGAGAGATTGAAAAATTTTGGCGAGACAGAGAGAGAGAGAGAGAGAGAGAGAGAGAGAGAGAGAGAGATTGAAAAATTTTGGCGAGACAGAGAGAGAGAGAGAGAGAGAGACATGGAAAATTTTGGCCAGGGAGTGATGTTTTAAAACCCTAATCTTTAAAAAAAAATTCTTCTTCAGGCAATTGAGCCTTTTCTTTAGCAGTCTAAGTGAAGATTGCTTTGGAGAAACTGTAATTCTTGTGTAAGTTTTTTCTCAGAAGTTTCCCTGGAAAGTCTTTTAGTATGACTCTACTTCTTTATGAAGATAGAAATTGTTTTCCCAATAACCATGGTTCCTGTGGTTCTGGGACTATGTAAACAAAATCATAGTTTTGTTACCAGAGTATTAGGAAATTATACTTAACCCCAAACTATATCTTCTGCCATGGTAGACAACCTACTGTAAATAGGTAGAACCTATTTATTTCTTATCTTCAAAAATTCAAAAACTAATATACATACTTGGTCTAATATTTCTTCCAGTATTAGAATGTGATGTTTTATATACTCTGGCAATAATCTTTGAAAATGCAAAGCTGGAGAAAACTTCAATCAACGAAGATATGAGATGAAATTGGCATGGAGAAAGCAAATTTTCTGGTGGTAGTGGTTGGCTGGATTAGTGTTAAATGGGTGAATTGAGGGTAATCCTTGGTAGGTGAAAGATAATAAATAAAGGAAGTAATTAGCTAGGTATTGGCAGTCATGAGATTCAAAACTTTTGTTTTACTTAAGCATGGAAATGAAAAAGGAAATGAAGTAATCATGGGGAGTAGAATCAATAGTCCTGGATGTCTATGAAACATTAATATAATCAAATCTATCCTGTATTTCATCAAAGGAACTATGAGAGAGATCTTTGTCATTTGATGGAGGTATGTACAGGTATACAAGATGAGAGTTAGGATATACCATAGATCTGTTTGAAATGTATTCTGTTGTCTATCAACAAACTACACTACCTCTTCCTTTCTTGTATGTGTATATTTGCTTGGTGCTGATTCAGAAATGTACTTAGTATAGAAGAATCAACAAAACCTAACAGCACTCTAAGGTGATAGGAAATACCTAGATGCTCAAGAAATATTCAGACTAAACATTTTTTCCACTGGTTTTCCTGAGAGTGTTGTTAAATCAGTCAGCTCCTTCATAGCTGAATGCCACATGAGCTAAATTCCAATTCAGATATTTTCCAGCAACTTTCTTGCAGAAAAAATTATCAGATGCCAAAATCTTACTTCCCCCTCCAGGATATAGTGAGTCAGGTAGAAAACAAATATCAAATGTCAAAATCTTACTTCCCCTTTGGGTAAAAATAAGCCTGGTGAAATTTGTTTGTTTGTTTGTTTGTTTTGGCAGTCCTGGGGCCTGGACACTATCCTTGGACCCTTTTTGCTCAAGGCTAGTGCTCTGCCACTTGAGCCATAGCATTACTTCTGGCTTTTTCTGTGTCTGTGGTACTGAGGAATTGAACTCAGTGCTTTGTGCATGTTAGGTGAGCACTCTACCACTAGACAACACTCCTAGCCAACCTTGGTAACTACTTAATATCTGTTTTAAAAAAAAAAAAGCCTTTCAGGAGGTCTATATCACTTTATAACTACCAATAACCAAGTACATAAAGCTCTACAGGCTCCTACCAAAATTCATAGTAGCCCTACAACAGGTTCAGCTAGGCTCTTTGGTTGATGTGACCCTCCAAAATAAAAAGGCCCTGGACTTATTGACCGCTACAAAAAGAGGAAACTTTCCTTTTCTTAAAAAAAAAAAAAAAAAAAACAAAAAAACAAAAAAAGTATTGGCCACGAGTTTGGCCTAGTGGTAGAGTGCTTGTCTAGCATGCACTGAGACCCGGGTTTGATTCCTTGGTACCATATGAATTAAACAAACAACAACAAAAAAGCTGGAAGTGGTGCTGAGGCTCAAGTGGTAGAGCTCTAGCCTTGAGAAAGTCCTAGGACAGTGCTCAGTGATAACTTCTGGTAACAACAGTAGATTGTCACAACAAAAACAATTGGCAGTTTGGAAAGTGAATCACATAGGTAGGAAATTCTCTCTGTCTCTCTTTCTGTCTCTGTTTCTCTCTCTCTCTTTGGTAAAAGTCCTGGGGCTTGAACTCAGAGCCTGAGAGCTATACTTGCTCTTCTTATATTCAAGGCTAATGCTCTTCCATTTTTCCATTTGAGCCACAGCACCACTTCCAGCTTTTTCTGAGTAAATTGTTGGAGATAAGAGTCTTATGAATTTCTTAGGCTTCCCTCAAATTACAATCCTCAGATTTCAGCCTCTTGAGTAGCTAGGATTATAGGAATGAACCACTAGCTCCTAGCTGTGTGTCTTTTCTTTTCTTTTGAGAGTCAAGATTTCAAGAATGAAGAGTTTCTAATAGTAAGACTGATGAACTCTGCGAGGCATAGTTAAGTTATCTGGAACCATCAGCTCAAAAATGAGTCACCTAAGTCTTCTAGAAGGATATTAGGTGAACACTCATCTTCCTCTCCCAGTTAAAACTTTCCCCCAATGCCAACTCTTAAGGGTCATTTTATTTTATTAGAGAAAGTGATTACTTTCCTTACAAATATAAATGCAAGCAACCAATGACATGAAAATTAAAAAAAAAAAAGTAACAAATAGCCAGTGTCGAGACATTGCTAAAATATGGAAGAAATGCCTTTGGACTAGAGAGAAGAAACTTCTCAGAAGGCAAACTAACACTTGATCTTAGAATGAAACAGAAGACCATCAGGAAGTCGGATGGCTGGTAGAGAGCTGAGTGCTTAACAGCCTGATGATTAGTCCATGAAAAAACACTGGACTTTAGGAACATGTTAATTCATTAATTCATTGCATATGTAAAGAATGCCTATTATCTGCCAAGATAATAGTTACTTGGATGGAGAAGATTTCACATTTGGAACAATGCTCCTGAGCCATTGGATAGGCCTCTAAAGAACCAAGTTCCAAAAGAATTAGCCATTGGGGCCAGGAGTTTGGCCTAGTGGTAGAGTGCTTGCCTAGCATGCATGATGACCCAGGTTCGATTCCTTGGTACCACATACATAGATAAAAGCCAGAAGTGGTGCTGTGACTCAAGTGGTAGAGCAATAGCCTTGAGAAATCCCAAAGACAGTGCTCAGGCCCTGAGTTCAAGCCCCAGGACTGGCAAAAAAAATGCTAAAAAGAATTAGCCATTGGACCTCAGTTAGATGTGAAGCTGGTTCAGTTACTGATAAAAGTTTTCCTCTTCATTATTTCTAGTTGGAAATCTTCAAGGTTTCATCCTACCAATCTAAAATCATAGGATCTATGGACATTTGAACAAAAAAGGCACTCTTTTAAAAAACAGTCTAACGTAGTTTAGCATTTTAGTTCTAATTTTTTTAAGAAAAAAAAGGGCAACCCTTTAAAAAACAAAAACCTACCTACTTTGCAGGTTCAGGAAAATGCTGGCTTTCCTATTTGTTAAGCAGATTATAAAAGCTGGAAGTGGTGCTGTGGATGAAGTGGTAGAGCATGAGCCTTGAGAAAGCCTAAGGACAATGCTTAGGCCCTGAGTTCAAGCCCTATCACTGGCAAAAAAAAATTTTTTTTTCCTAGTTCCATAACGCTTTCAGCTTAATATTTAGGTTCACTACATTTGGTGATCTAAATCTAGCTAGACACTAAATGGAAAAAAGAACAGAGAAATTCACATTTCTGGGGAAAAAAATGCAGGATAACCTTAAAATAATTTCATGTAATGTCAAAAGCAGTAGAAAGGTTAAACAGGATGAAGATGGAGAACTGAATACTTTCCAACAAAGTGATTACCAAAACCTTACCAAATATTCAGAGATACTTTCTCAGTTTCATCCAGCAAATACCAGGGTGGTAACATAATTGGCTTTATAGTTGTAGAAACAAAACTTAAACACTACACCTTGGCAGAGATAAAGGACACGAATAAAGGCACGTGGAGGAAGCTGCAGGAGAAGCTTGCCCCCAAGGGGCCTGAGGAGAAGCATAAAGCCTGGGCTCGGGTTTTGTCTTGTCCACATACCTGAGTGGACTCTTGTAGGTTGCTTTCATCAATAAAACCACTTGCTTTCCCCACACAAAAAAAAAACAAAAACAAACAAAAAAAAAAAACCCCAAAACCTGTAACAAATAACAGCAGAACAGAAACTGAATATTCACAAGTTTTGGGTCACTGTGTTTATTTTACTTACGTCTCTCAGCAAATATTAACTTGGATACTTAAATGTCATTTCAATTAGGTATCTCTTTAGTCCTTCATTGATTACTTCAAGGATTTTAGTCACAAATACATCCCTTTCTTCCACAAACTTCTGAAAAAGATGAACACCTCCACCAACACCAAAATAATGTGCTTTGCTGGCCAAAAGCACCCGTCCATTTTTCCCCAACAGTCTGAGGAATGTCTGGTGCAAAGCACTATAATAGTCTGGGTTGTAAATGGTTTCAGAGGTGAGAATGAAGTCATATTTTACAAAGTGTTCTTCACTGCTTAATACAAGCTTACAAAACTCAGACCATTCCCCAGAAAAAAACCGACATTTAGATAGTTCTTGTGCTACTTTTGATTTTCTGCATCTTTTCACATCTGGTTCCTTGGCATCATTTTCTTCATCATCCAAAGTGGAGTTACCTAATAAATTAGGTAAAGTCACCTCATCAATCACTAAACTGTTATAATCTTGAAAATGAATTTCTTTGGCCCCTACTTTGAATGCAAATATACCTAGCAACCCTGATCCGCAGCCAAGATCCAACACTTTTTTCCCAGAAAAGTTCACTTTGGCCTTTGTGAAATGAGCCAGAAGATCAAAAGTACATTCCCAGATTTTTAAGCCTCCTTCATAAACACCTGGAATCAAATCAGAGTGTGAGGAAAAGCTTTTTGAAACTATGTTTTCTCCAGGGAAGTTTCCTTTCAACAAGCTGTTTTTCACTACTGACATTCTAATATGCTGGATATCTGGTAACATTTCTCTGGCTTTATTTTCTAACACTTTCTTCAAATCTTGAGGTATAGCATGTTCTTTGGCAACTCTCAAGCAGGGCTGTTTTTTATCTGGCTCCAAATCACTTGACCCATTAGTTGCTCTTAGTGGGCTTTCAGGATCTTGGGAGGGGTCTATATTTTCCATTAATGTAGTTTTCAACAAATGATCTTGAGGCACATCAGACAGTGCTTTGGAACATTTTCTGTCCCTGTGTATTCCTTTCTCATTTTCTGAGGCTGATGATTCTTTTGGGGAATCCAGGGTCAAAGCTCCATCTTCAAGGGTGGTAATCTGGTCTTCTATTGTGAAATTAAATTGAAAGGTCATTCTCTTCTTATGTGCACCCAATCCTTCAATTCAAAGGAAGATGCTTCAACTTCTGAACAATGTGATGACATTCAAATCTGCTTCAATTATGCAATGAGTTTTCATTGGGTCTGTTTCTGTTTAGCGGCTTATGCACCATGACAAATATTTAGAATTGTTTGCAAGATTTTTGAGGTCTTTGTTCTTCTTTCAATTTAGCCCTAAAGTAGAAAAAAAAAAAAAAACAATCAAAAAACAATGATTACAGCAAAATGTCTAGTTTGCTAGAATATCTAATAGCTTTCCACATATACCACCTTTTTCTAAAGTAGCTGTGTAAGTAATGTGTATTAGGTTTAGGAAAAGACACACTGAACTTTTAGGCTCAAAAGTTAGAGAGTAAATTAAAAACAACAGCAGCCAAATGAGCATAAAGTTCAAGAAAAATGTTATTCATTTATTTATGCATGCATGCTACACTGAGGTTTGAACACAGGGCTTTGCTTTTTGCTAGGCAGGTGCTCTATTTTCTTGAGCTATGCTCCTAGCCTTAAAGACCATAACTTTCAGACAGGAAGGCCTAGATACATACAAATATACCCAACCTCTAAATAGACATTATCTCCTCACTTCAGTTACTGCCTGAAAAAAGTAAACAGGAACTCAAGGTTGCAGTGAGCATCGCTTTAAAAATACAGACAGGTCATATTCTGGTGTGTGTAAATTTATTCGAATGACCCCATCTAAAGCATGTAGTCCAGACCTGCGAACTTAAGTGATTTCCGAATGAAATAATAAAGATTAGTTTGAATGTAAAGCTGAGACAAGATTAGGGCACTGTATTTACTGGAGGTCTATACCAAGTGGAAACGGCTTCATTGAACATCTTTGTACTGACTATACAGCACACTCAGTACTTCAGATTTCAATTCGTACAGTTCTCGCAGGTGGGGCATTTATTCCCTTTGCACAGGGAAACACACGATTAAGCCGACTTAAAACAACAAACCAAACCTATGCCCCCACGTTGTGGGTCACATGGGACCTTTAACCTTGGCAATCTGCAATCCACACGGGGACTGAGGAAAGCAAACCTGTGGAACTCCTACCTTATCTCCTCCGAAATGTCTTACCTAGTTGTAAAAACGGAACAGCCAGGCGATACAGGACTCAGGAGGTTTGCTGGGCGTCCAGGTAGGCCACGCCGGAAATCAACCAGGCTCTTCCGGCGTGAAGGCGCGCGCACCAAGGAGTCGAGTCCTCCTGAAGGCTAGAGGGCCCCAGCTTCCGGTCCGCGGGGAGCGTGAGCTCAGCCGGGAACTCGCTTCCCGCTTCCTCTCTATGGTTTCAGGAGGGCGCGCAAAGCTTTCTGGGTCGGCGTCACTTCCGGCGTCTGTTGTGGCGGGACCGGTATGAAGTGGCGGTCGTCGGCGAAAGGATGTCTCAGGAACGCACGGCCCTGGCGAGCGCGGTGCCGCTGGAGGAAGTGACTAGTTGGCCGGAGGAGATGTGCCGGCGGGAGCTGCCCTCTGTCCTGCCGCGGCTGCTCATATCCTTGGCGGTTACGCGGTCCGGAGGGGAGTGGGAAGGGGCGGCGGGTCGCGGACGCCCATGGCGGCCGGGACGATTTCTTGCTGGGGAACCCAGAACGCCAGCCGTGAGGCCGATTAGGGTTTGTTGTCGAGGTTTTTGTTTTGTTTTGTTTTTTTACCATCCGTAAAGGAGGTGTCAAGTGGGAGCTCTGCCTCTCCTCTGGTTCTGCAGCGTGGGTGTCGTTCTGCTCTGGTGCCAAAGGTTGAAAAAGACACGCCATCACGAGCAGTGTTTTCCCGCTCCCGCCGCTCCTCCGGGATCTCTTGCCCTTTGATTGCTAAGGAGAGACAGATGCTTCGCTCCTTGACTTCAACCTGCGGTCTCCGAACCGGGGAACGCCGCCGTTTGCCAGGCGCTGACAGTTCCGCAGTGCCTGCCTTTGTGGTGGTAAATGCGGCCGCAGGACCCAGCCCTGCGGGTTAAAAGGCCTTGGAGCTTTCCATCCTCCTACCACCCTCTGCCTTCCAGTAGAGCTTGAAGCTATTTTGGCACACACACTTGGCTTTTTGGAAGTTGTGTTATTCAAGTCTTAGCGCTAACGTTAGCATCTTAGAGGTTGTCAGTTAACTCTAGAGTTGTCAGTCTTATGTAGTCTCCCCAAACCCGTCCTGTTAAACTTACATCACGTTGTCCGATGGAATTTACTAGAGAGCATTTGATTATTAACAGAAATGATCTTACTTTCTCTCCCTCACTGACTAGTAAAGTATAAAGACAGGGATTTCATTTTGCCCACTGAATTTATCCTCAGCACCTAGAACGATGCATGGATTATGTGTTTGGTAAAAATGCTAAAAGTGTGTTTCAAAAATGCTTGAAGGTCTCAGACAATATTATGCCAGTATTTTGTAGTATTCTTAAGCTCAATGAAATCAGAACACCTGTACATATTTTCATAATGTTTAGTCCTTACCTATGTGCTTACATTATGTAACATAATTGTGAAATGGCAAGACTCTTTGAGCATCACTGGAATTTGCTTACATTATGTAACATGACTAATTCTGAAATAGCAAGACTCTTTGAGCTTCATTGGAATTTTTCCATAAGATAAATTTTAATGAAATTCCATAAATTCCTGAATGAACTTTTATCATTTTTGCTGCTGCAAAACACAAATATTAAGATTGTGGGAGTCAATTCTTGTATTATTGTGATGGTTATGTTTTTCATTTCTCATGTTGGTACATTCTATCCTAACAATGTTGTATTAGTAAAATACCTAGCATTTTTTATTGGTGCGCAAGTTTAGTTTATTGCAGAAATCACCACTTCTATATTGGACATAGTTTTGCAGGTTTCTGCTGTGTGCAGAGGAGATTTAGTTTAGTCACATAGGTAAAATAGGTATGGAGAAACTTGAAAAGACTTAAGGCAGATACCAGTAAAACAAATACTGTGGAGATAGATACTAGAAACCATGGATTATAATATCCCTGTTTTTGTGTCAAAAGTCTTTTATAACTACACAGCTTGAAAAGGTAAACTTCCATCAATAATTTTAAAAGTATTTTCATAATACTGTTATTTTCCTAAGAAATGTTTTCAGTTTTCAAAGTAGAAGCCAGTAATTTTAGTTGAGTCTCTTTTGAATTATTGCTAAATTCCAAAGGAATCCTTTGTAATTTATTGCCAGTAATGAACATCCTATTACTACCACATTAGTATTTTCCCTAACTGTATTTTACTCCATGTATCAACATTCTGAGAGTTGGATTGAGCACATCCGTAAGTAAAATTATTTTGTTTATGTGATTTACTTCGATGTTATTAATGCCTAATTCTACATACAATATGACTTGGCAGTTTTATGTTTCCTTTACATTTGATGATTTTTGATTTTCTGCCTTCTGTAAACTTCACTCATATGGGTGAATTTGTTCAAATCACAGTTTGTTTCATTTTGGTTAGGTTCCAGGGAGTTTTGTGGTTGATAGGGTGATATATATGTATGGGCACTGTAATTCTTCCATGTTGTTAACACTATGATTAGACCTATAAAAAAATGTAATTCTTAGTTTATTTAGTAACTTTCAATATCTAGCATGTTTAGTGTCAGAAAGTAGTTTTCTTAGGAAAGGCTACTTGTCCAGGTGATGACAATTTGTCACTTAGAGAAGCCTGACTTTCTCATCCCCATCTGTCTTCATTAAGTCTTAAGAGTGACTGATTGTTTTAGCCAGAAGAGGTAAATAGGTAAGTCCTGTTCTCTTTACTCGTATTTTGAGTTAACATTCTTTTTATATTTCACTTGCTTGTGGATTGTATGCTTACAATTCTGAGTCTGTATTGCCCGTTTGGGGGCGGGACAGGGATCTAATTTGTGTGTTTGAATTCAGAGCCTCTCACAGCTACATTTCTGGCATTTTGCTGGTTAGTATTTTTAGTATTTTTCACTCAAGGCTTGAGTGAAAAATGCTACTGCTTGAGTCACGGCTACATTTCTGGTGTTTTGCTGGTTCGTTGGACAATTCATGTTGTCTGCCTGGGCAGGCTGTCAACTGTGATCATCAGATATCAGCTTCCTGAGAAGCTTGGATCCTTAGGCTTGACCACTGGCATTCAGGTCTGAATTCTTTCCCCTAGAATAACAGTTGGTTTTTATTTTGACTCTAGAAGTTCTGCATATTTATTGTAAAACACTGAGATGTTCACAGAATTAGAAATGATAATGAAGTATCCACTAATTGAAATTGTTAAGATTTTGATGAGAGTAATTTCATTCTTATCAGCCTGTTATTCTTTAGGTCCACATGTAATTTACTGTTTTGGGAATTATAAAGTATTGTAGAATGTTTTGTATGTTTTAAAAATACATCTTCATGATAATAGATCCTGTTTCATAGATATATCTACATCCATTTAACTGGTGTTTAGCTGCTGATTTCCTTTTATTTATTTTTTGCATTTTTGCTATTATAAATATTTTTTGCTATTAAAACTTCAATTTATTTGTGTAGAACCTGGATTTTGAAACTTGACAAAGCTTTAGATTGATAGTACTACCGTACTTATATATTTGTCATGATTTAGTGTTTTTACAAAATATTTCTATTTTGGTTTACAGAAATTTTGAAAGTTATTATAGAGATGTTTTTACCTCATATGAATCACCTAACACTGGAACAAGCTTTCTTTTCACAAGTCTTACCAAAGGTAGAGTATGATTATCTTAATCTACTTGTTATAAAGATTGTTAAAGCCTAGTTTTACATTTTTTAAAATAACTCTTAATTATGGATCTGTTTCTTTATTAACCAAACTAAAAATAAGTAGTTAAAAAGTAGATGGAATATAAGAATATAATAGTGTTTCGATCATTGGGTGATAAACTATGACATTTTCAGATCCTTTACTAAATAGATGGGTCCTTTACTAATTGTCATTGACTTTAAATATATTTACATTTTAAAGCTCTTAATTGAACATTTGGAGTGATGGAAGTTAGCAAAGTGACTTTTATATTCTCTTTAATGCATATTTGTTAAGTTATTACAGTTTTAAAAGAAGAAAAGCTGGAATATTTGTAAGCTAGAGTAAGAGAAAAAATTAACTCACAGACTTTAGTATTTTTTATTAGATATTTGTGTCTTTTTTAAGTGAAGGGAGCTAAAGACACTTTGGTGTCAAATAAACAGATCTAGTTAGGATGATGCATCTTTTACTGAGGCAAAATTTTTTGGGAGGAGGGGGGTGTCATGGGGCTTGAGCCCTGGCCTGGGTGCTGTCCCTGAGTTCTTCAGCTCAAGGCTGCCACCCTACCTTTGAGCTACAGCCCCACTTCCCATTTTCTAGTGATTAATTGGAGATGAGAGGTTTCTCGACTTTGTGTTGCCCAGGCTGGCTTTGAACCTTGATCCGCATATCTCAGCCTCCTGAGTAGCTAGGTTTACAGGTATGAGCCACCACACCCAGCCTGAGGCAAAATATTAAGTTTACCTTTTAATTGTTAGAATTCCTTTGCCTTCACTCTGAACATTTCTTAGAACCTTTTCATCACTACCAGAAAAACATTTGCTAGTAGTGAAAACAGAGATGTGTTAGGTCTTTTAAAAATTATACTGTATAGTTTTTAACTGCATACTTGATTTTTGTGGCTGCCTTAGTAGACAGAAAACTTAGTTGTAAAATTACAAGCTGCTATAATAGTTTAAGAACAGTAGCTTAAATTAGTGAAAAGTTAAAAGTAGTAGTCAGAATCGAGGTGAATAATGAATGGATGATTCATTACAAATTATGGCCACGACAGAAAGTAGCTTTGTTAATGCCTACATGAATTCTGATTAAGACATTTGTTTATTTTGGGGGGAATCATTTGCATTTGTTGCATCTGCAAACGAATTGACTGATTTTAGTAACTATTAGTGACATTACTAAATAGACTGAAATAATAAAAATAAATAAAAATACATGTATCTTCTGAGGCTTTTTTGGCTAATTCTAGGGTTTGAACTCTGGGGCACTTCCCTTGAGCTTTCTCAAGGCTAGCTCTCTGCCATTTGAGTCATATCACTACTTCTGACTTTTTTTGTGTATATGGTGCAGAGAAATCAAACCCATGCATGCTAGACAAGCACTCTACCTACCACTTAGCCACACTCCTGACCCCTCTCAAGGCTTTTTTAGGGACTGTATTGTAGAAAAGTTTAGAGATTTTTTTTTTGGGTGGGGGGTAGTCACGGGGCTTGAACTCTAGGCATTGATTCTGAGCTCTTTAGCTCAAGGCTAGTGCTGTAGCACTTGAGCCACAGCAATACTTCCAGTTTTCTGGTGGTTAATTGGAGATAAGAGTCACAGGACTTAGCAGTGCCTGGGCTGGCTTTGAACCTTGATCCTCAGATCTCAGCTTCCTAGGTAGCTAGGATTACAGGTGTGAGCCACCAGAGCCCAGCTTTAATTAGTAATTTTTAAACATAATTGGCTGTAGTTGTTATGCTAGATAATAGATGATTAATAA
This sequence comes from Megascapheus bottae, assembly GCF_031878675.1. Taxonomy (NCBI): domain Eukaryota; kingdom Metazoa; phylum Chordata; class Mammalia; order Rodentia; family Geomyidae; genus Megascapheus; species Megascapheus bottae. The sequence goes on along the minus strand of NC_143518.1, from coordinate 28,667,810 downwards.
TAATGTAAAGTCAAGTCTACCTATTGTATCCCCCCCCCCTTTTTTTTTTGGTCAGTTGTGGAACTTGAACCCTGGGCCTGGACATTGTCCTTGAGCTCTTCAGATCAAGGCTACTGCCCTACCCCTTGAGTCACAATGCCACTTCCAGTTTTTCCAGTGGCTAATTGGAGATGAGTCTCATGGACATTTTTTAGTGCCTGGGCTGGCTGTGAACGCAATCATTAGATCTTGGCCTCTTGAGTAGGTAGGATTACAGGCATGAGCTACTGTGCCTAAAAATCTATCTTTATTATTCTAGTCATTTGTATTCCTATTTATAACCTGATTTATTTTTTCCATAGACTGTAAAGTTATTTGATGACATGATGCATGAATTAACCAGTCAAGCTGGAGGTCTGTCAAGCCAAAATTTAGAAATCCAGACCACTCTAAGGAATATTTTACAAGTAAGTTCAATGCATTAGAAAGGGGGAGAGAGCAGTTGAGTATAGCCGTATACCTGTAGTCCTAGCACTTGGGTGGCTGAGGCAGCAGGGTTGCAGGTTTGAGGCCAGTCTAGGCTACATAGTGAAACCCTCTTTCTAAATAAATGAAATAACTCTTTTCTTTTTTTGTCAGTTGTGGGGCTTAAACTCTGGGCCTGGGCGCTGTCCCTGAGCTCTTCAGCTCAAGGCTACCTCCCTATCCCTGGAGCCACAAAGCCACTTCTGTTTTTCTATTGGTTAATTGGAGATAAGAGTCTCATAGTCTTCAGTGCCTGGGCTGGCTTTGAACCTCAGTCCTCAGATCTCAGCCTCATGAGTAGCTAGGATTACAGATGTGAGCTACCACATCTGGCTTAAAATAATTTTATCTTTTTGGAATTATAAGTAAAATGACTTGACTATAGAAAGATGAATTCTGAGTTCTTTTATACATTCTTTTTTTTAAAATTTTTTATTGTAATTAATAAAAGGGTTACATGATATTTGCCAGATAGGAGGTACATTAATTCACATACACTGATACCCTTTCACATGTAAATAACTGCTTTACTACAAGAGGAAAAGTAACAAGATAGCACCCTCCCTCCAATTGTAAGACATATGTTTAGAGTGCCTACAGTATGCTTTGAAGTGTGGGTTAAGATTCCAAGTTGCTAGCCAGTGGGTTTAATATTTGTGGTTCCATGAAAAGAGCAAGGTTTTGTTCATTGCTGTGTCCCTAGTACACACATAGTTGTTATTTTTTAATGTACACAAAAATGTATATTTAGAATGAAACTTCTTATTTCCAGACAATGGTGCAGGTCTTGGGAGTTCTTACAGGATGTGTTCACCATGTCTGCACTACACAGGAATCAGTCATTCTAGAAAATATTCATAGTCTCCCTTCTTCTGTCCTTCATGTAATCAAAAGTACATTTGTACATTGTAAGGTAAGTAAAAGGTCTAAATACTTTTGAGTACCTTAGAATCATTGGCAAAATAGCTAAGTAAAATAGCAAAATAAGTGGTTAAAATGTAGTCATAAAGAGAGGCTCCTTGAGGGCTATTTTGTTTTATCCTCTTCCTCTGAAAGAAATAAAGATTTATATGTAATCACAGGATTGTTATAGTCTTTTAGTCAGGTTTTTTTTGTTTTTGTTTTTGTTTTTCCCTAAATGCCAGTCTTGGGGCTTGAGCTCAGGGCCTAGGTACTGTGCTTGGATACTTTTTGCTCAAGGCTGGTGCTCTGCCACATGAGCCACAACACTACTTTTTGGCTTTTTCTGTATATGTGGTACTGAGGAATTGAACCCAGGACTTCATGTGTGCTAGGCAAGCATTCTACCACTAGGCCACACTCCCCCGGCCCACTCACACAGTTTTTTGTTGTTGTTGTTGTTGTTTTGTCTTGGGCTTGAACACAGGGTCTGAACACTGTCCTTGGACTTTCTCAAGGCTAGAGCTCTATCACTTGAGCCTCGGCACCACTTCTGGCTTTTTTCTATGTATGTGGTACCAAGGAATCGAACCCGGGTCTTCGTGCATGCTAGGTAGGCATCACTCTACCACTAAGCCAAAGTCCCGGCCCCATCATATAGTTTTTGTGTGTCAGTGATTGTCACCTTAATTACTAGGTGCCTGAACTTAAGTTTTACAAAGGGAAGGTAACCCTTACTTAGCATATCTTCATTGCTGAAGTAGCTCTAAGGCATAGTTAATAATTTCACTTGGTGACAGCATGCTAAGATGCCATGTACTTTGCCTCTTTTTATCTTTTTAAATTTTTAAAATTTTTTTAATTTTTTTTTTTTTTTTTTTTTTTTTTGCCAGTCCTGTGGGTTTGAACTCAGGGACTGGGCACTGTCCTTGGGCTTTCTTAAAGCTAGTGTTCTACCCCTTGAGCCACAGCACCACTTCCAGATTTTTTTTGTGTATGTGGTACTGAGGAATAGAACCCAAGGCTTCCTGCATGCTAGACAAGCCTTCTACTACTAGGCCATGCTTTTAGCCCCTCTTTCCTTATTCTGTATTTGAAGGATCATGAAAGTAAGAAATATTTTACACATGCTTATATTTCTAGAAATACATTATATAAAAATGTATATTCACTAAAATAGGTGTTTAATATGTAGTTTAGTTAAAAGCATTGAATTTATGGTAGGATGAGTTAAACTAGATTTGGCTCTTGAGCTTTTTGTGGCTTACATTTGCTCTTATTCTTACATTTTTGTGGTCAGAATAGCGAATCTGTATATTCTGGACGTTTACACCTAGTGTCAGATCTTCTCCAGGCTCTTTTCAAGGAGGCTCATTCTCTTCAAAAGCAGTTGATGGAATTATTGGACATGGTTTTCCTAGACCCATCAGTAGATTCAAATGATGATGTTTTGAATATGGTAATAGGTGAGTGAAGAAAATTGATTGCTTTACAATATGGTGCAAAATGTCTGTATCAATTAAATTATTCAATCCAATATTGTTTCTAGTGATTCGTGATATGTACTCATTAATGGATAGATTTTTCAGTTATGTAAGTATTTTTGGTACCTTATTGCATATTTGCATAAGATAATTGCCCCATGCAATTTAACAAAGCAAGCTGTGCTACTTTGTGTTCTGTAAATTAATCCATACTCTGAGATAGTAGTTTTCAGATTTTTCACCATACCCCGTAGCAAGGAATAGAATTTGTATACCAAAAATATATGTAGGTGCATGTATGTTATAAATGTATACATGGGGGCTGAGAGCGTTGCCTGGTGGTACAGTGCCTAGCAATCATGAAGCCCTGGGTTCAATTCCTCAGTACTAAATACACAGGTGCTGTGGCTCAAGTGGTAGAGTGATAGCCTTGAGGAAAGCCCAAGGACAGTGCTCAGGCCCTGAGTTCAAACTCTAGGACTTGACAGAAAAATTAAGTCAATAAATAAATGTGTACATGTACACTCATAGACATTTATTTAATATTAATACCTATTTGACATGGAACAAACATATACATGCATTTGTATATTTTAGCATTTGTAACAGAGGAGGACTTCCGTAATTTGACAGACTGGGAAAACTGAGACTATGAACCAGTGTTTCAGGAATGCTCCTGATATGGGAAAGTTTCACCAATTTTATATGTCCTAGAAACTGAGCAAAAGCCTCAAATATAATTTTCCAGAGTTTCTCATTTACTAAGATGTTAATTGCAGTCTCGTAGTTATATTTTAAACACTTTAGTAGTGCTTATCTGTGGGAATACAGAATCAGTGTTGTGATTGTTCTTGTTTTGCCAGTCCTGGGGCTTGAACTTGGCCTGAGCACTGTCCTTGGGCTTTCTCAAGGCTAACAATCTACCACTTGAGCCATGGTACCACTTCCAGCTTTTTCTGTGTATGTGGTAATGAGGAATCAAACCCAGGTCTTTGTGCATGGTATGCAAGCACTCTACCAGTAGGCCAAACTCCTGGCCCAGAATCCGTGTTTTATAGCTGAAATAGTTGTGAAAAACTTCAAAATGATGATCCATGGCAGAAATTTTTCATTTTTTGCAAATCAAAATGCTTCCTTATAAATTTGCAGCTGTCTATTCCAGTTCTGATTTCATGAACAGTTATAGGAAATACTTTGGATTCTTTATTGATTTGGTGTCTTTTGGATTATTGTGTTTGTAGCATCTTCTTTTGGGAATTGATTATTATCATACTCCTATCTTCCAGTCTAGTTTCTCCCACATTAACATTTTTCTGTTCTTTAGTTTCTACCTGGGCTTTATTGGCTTTAGGTTTTTGTTGTTTTGCTGTGTTTATTTTGTTACCAAAGCCTCGTAATAAATCTCCCTGACAGTCCTCCATTGTGTCTTCTCATGTATTAGGTTCTTAGCAATTTAATACAGAGTTTGGATATTTTTCTCTGCAGTTGTCTTTTTCATAGCAATTCACTACCATTTCTGATCAAATTCATCATTGTGGGTTTTCTCATTTGGTGACACCTGTATGTTGAAAAACCTAACTCGTTGTTGGTAACTGGTTCATCACTTCCAGCTGGAACCTTTTACAAATATTTAAATGTTGTTCTATAGTTTTCATATATTTTGATATCGACTCCTGTCTTTTATCACTCTATAATTTTTTTTCCTTTGGTGGCTTGTTAGGTTCCTTTATAATATATGCTTCATTCAGTACATTTAAATATTCTAGAAAGGAGGAATGTGATAGCTCTTAACAAATTTTGTTCCTGTTGATACTTGTATTTGTTGCAGCTACTCTTGACAACTAACTGTCTTATTTTCTGAATGCTTGTCATTATTCATGCTTCCATGTCTTCTTTGTTTTTTAAAAGATTTTATTAACACTGATTTTTACATCATAATTTCAAATGTCATATTTACAAACAAGTATTCAAGAAGGGAATTACTGCACATTTTAGAACATAATTAAAATTAAACTGAGGGATTGTATGTCATAGTTACATATCAATCTATATAATATGTCTATAGAGTATTCCATTGTAGATTTTTATGTCTATATAGTTATGTTTATATTTCCAAGACCATGTCCATAACCTTGGGTACCTGAGTATTGAGTCATCGCTCTTGTACTGTTTGGATCTAATATCCACATATCAAGGAGACCATTTGCCTTTAGTTCCTTTGGTCTTGACTTTTCTCGCTCAACATGATTTGCTCTAGTTTCATCCACTTCCCAGCAAATGCCATTATTTTATCTTGTCTTTTGTATATATGTACCACATTTTTTTATCCATTCATCTGCAGTAGGGCATCTGGGTAGTTTCCATTGCGTGGCTATTGTGAGTAGTGCAGAGATGAACATGGCTGAGCAGGTGTCCTTACCATATCCTGAGTTATGATGCTCAGGGTAGATGTCCAGATGGCAGGATCATAGGAAGGTCTATTTTCAGTTTTCTTTCCTTTTTTTGGGGGGGGGGGGCAGTCCTGGACTTGAGCTCAGGGCCTGAGCACAGTCCTTGGAATTTCTCAAGGCTAGAGCTCTACCGGTTGAGCCTCAGTACCACATCCGGCTTTTTTCTATGTATATGGTACCAAGGAATCGAACCAAGGTCTTCATGCATGCTAGGCAAGCACTCTACCACTAGATCAAACTCCCTGCCTATTTTCAGTTTTTTAAGAAATCTCCAAACTGCCTTCCAAAGTGGCTGAACTAGTTTACATTCCTACCAGTAGTGCAGTAGGGTTCCTATTTCTCCACAACCCTGCCAGCATTTGTCAGTTGTCCGAGTTCAGAATATTGGCCATTCTGATTGGGGTAAGGTGGTATCTTAGCGTTGTTTTTATTTTCATTTCCTTCATGACCATAGATGATGAGCATTCCCCCCCTCCCTCTCCCTCTCCCTCTCCCTCCCCCTCCCCTTCCCCCTCCCCCTCCCTCTTCCTCTCTCTCTCCCTCTTGCCAGTCCTGGGCTTGGGCTCAGGGACTGAGAGCACTCTCCTTGGACTCTCAAGGCTAGCACTCTACCACTTGAGCCTCAGCACCACTTCTGGCTTTTTTCTATGTATGTGGTACTGAGGAATCGAACCCAGGTCTTTGTGCATGGTAGACAAGCACTCTACCACTAGGCCAAACTCCCAGCCCCTCTTTTTTTTTTTTTTTTTTTAATTTGGCCATTTTAACCTCTTTTGATAAGCCTCTCTTTAGTTCCTTTGCCCATTTAGTGATTGGTTTGTTGGGTTTGGGGGGATTAGTTTCTTGAGTTCCCTGTAGATATTGGATCTTAAGCATTTGTTTGATGTATTATTATTTATTATTATTGGTAAATATCTTTTCCCAATTGGTTGGCTATCTTAGTAGCTATGCCTTTGCACGAAACTTTTTATTTTTAGGTAGTCCCATTTGTCAAGTTTCTCTCCAATCTGTTGTGACCCTGGGACTCATGTCTTCCTTTTGAAGTTATCTTCCAAATTTGGCAAGTTCTCTGGTTTGAACCAGAATTTTGTTCCCCAGTATTTGATGTTTTGTTGATGATTCTGAGGCAATTAGAAGTATTTTCTTGGAACCCAAGTGTTTACCTGGGCATATTGTTGTTCACATGAGGTGACTGCTAAGGTATGAAACCTTGGGCATTCACCCTCACTTCCGAGTTTGGGACACACTTGGGGGTTTTTTGTAGGGAACAAAAATGAGGGCTATTGACACTGAAATTGGCTTTGCGCTGTTTAAAGTCTTGGCTAACTGACAAATTGTGATTGAGCCATTCTTGAGTGGTTTCGTCTCTTTGTCATCAAATTAATTACATCTGGTAGCCAAAAGTCCAGTGACTGGGCCCTCTGCTTCAAGGGGACTTGTGACATACATCGATAGTGATCATTGAGGGTCAATGAAAGTATAATATTTTGGAATGAATTGATACTGGCACCTACTAGTCCAGTGGGCTCTCCCTGCTGTGTTTGGGGGGCTTAACTTTGATTTGTGATCTTGGTGCTTGAAATGGCTTTGTCTAGTTTAGTATCTTCTGTTGAATCAGTTTCAGCATACTAGATTTCAATAGCTGTGGTCTCAACTAATTGGGGCTCTCAGTTTCTTGCATGTTCTTTCTCATCAAGGTGGCTTTGCACTATTGTCTTTTGGCTATTGAATTTAGGATGGCTGTCCATAAATGGGCAACTCTTTACTTGAGGCTCCTTTTTGGTATTGTGGCCTGGCACAATTAATGTCCTCTGCTTCTCACTTACTCTGGTAGCAGGAGGTTTGACAGCTTTTTGGGGTCTTAAGCCTAATCACTCATTCTTGGTAATCTCTGCCTTTTTAAGTCTCAAGTTGAATTTCAGAGTCTTGGTGACCTCTTTTTTGGGGGGACTCAAGTCTAATTGTACGGTCTTGGTGAACTTTGAGAATGCCTTGCCTTTGCATAGTTTAATCTCTTCAGCTGTTGAACATTGCTTAGCAACTAGTTTCCAAAGGCCTTACCTTCAACTTTAGGGCATTGGAGATGTGTTGCACATGGTTGGCATTCCTGTGTAATTTAACATCAAAAAGGTAGATTTGGCCCTGGCACACTGGAGTTCTGATAGTTGGGTCCTCAATTGAGGGATTAACTTTGAAACTGAGATGAGTATCCTACTTTCCACTATATGGGGACACATGCTGGGTGGACCTTTACCATGGTTGGTTACCCAGGAGGGTCTGCCCACAGAACCTTCCTTCTGACAGAAGTACAACCCCCAGTGGATGGGGTTCTTGGGACCCTGTCCTCTACTTGGAGGCCACCAGTAGCCAAGTACTTTCCATGTCTGCTTACTGTGAGGTCCTTCCTGTGTGGAAATAGAAGTTGCCCCTGTAGATGGCTGGTGGATGGGTTTGTTTAATGCTCTCAGCTCTTTGAGCTCAACTATCCTAGCTTCCCTTCAGAGACCAGGACTTTGTTTTTCCCAAGTACCCATCCATCAGTACATTACTACAAAAGCAATTCCACATGAACAGGTACAGGATACTGGAGCCTAGATTATGAGCTGTGGCTTGCACCATGACTTTCTAAAACTTCAAGCAAAATGAATGATTTGATCAATCAGAGCCTGGAATGTGAACTAGATGGTAAATCTCGCTACCAAGTGCCTCTGGGATGCTGTGGGTGGGGCTGGAGGAATCATGACATTGCATGGTAGGGGGGGCTGAGTGTGGTGTTCCTTGGTAGTTTTTCTTAAGTCTCTTGTGCATCAGCTGGAAGAGTGATATCTGAAGAAACAAATGCCTTCTAAGGCGTGGACATGGTAACCATACAGAAGAGGATGTCTATTTCTTGGCAGACAGGTCTGGAGAGACTGTAGCATTGTCTGTCTTTGGGGCTTTAGATGCTCTAGACTTTGGGAATCGTGTCATCAGTTCTAGTCCATTCTCCAAAATGCTCCTGCTCCCATCCTGCATCAGTTAGGGCCATCTTCTGCACTCTCAGTGCAAGATACAGCTGAGCACTTTGAGGGGAATGAGGAACTGTAGAGGAGCTCACAGTGAAAACAATACAGATTTTCAAGGAAGAGTCGCCAAATAAATATTTCTTACCATGTCTAAGTACTAGAAGTTGACAAAGTTTCTCCTTTCTTCAAGTTAATTATTATTAAAGGAGATAAAATCTGTACATGTACATCCAAAGTAAGTAAAGCCATGATGAGCAGGTGAAAATCTTTTAGATGTGTTTGTTATAACTCTATGGTTGTGCCAACCTGATATAAGTGACTTATGGAAGAGAAGTTACATTTAGGCCTATGCGCTCTGGTGTTTCTGTTCATGACTGAAGAGAATATTTGACAGGACAGCAGCTCATGTGGTGTCAGCCAGGAAGCAGAGAGAGAAAATGCCTGTGGTCATGGCAAACATATACACACACACATACATATATAGGTATATTGTGTATATATATATTGCCATGAATACAGGCATGTATCTACTTTGTTACCTGGTATATATGTGCGTGCACACACACACACACACACATACATATATATATACACACATGCATACATATATATACGTACACACATATATGCACTTATATGCATATTGTGTGTGCACACACACAATATACCAGGTAACAACGTCAGTAACCACATGAGATTAACCATAAGGGGGAACAAAAAGAGAAAGGAAATAGGATAGTACATTAAGAACAACAATCACAAAGATAAACCTCTGTTTCCATATCCTCATGGCAAACCTTTCTTGTTGGCACCTGCTTCAGGAAACAACAAAACAGTTATTCATTCTTGATCATCTTTTAAGACAGTTTTGGTTATTCATCCTTTAATATTTTCTTTAAAATGGAGATAATGTGAGCATCACTGAATTGTGAATGTAAAGTAATCTTGTCCTTTTCTTTTTGGTCACGGGGCTTGAACTATGGGCCTGGGCATTGTCCCTGAGCTCTTCAGCTCATGGCTACCACCCTACCCCTTGAGCCTCAATGCCACTTCCGGTTTTCTAGTGGTTAATTGAAGATAAGAGTTTTACAGTTTTTAGGGCCCAGACTGGCTTTGAACCTCTGTCCTTGGATCTCAGCCTCCTGAGTAGCTAAGATTATAGGTAAGCCACTGCACTTGAAAATCTTGTCCTTTTCTACTCAATAAATGATCTCCAAACAAGTGCAGAGTGCCATCACCTGGTAGCTCAAGGAGTCTCAGAATGGTGAACCTACTCCCAGCTTTATTGCATCAGAATCCCCTACCCCCAGTTGGTTATTTGACAGCAACCATCTACATGAAGAGCCTGTTGAGAACTGCTTAAAAAGTGAAAAAGGAAAAGGGATTTAGAGATCAGCAAAAAGAGTAGTGGATTCAGTGGCCCAGAGACCCTATTCAGGCTTGACCCCTAGTGTGGCAGCTTCAGACCCAGGCAGGGGCTCCCCCACCTAGGAAAACAGTGCCTCAGAAGACAGGAGGTAGTGGTTGACCCAGCCCAGAGGCTCAAGGAACAGAAGCTTGAAGGGGCCTGAGCAGTGCAGGTGGCCCCATCAAGAGGCAGGCCTGCAAAGCCCATGCTCTTCTCACTGCCAGGCCCACTCTGTCCTCAAAACATCCCTGCATGTGCCAGACTCAGAGCTGCTTGCTCTTCATTGTCTGTTTTAATTCAATCAAATATTGAAATACTCATTTGAACTTTTTAGTACAGGGTTTGGGCTAAGGGCTTTGCACTTTTCTCAGCTTGCTTGCTAATGGCTGAACTCTACCACTTGAGCCATGCTTCTAAGCCCACATTTTTTCAGGTTATTTTGGACATGCAGTCTTGAGGGCTTTTCTTCCTAGGCTGGCATTAAACCATGATCCTCTGATCTCAACCTCTTGAGATACTGTTAAATGTAGGAGAAACACTCATCTGAAATTTGAATATCCTAAGAGTTCTATTATCTCTCTTTATAGTTATCCACTCATTGTTGGACATCTCCTCTGTTATTTCCAGTATGGACCAAGCATTTCATGCCAATACTTGGAAGTTTATAATTAAGTAAGTTTATTTGTTTTTAGTTTTGCGGGGTTTTTTAAAATTATTTTTGTTACCAGGACTTTAAAAACTCAGGGCCTACCACTCTTGCTTAACTTTAGCAGCCACTCAACCATTTGAGCCATGCCTCCAGTCCAGCTTTCTTACTGGTTAATTGGTAATGAGATCTTGAGGATTTTTCTTTCAGGTCTGGTTTTCACCCATAATCCTCAGATCTCAGCCTTCTGGGTGGCTAGAAGTACAGTGCCTGACTAGATTTTACTTTCTATAATGTAGTTCAAGCCTCCAGTGCCTGACCAGTTTTTACTTTCTAATGTTTTTTTCCATAGTCGACATTCTTATTCATATTTTCTTAGATACTTCTTGACATATTTTATGTGGCTATATGTAACCTTCAACTGATGCTGCTATTTGGTGAGCAAGGTATCTTTCTTCTAGCTCCCAAACCAAACTGGACTTCTTTATTCTCATTCTTCTGAAATATGTCTTGGCATGGGGGGGGGGGGGCTGATGTGTAGTTAGCTAGCTATGAAATAGTGAACGGTGGACCAGAGTATGCCTATATCACTTGCCTACTACTACTGTTGTTTAACCCTCTTATCAGGTATCCTGTTTCTAGGCTTAGGTAAACTAGTAACTATTGTAGAGCTGTAATGTAATTCCTTCATTGTGCTTAATCTAAGTTATTTAAGTCTAATTTTATTTTATAAAGTAATTTTCACTTTTTGAATCCCAGTAACTAGATTTGTAGGTGTGTATCACCAAGCCTGAAATGGAGTCTTGTTAATATTTTTTGCTGTGTTAGCTTTAAGCCATGATGGTCAGGCATAAAGCACCGTGTCCTGCCTAGTAAATAAATGAGATTGTGTTATTATACTGCTTACAATCTATCCCATTGTACTAAGTGTAACAGCCTAAAAACCTCTCTAGACCTTGCTTCCTTTACCAGCCTATCTCGTGATATTTCTCAACCACATAGAATTCTTCTTTCCCTGAGTCTTTCACTGTGTTTCCCTCCCGCTGTACATGCTGCTTACTTCTGTTTACATTTCAGTTCTCAGTGTCAGGGTTATCTTTATGACTATACTTTGAAAACCTGACTTTTAGAATAAGATTAAGTCCCTAATTTTAGCATTTAGACTTTTCCATCTTAACGTTTATTACACTGTAATAATTATTCTTGGAATTAATTCACGTTCATACAGATAGGGCAGAGATTGTCTTCATTTGTATTCTTAGCTTCAGAGCCTAACAGAATGTCTGGAATAGAGTTCAACCAGTATTTCACACAGAGAAATAGATCATTAGGAGCTAAGTTAAATCAATTTAGGTACTTCAGAAATGAAGTCCTATTTTAATTATATCACCTTGAATATAAATAACGCACCATAGATTTTTAAAGGTTGTGTGAAGATGCTATTTTATTGCCTGAGTTATTGCCTGTTATTTGTCTTGATTGTATTTTTTTTTAATTTAGGCAGAGCCTGAAGCATCAGTCAGTTATAAAGAGCCAGTTGAAACACAAAGATATAATTTCTAGCTTATGTGAAGACATTCTGTTCTCCTTCCATTCTTGTTTACAGTTGGCTGAACAGATGACACAGTCAGAATCACAGGTAAATTTGCCTCATAGCACTAGAAATAATTCTTAGTTCCTTTACAATTATCTAATTACATTTTGAATATGTGGATCACTCTCTTGAAGAATAAATCATCTCAGTTATGATTCATTGTTATCTGACATATTGAACTTATTTGTATTTGGATATTTGAAATTTGATAGGGAAGGGGGGAAAACCAAGACGGGTGGGGGGTGTGGGGGGGGAGGGAAACGGGTACCAAGACATGTGAAAGGGTATCAATGTATGTGAATTAATGCACCTTCTATCTGGCAAATATCATGTAACCCTTTTACTAATTACAATAAAAAAATGCAAAAAAAAAATAAACATACAACCTCCAAAAAAAAAATTATATTTTATCCAAAACATTGCATTAATTTGTTTTTATCACTGCTAGAGTTTATCTCTCATCTTTATATACTAAATGGTTGCTCAAGGCATTCTCCTGAGAAGCTTTATTTTTTTCTGCCCTAGAATATTTCTTTTTCTTGTATTTATTTAAGGTCTTTCTGATAGCAATGGTTAAACTTTTTGTCTTTATCACAATCTTTAGTGATACCTGTGTATGTGTATATCTGTCTTGAAATTGGTACTTATGTATACTTTGACTTCAAGAAGTCAGTGTTGAATTACCATCTTGTTTGTGAAACAGATAAGTGCTCTAAAAATCTGAAAACATTGGGAATTACAGCTGATTTTCCTATAACAATATTATATACTTCGCTTTTTGTTCTAGACTAGTGCTCTAATTTTAAACAGCTCTAGATTAACTGTACTCAGGACCTACTAGCTATAATATATAGTCCTGTTAGTGGGAAATGAGTTGAATATTTCTTCCTAGAATAGGGATTATTCAGTCTTCTTATGGACCTGCAAGCTGGTAAAGACTTCATTTACGACTGTATTGTCTACCAACAGCTGTGGAAATTGAAGCATAGAAATTCATCCAGGTCCTAAAACTTGTGGTTTGCAGCGCTAGCAGCAGAGATAATCTGGAACTACTGACTTTTAGAGAAGGTAGAACTTTGAAAAGTCCTGAAAATATTAAGTGAGGATGGTTTTAAAAGGGGGCTAACTTTTTCTTCTGCTTCCATTCTTTTTCTAGTCTGTTCTCCCTTTACATCTCTTTCAGCAAGGTTTTTCTCATCTTGCTGAAAGGGAAAGTTATTGACCAATGCAGAGATTGTTCCCTTCTTTGTCCTCTGTACCTCAGTGTCTCCCTTAATAATTTCCCTTTTGCCTATCTTGACCACATTCCCTTGCTATGATTAGTAGAGAATTTGTTGGACAAAGAGAGGTGGAAAAAGCCCAAGGAACAATATTGGCTGTAGTGTCAAGACAAAATTGAGTCCAGAGCATATCTAGTCAGAATGGTTCTTGTAATTTATGTTAACCAATTGTGTATAAACCTAACTGTCCAAATTCTCATGTTTCTGATCATCTACGCAAATTTGAATCTGATAACCAGCTGAAACTGGTTACTATAAACTGTATACTATAAATTCTGATCAGTAATATCTTTGGCTATTCACTATCAATATTTAAGACATTTTCCAAACAATTTTCACTTTGTCTTAGTGTATTTGGACTTTTAAAGTACATTCAAATAGGTCATTTATATAGATAAAAGGTCACTTTTCAATTTTTAATAAAGGTCAGAATGAAGGGGGTTGTACTCAGTGTATCATTAACTTACGTTTTGATTGTTTCATCATAGTTTCACTATATTTGGAAAAGAATCAAATGTACTCACAGTAAAATTAAGGGAAATTTTTTTCATAAAATAATGAACATAATTAGAGAAAGTATGAATATAATTTATGACAGTACTTTAAAATTTAATCTTTGGGCTTTCTATATTCATAACTATATTCTTTTTAGTAGCTATATGTAATTATAATTTATGATTATTTCAGAAATTTACTTAGCCACTATGTGGTAGACATTTGGTTTATTTGGCTTTCATGATATAAAAAAAAAACATTGTAATAGATACCCATGCTAGTATTTGTGTTTATAGTTCCATAACTTAAATTTTATACTTTAGCTCTTGATAAAACTGAAGAGGTGTTTATGCTTCTACCAGTGGTAAAACATTTACTCCCCTACTTTCCAACTTAGGGATAGGTATATTGTGTGATTTTAATCTTTACTAAATAGCTTTCATGCCTTCCCTCTCCAAAATACATAGTTTATAATTTGTACTTTATTGATAACTTGTATTGTTTTCCTCCTTTTCATGTCTTCTAACTGATCTCTTTAATATATCAGGATCTGGGTTTTTTTATTTTTAATTTTTAGCTATTAACCTGATTCTTATATAGTAAGGATGATAACAGAGTATTTAAATTTCACTTTCAAGTCAACTATTTAAGACCACTTCTTATTTTGTTACGTTACTGTCACTTTCAGTAATACAGAGTTAACTGTTGGAAATGCCTTTGGGTTCCTTTGATATTTGTATTTCTTAACCAATGTACAGGGAATGTGTTTTCTTGGAAAATTGTTTTTTGAAAACAACCATTTCATAAGATTAGCCAATTTCATGTTCGTATTTTTATGCTTACCTGTTTCCCTGTTTTGAAACAGGATAATGCTGACTATAGATTATTTCAGAAAACACTGAAATTGTGTCGTTTCTTTGCCAACTCACTTTTGCACTATATCAAGGTAAGGCTTGATTTTTCTTTTTAAATCATAAATGTAAAGTCTATACTAAATTATGAATTGTGAATTATCCTATTTTTATCACTCTGCCAAAGCCAGTTTTCTGGGTTTACTTTTTTCTGCATTTACTTTTGAGCATCTGATACATTTTCAAGTTGCTACCATTATTTTTTATTAAATTTTCTGAAAAAAGTATTAATATAAAGGTAAACAAAATTATTTCTGTAAACATAATGAAAGTAACTGAATTTGTCTTTGAATACCATTTACAAATTATTCCCTTTGTATTTCTGAATTGAATCATTTAAATGCTCAAACCCTTGAAACTGAATTTTAAGGAAATCTGTCTATTGGGAATTATTAGAATAGCAGTGATACTTGATGTTTAATGAATAGAATAAACGCAGGTTGTCCAGGCAGATTGTCAATAAAAGAAAAATTATTAGATGTTAATGATTTGTAGAAACTTATTAATCATGTTGAGTTTTTTTTTTCACCTTGTTTTTTTTTTTTCACCTTGTTTGTTTTTGAGGAAAGAAATACCTCTGATGATTTTATTATATTCAGAATTCCATGCTGATACACTGTATCCTGATACATTGCTAGACTTGGTGGATGGACCAAGTGGTCTTTCCTGGGCACCCGCCCAGTAGTTGTCTGCTTCCTGTCCTTGGTTCTCTGCAGCATGTAACGTGTTTATTCTAGTGGTAGAGATACATTGTGGATGTTACACAAAAGCATATTATGGTAGTTACCCATTTGGTGCTTGGTGTGTCAAAGGCAAAATTGTCTCTAATTATGTCAGTTTTTTTTTTTTTAAAAAAACAGTATTTAAAAACATGTTTTTTTATTAGTATTAAAGGGTGTAATTATTATATGGTCATCCATGCATACAATGTACTTTGATCAAATTAACCCTCATAATTACTGTTTTATTCTAGCTGAACAATTTTAATGGACCTCATACTATTTTATTTTATTATTTTATTGTTGGGGTAATGTATAGAGGGGTTACAGTTACATTCATCAGGTAGTGGGTTTATTACTTCTTGAACATTGTTACAATCCCTTCCCATGTTTTTTGCCCACTTTCCCTTCCCCAACCCCCTCCCACTCATCTTGTTTTTCCCTTTCCTTCCCTTTTTCAAATAAATAATCATATACAATATACCAGGTACCAGAGTCAGATACAGTAACAACATGAGATAAACCTTAAGGGGAAAAGAAGAGAAAGAGCTTCACATAGTACATTAAGAACAACAATTTCAAAGAATAAGCTGTATTATTTTATTTTAGGAATTTCATCCTTTCCTCTCTGATTCTTGCTGTATACTGCACCAGCTATATCTTCAAATACACAGGTAAAAAGATGGCTTATAATTTTTAAAATGCAGCAATACCATTTGTTACATGCAAAGTTTAAATATTTGAGTTTAAACTAAAACAAAGCAATTTTTTTTCAGGTTATAGCAGACTTTTGTCTGCTTGCTTAAAGTAATTGAAAGAAGCTTTTTTTTTTTTTTTTTTTGGCCAGTCCTGGGCTTGAGCTCAGGGCCTGAGCACTGTCCTTGGACTTTCTCAAGGCTAGAGCTCTACCACTTGAGCTTCAGCACCACTTCCAGCTTTTTTCTCTGTATGTGATACTGAGGAATCGAACCTGGGTCTTCATGCATGCTAGGCAAGCACTCTACCACTAGGTCAAACTCCCGGCCCCTAGAAGCTTTTGAAGGATAAATTCCATGTGAATTTTACTAATCTTAATATTCTTAACTACTTCCTTATCCATCACTAATAGATAAATATTTTATGTTAATACGATTACTAAAAGTGAAGGTAAAATATTGAATACATATCTAATAAAGATTTTAATTGACGTTGTTCAGACCCCAATTACTGAAACATTAGTATAAAAGTTAATTCCTGGGGCTGAGAGTTTAGCCTACTGGTAGAGTGCTTGCTTAGCATGCACGAATACCCAGGTTTGATTCCTTGCTACCACATACATAGAAAAGCTGGAAATGGTGCTGTGGCTCAAGTGGTAGAGCAGTATCCTTGAGGAAAGCCCAAGGACAATGCTCATGCCCTGAGTTCAACACCTACGACTGGCAAAAAAGTTAATTCCCCTTTAGCATTAATGTGCTTTATTTCTTATAAAGCTCTTGCTGCTGAGTGCAGTTTTGCCTCATGGTAAAGTCAGATATTGTACATATTTTAAGTTAACTGTGTGTGTTGTATATGTATATATGTGTTTATGCTTGTGTATTTCCATGTGTGTGCCAGTACTTGGGATTGTCTTTGATATTTCCCTCAGCTTTTTTCCCTTACCTTATAGCCAGAGCTCTATTACCTGAGCCGCATGTCTACCTCTAGCCTTTTGCTGGTTAATTGGAAGTAAGAGTCTAGGCCAGCTCTGCATATCTTAGTCAACTGAGTAGCTAGGATTATACGTACTAGTACTTGTATATTTTTTACATCTTTCTACTATTAGAACATTGTTTTACAACATAACTGTAAATGATTTTTTTTGTTTGCCTTTCCAGTAAGCTTCCTCCAAGTCTGTATGCTGCCAGAATTTCCAAAGCACAACAGGAGGAAATAGCATGTGCTTTCCTTGTGATACTGGATCCACTCATCAGTCAGCTTCTTACAGTCCAGTCTTTTGTGCAGGCAGTTTTAGATAGTAAATTAGGTAAGTTTCAAAACATTTAATGTTAAATCATTAATAGTTATGATGTGTTAGATACAATGTTATTTCCTCTTTGTAATCACTCTTTTTCAATATTAAGTTTTAAAATGTCTTTCATGTGTATTGAAACATGTTTTTTGTTTTTAAAATATTATACCTTTAGTCAAGTGCTGGTGGCTCAAGTCTGTAATCCTAGATCCTTAGGAGGCTAAAATCTGAGGATCTATGTTTCAAGCCAGTCTGCACAAAAAAGTCCCCATGAGACTATTATGTCTAAATAACCACTCAAACACCGGAAGTGGATCTGTGGCTCAGAGTGGTAGAGTATACTACCCTTGAGCAGAAGAGCTGAGTTCAGGTGCAGAGTTTAAGTCCAACAACCCACACACAAAAAAAGTGTGTGTGTGTGTGTGTGTATATATATATATGTATATACATATATATGCCTTTAATTGTATAAATATCAAAGTTCTAAAAATATTTAGGGTGTGTTTTTACCAGTTTGTTGTCACTTACTATATAACCTATACTATATAACTTGTTAGACCTGCCATGTGAGCTACAGTTTCCACAATGCCTGCTCCTGCTTGTTGTCATGGATAAGCTTCCCTCTCAGGCTGAGGATGTGCAGAGCCTGTGGTGCACGGAAAGCCAAGTTTCAGAAGCTGCCACCAGGTAACAAACATGTTTATATTTAATGACATTACTAGTGATTTGGATTGCCTTATGCAGTGGTTGTGAAGTGAGGCATGTTGAGTTCCTATATTTGCACCTAGTTGGGAAGCTGAAACAGTAGGATTTTTTTTTTTTTTTTTTTTTTTTTGAGTTCAGGAGTTTGGATCCAGCTTGACAGCATAATGAAATCCATCTGAAAATAGTATGTTTTGTTGATATGTCAGATATGTTAGTAGTTACAATGACCTCCTTTATAAAAGTAGGTATATAATCAACATGATAAAAAAAATACTAAGATATATTTTGGATTTAAATTTCTTCCAGTGTTTATTGCCTAGTGGTCAGCATTAAAAACAATCATTAACTGTTACAGAGTCGATTTAACTAGTAACATTTAAAAAGAGCTCTGATAAGATATGATGGAGGTGTTTGTCTCCTGGGAAACTTCATTTGTCTTCATCCTTGCCAACACTAATTGTGCTTCCATACTTGAATTATTGTTGTGCTCTTAAGTTTTTTATTCTTTTTCTGTAGCCCATTGTGTCAGTCTCTCCAAATCTGGTTCTGAGCTCTGAAAATGAAGCATATGTTAGCAGGCCCTCTGTCTGCCTTTAAAGCCACCCTGTTCCTCATCTATTTTTGTTCCCTATCCTTCCCTTCATTGCTAATACACACAACCTTGCTGCAATGAGACTGGATATTTGTTTGCTATTGTATACAGGATTTGTTGTCTATACCAATTTATATTTCTCTTTTTTTAATGTTGGTACTGGGGCCTGAACTCAAGGCCATATATTCTTGATTGGCTTTCTCCTTCACAGATCATGCTCTGCCACTTGAGTCATACCTCCACTTCTAGCATCTTGCTGGGTAATTGGAGGTACTAGTTTTTCTGCTTAGGTTGACAGTGAACTTTTGATTGTCAGACCTCAGTTTCCTGAGAAGCTTGAGATTATAACTGGGGCACTAGGGCTTAGCATTTTACCTACTTTTTTTTTTTTAATGTTTCCTAAGTCCTTCATAAGTTTTTTTTTTTAACCATTGCAGTATTAAAATGACCTCTCCCTGTCTGAACTGTATTGCTTTTTGTAATTAAGATATTTTTAAATACCTGAAGAACTCTGACTCTGGTTTTGTGTAACTCAGTACTGTGACAGATAGTTGGAAAACAATGAAATTATTTTTGTTCAGGAAATTGCCTTTCAAAAATTTTTTCTGCCAATAAGTATATTTTATTTCTATATATACATATTCACATATACTAGCAACTGTTACTGGTTATACTGTGAAATTTTGATTTGCTAAAATAACCCTCCAGATGATGATTTTTGAGGCCTTGATCTCTGGGTTTGAGCCCTGTCCCTGAGCTCTTCTCTTCAAGGCTACCGCCCTACCCCAGGGCCTGGGCGTTGTCCCTGAGCTCTTCAACTCTAGGCTATGGTCCCATCTCCTTAGCAACAGCTCCACTTCCCATTTTCTTGTAGTTGGAAATAAGAGCCTCCTGTTCTTTTTTTGTTTTTCCTCTGTTGGCTTTTCCTATTTTTTTATTTTTTATTGTCGGAGTAATGTATAGAGGGATTACAGTTACATTTGCCAGGTACTAGGTATGTTACTTCTCACACATTGATACCCCTTCTCATGTTTTTGTCCCCATTTCCTTCCCTCCACCCCCTCCTAATCATCTTGTTTCCCCCTTTTCTTTCCTATTTCAAATAAATAAACGTATATACAGTGCTGGGCTGGCTTTGAACTGTGATCCTCAGATCTCAGTCTCCTGAATAGCTAGGATTAGAGGTGTGAGCCACTGTGTCCAGCGCCAGATGACATGTTATTAACTATTAATATTGGGTTAATGTTCTCAATTTGCCTGCAGGATATCTCTATTCAAAGCCATTTTCTACAGATTTGAGCAGTGTTCTGGCGAACTCTCTCTGCCTGTTCGTTTACAGGGAGTAAAGAATAAAGGGCAAGCTGAGGTGGCTATCACCTTGTATCAACATGTTTGTGTTCATCTGTGTACATTTATCACGACCTTTCATCCTTCACTCTTTCCTGAGCTGGTAAGCAGTTTACTTAAAGTATGGATTACCCTTTTGCTTCCTCTTTAATGATACTGTGACTCGTCTGTAAAAGACTCTATAGGAGTAGTTAGTGAATAGTCTTTTGTGTAAGCTATTTCCTTAACATACACATATTACCCTTTAATTCAGGTGTGTTCTTGGAAATGGTAGTCCTTGTTTCCTATTGTACTTACTGCTATTATTTAACTAAAATGTTTGAGAAATCATATTGAGTGGGGAAAACATTGTGAGAAAAAATTAATCACCTACATTTCATAAAATAGATTAGGTCTCCAATATATTTTAGGCATAATATAGACTTTTAAAAAATGTAAATGCAGTTGGATTAGAAAAGGTTGAAAAATTCTAAGATCAAACTTAAGATATGGATGACATCTAATAGATAACATTATATATGAAAATTTAAGGCAGAAAGAAAAGTCAAACAGTAAATTTATGTTGCTTTAAACTTTTTGGGGTACTGAATCTTTGTGGATCTTACTGATTGATTTACACATTTAAATGCAAGTTGATTCCTCACAGCTCAACACAATGATTAGGTGGTCGTTATTCTTGAGGGAATGACATTGTAGGTTCTTCAGCTACTTAGAAGACTAAGCTTTCCTCTCACACTCTTGTTTTAGTATGACTTTTTATAATGATGTTTGATGAGATTAATAAATTCATATCTGTTTTCCTTAGGACACTGTGCTTCTGAGAGCTGTGCTGAGTGTGAACATGATCACCTCTCTGTTAGCAATGGACGTGTGGTGCTTTGTTGCTCGGTACTGTATGTTTACTGTTTTGAACTTGCATTAGTTTTTAGTGACTGTCAACAATTGGCTATAATTTTAAGTTCCTATAAAAGTTTGATTTCAGTAATCTTGAATTACATCTCTAAATAGGTTCATACCACAGTACTAAACAGGGGAATAGGGAATCATTTTTCCTCTCCTTTTTTTTTTGGTTGCTGTAAGCTAATCCATGAGTTTATTAGGTAGTTTTGTACATTGTCATATTCCTTTGCCTGGGACATTCAGGCCTTATCTGAAATCCAAAATGTTTGCTCTAAAACGCAAGACTTTTGAATACAGACTTGATGTCATAGATAGAAAATGGCGTCCAATGAAACTTCATTTATTCACACATATTGTGTAAAATAACCTTTGGAGCCAATTGTGGTGGCTCATGTCTATAATCCTAGCTACTCAGGGAGGCTGAGATCTGAGGATCATGATTCAAAGCCAGCCCGGGCACTGAAGTCCATGTGACTCTCATCTCCAATTAACCATTAGAAAATTGAAAGTAAAGCTGAAGCTCAAGGGGTAGCCTTGAGCTGAAGAGCTCAGGGAGAGCACCCAGGCCCAGAGTTCAAGCCCCATGACCTCTGTACCACCCCCAAACAATTTTGAGTTTTTTATTTAGATTGGTTTCCATACCCAAGAACCCTTATTATGCATAGGTGGATATTTCAAATATGAAAATATCCATAATTTGAAATGTTTCTGGTCCAAAGCAATTTCAGATAAGAGACACTCAGCCTGTAACAGCAGTGTCTGTCTTTATCAGAATGCGCATATCTTTATGGACATTTGTCTTCTCTTTTGAACAATCTAGACACTTAGATACCTTCTTTGTACATTGCAGATATGGGACTGCTGAGCTTTGTGCCCATCACGTTACCCTGGTTGCCCATCTGGTGAGTGCAGCCTGAAGGACTCTCACGCTCATTGCACATGTTTTCTGTGGGGATGTGACCATTTTAAATAGTGCAAAAAGAAAAAGGAGAAACAATTTGGAACTCAACGGTTTTGACAGTGTTCTGTATTAATACCAATTTTAGTTAAGAAAGTGTAGTTTCTAAAAGCATGTCAATACAGAATGGGAATTTTTTTCTTATATTCCCAAAATTTCAGAGTTCAGATTGTTCTGGGAAAGAAAGACCGCCTTTGTTGAGAATAAATTTGAATTTAAAGGCCAAGTAGAAAGTTAACCATCTCTTTCTCATTTTAATTGGACACTTGCTTCAGTCAGAGCACTGGGATAGGACTAAGCTTGATTGTGATTGATGCTGTTAGGAAAACAAGTCATCTTTTGCCCATATGTACAAAGAGAAAGTGACTTAATGATTTTTTTTTTCAAGTATTATCAGTGCTGACAGTTTGGTTTAAATTTCTGGAATGATTGATGTCTTCATGGGATGGTTGTGGCTGCTAGGTGTTTTGTCCCTGCTCTTTGATTATGTGAACCCCCATTCCTTTTGTGTTGTTTTTAGTAATTATGCTTTCTTTACTGATGGTCTAGATTATAACTTACTGTAACTGATTTTGATGTTACAGTGTTTTTCATTGTTTTTGCATAGCTGAGGCTGTTCTCTAACTGGCAATCTCTCTGCTTGCTGATTGCCACTGTGCTTGCCTGTCCAATCCCATTTAAATTAAAGCCTTTCTAGTGCTTTATGATAAAAATGGATCTCTTTTGGTGCATTATTACAAAAACATAAAATTGAGTTTATAAAGTATTTAAGCATCTATATGTTTTCTCAACCTCTATCTCTGCACTATTGTGCTTAGATTTGGGGCCAGCCATCATGGTTCATACCTATAATCTCTTGGGAGGTAGAGCTAGAAAGAAAGGATCAAGGTTTGAGGACAACTGGAGCAAAAAATTAGTGAGATCCTGTCATAAAAGAACAATGTTGGTGTGTTGGTTCATGCCTATAATCGCAGACATGTGAGAGACAAAGTAGGGAGATGGTAGTCCCTAATTGGCATGCTCAAGATCGTGAGATCGTATCTGAAAAATTACTAAAATGAAAAAGACTAGAGGCACAGCTCAAGTTGTTGAGTGCGTGGTGCAGGTTAAATCCCAGTATTGCCCAAAATAAAAGATCTTTCAAGGGATTTTTAAAACAATCTCTTAAAATGTTCCTTTTATTGACTTCAAATAGATTTACATACCAAGTTATCAAAATGGTAATTTCAAAAAGAAATAGCATAGTACTTACAGGGATTTATTTCGGGGATTTCTTTGTTCCTGAGCTTTTCTACTCAAGGCTAGTGCTCTTCCTACCACTTAAGCCACAGCTCCACATCTCGCTTTTCTGATAATTTTTTGTGGATATAAGAGTCTAGCAGTCTTTCCTGCCTGGGCTAGCTTCAAACCAAGATCCTTAGATCTCAGCCTCCTGAGTAGCTAGGATTACAGGTCTGAGTCAGCCTGGCCCAGAATTTGATATAAAAGCAATCTAGTTTCTTTGGAGAAAGAAAGAATAGTCAAATTAGTTAGTGCTTATAATCCTAGATACAGAGGAGGATAAGATCTGGAGGATTGTAGTTCCAAGACAATCCAAGCAGAAATGTCCAGGAAACTTCCATATTCAAAATAACCAACAAAAAGCTGAGCCAGGGGCATGGCCGAAATGGTACAGCAATAGCTGAAAGTAATCACAAGGCTGTTTCAAATCCCGGTACCAACAAATAAATAGAACAGACCCCAAATAAAAAGTTAAAACTAGCTACAATTTTATCCTTCAGAAAGAACCATAATTATTTTGGTGTCTTCTTATAAAATGTCTGATTTTTCTGTCTTTTCCTAGATAAAATCTTGCCCGGGAGAATGTCCTCAGCTCATCAACCTATCCATACTGTTGAAGCGTCTCTTTTTCTTCATGGCCCCACCCCATCAGGCAAGGACATTGACGTCTTTACTGTCCTCATAAAGGCTCCCCTCCTCTTTATTCTGTATTTAAGTCTTATTATCTGAAAGTAAATTTTTAACATTAACATTTAACATAAAGCTTACTGCTTTCTGGAGTAGATTTTGATGTTGTTGCTTCAAATTACATCCAATCTGATTCCATCCTGATTAATTGAAGGTATTAAATCCATTTAATATTCATCCAAAGGAAAAGGACATTTCACTTGTTTTCAGATATTTAAGATGCATGTAGTTAAATCTGTATCCTCTGCTCTTACTTTGAAGAGTTAGCATCGTATGCATTTTCGTAGTTGGAGTTTCAGGAGAAAATTGCACTATGACAAATCTACTTGTTACTACTGTGAGGGAAATGAATAGTGGCATGATTGAGGTAATTCTGTGCATTCATGGACCTGTGCATCCTCTGATCTGAAATGGAATGTTTCATGAAACAGTAACTTGTTTCTTTGTTAAGCTTCTGTGTGATTCTGGCATGGAGCCAAGCTTGGGAACCACTAGGGTAGAGAAGTAGACTCTTGTTTAAGGTCTTGGTTTGAAACCTGATTTAGTGTCAGTGACACAGCATTAGTAGAAGTGAAGAGCATGCATAATAATTTGAGGGGGAAAGACGTATATTTGGATATTAAAATATTTTCTGTTGTAATGGGAAATAATTACTGTATTGTGTACAAAGTACACCTCTTCCACTAAAAAAAAGCAAAAGTTCAGTTACTTAATTGAAGGAAAACATTTTAATATACCTTAAAGAACACTAATAGTTATGCTGCTATTTTTATGTAAAGTAAAAATTCCTGTATATACTTCTCAGCTTTAAACATAGAGGTCATAATTCTGTTTAATTTCACTCCTTATGAACTATTATGAGTTTGAAATCTTTAAAATGATTTAACTAGAAAATGTCTAGTTGAGTTCATTAGAATCTTTTTCTCTTTCGATGTGACAAATTTTGGCATTACCCTTTTAATTGTCCAGGTCATTATTACATATTTATATTTGGTAAGTAAACTTGCTCACTTGTTGGATTTTATTAGATACAGATGCAGCAATACCATTCTTGGGCTTTTATCCAAAAGAGTTCAAATAAGGATTCATTAAGGCTACTTGCACAATCATGTTCATTTCTGCTCTGTCCATATAGCCTAGGTCTGGAAACAGCCTAGATACTCCTTGGTGAATAAATGGATCAAGAAAAATCATGAGTACAATAATACATTTTATTCATCTATTAGGGAGGAAAATGGATGAACCTGGAAATATTTATAAGTGAAGTAAGCTAAACCCATAGACATATCAGGTGCATGTTTTATCTCATGTAGAAGCTAGATCTAGTTTAGAAACATAAACATGCATATGTTGTATGCAAATGCACACAAACTTAATATTCAAATGATGTAATTCCTTAGAAAAACTAACTCCCAGTGTGAGGAGTCAAAGGGAGGGGAGATAGATAAATGAAGAGGAAATAGGGGAGAATGCACTCATTCAATCCATAACCTATGAAACTTAAGAAATTGAGTGGGGAGGGATGGAGAGAGTGATAAAAAGGCATTGATCAGGATGCCTTGTACTCATAAACTGGTTTGCTGAAGTAGTCCTTTTTGTACAACTAAAAGATAGTTTAAAAGGATACCACACCAGTCAGTGTAATAATTCTCTTAGCTCTAATGGTGCAGTTTGGCTCTGTGATATGATAAAACTGCTTTTTACAGTGACAGATTTTTTAATGGGTGTTATTATGAGGCTTTAGTATGTGTACAGAGTATTGCTGCCCCAACACTATCTCGTTCCCCTCCCTTCTCAGGTTTATCCTGCTTCACTTCAATTTTTTTTTTTCCATTTTGATAACAAATGCAGCAACAGCAAAAGTAACTATGGTCATCTACATTGCCGCATTTAAATATTAAATGAGGAAACAGTTCTTCCAAATTCATCCAGTTGTCTGAGATTCTTGTTTCTTCACAACCTATTTCAGGTGGAGTTTATCAAGAAGTTTTCTCCAAAAGAAGCAGAAAATTTGCCCCTATGGCAGTGTATTTCTTTCCAGGCATTATGTGGTGAGCTCAGGAAACAAACTGTACGTGAAGTCACCAGAGTGGGCATTGCACAGTGCAGGAGATGGCTGAGCACCAGTTCGACTTTGGGAGAACTCCAATCTCTAGTAAGATAATTTGCAGTGGGTTGATTTATCCAGAAGTGTAACTGGGCCCTGTGGAGGCTGGCAATATAATGGGCATACAACTAGGATTTTCAGATAATGTATATTATAAAAGTGTCTTTGAATAACTTAATATTGAGGTTGGAGTCTTCGCTGTGATACAGAAGACACATTGGTAAAATATGAAATAATTTATCTTTGTTAATATATGTGACTGGATTGAGCAGACTACCCCCCTCACCCCCATTTTTAGGTCAAGGTCTTAGTTGTATACCCCATACTGGTCTCAGACTTGAAATCCTGCTCTTCCCATGTTGCTAGGATTGTAAGTATGTATCACCACACACAGCTTAGACATTCTTTTAACACAGTAAGATCAAGCATTTTATGCAAACCTGCTCTGATCCTTTATTGTACTTAGAAGATTTCTTTATAAGTAAAGGAATAAAAAAAAAAGGATTATCCTACAAGAAGTGGAAAGCACACCAAAAAAGATAGTAGAAAAGTTTTTTTTACAGTTGATTAGGTTTAGTTCAAGTCACTGCATTTTGCAGTATAGTGTGCATTTGCTCACTAATTTTTTTCAGCAAATATATAAATACATTTTGTGTGCTCTTAGGTACAACTTTCAGTTCTAGGCAGAGGAAAAAAACTAAAATTCTCATGTATTGACAGCTGTAGACAGTACATAATACCATTTTATATGAGTGGAGAAAAATCAAGCAGTATAGGGACAAGGCATTGGTGGGGTTGCCAGCTTATTTGCCATTTTAGACTAAGTTGGGAGTTTTCTTAAGCATCTGTTTCTGTACTGAGCGTTCAGACATTATCTGATAGCAATTAACAATTAAAATAACGCAAAACATTTATTTTGTAAAAACTTTAATATCTAATTTGCACCGATCTAGTTAATTTACATGCCCTAAATTTTGGATTTACAGCCAGTTCATTCAGTAGATTCTTAATGTCCACTAACAAACCTAGCGTGTTTGTAAAAGGAAACCGATAAATCTTAAACAATATGAGGCAGGTAATCACATAAAATGTGTTGTTGACGTGTAGTGGATTAAAGTCATTGTTTCTGATTATTATGTGGTCTTTATCACACCCTCCACACACACACTAAATATCTCCATCCTAGCCAGAAAGAGATTTAAATTTCTGTGTTAGTAGGAAAAGTGTGAATTCAAAAGAGACTTTTGTTTTAAATTCTAGTTACTGCATTTATTGATGGCTTGGTGTCAATCCTGGGGCTTTAACTGAAGGCATGGCACTATTCTGAGCATTTGTTTTTGCCCAAAGCTAGTGCTCTACCATATGAGCCACAGCTCTACTTTCAGCCTTTTTGGGTGCTTAATTGGAGGTAATAGTCTCATGGACTTTCTTGCCCAGGCTGGCTTCAAACTGCAATCCTCAGATCTCACCTTTCCTTAGTAGCTAGGATTACAGGCATGAGCCACCTGTGCCTTTGTCTGGTAGTATATTTAAATGTTTGTTTAGTAAATGCATTGTCACTGAGGTATGTCAAATTTTAAAAACACAATCGGTATGAAAAAATAGAATTTTTCATTGATGAATCTCTTAAATATGCTGACCATTTGTATGAAACCTGTTTATTACAGTTTAATATTCTGTTTTAAGTTAGATTCTGTTTTAAGTTAGCCTAAACCCAAAAGTTTTAGAAAAATGAAGCAAATATTTCTTTTTTTTTTTTTTTTTGCCAGTCCTGGGCTTGAGCTCAGGGCCTGAGCACTGTCCTTGGACTTTCTCAAGGCTAGAGCTCTACCACTTGAGCCTCAGCACCACTTCCGGCTTTTTTCTATGTATGTGGTACCGAGGAATCGAACCCGGGTCTTCATGCATGCTAGGCAAGCACTTTAACCACTAGGCCAAACTCCCGGCCCTGAAGCAAATATTTCTGTGAGTAGGATTTTTTTTTTTTTTTTATTACCAGTCTTGGGGGTTGAACTCAGGGCCTGAGCATTGTCCTTGGACACTTTTTGCTCAAAGTTAGCACTCTACCACTTGAATCACAGCACCACTTCTGGCTTTTTCTGTATATGTGGTGCCGAGGAACCCAGGGCTTTGTGAATGCTAGGTGAGCATGCTACCACTAAGTTATGCTCCCAGCCCCTGGAAAATTTGTTTTAATAAAATAGGCTGTACAGTACTTGCTTCTGAGAAATAATTGTGTGGATTTATGTGAACTGTTGTAAGTGACTCCCTTAGGTTTTGTGGTTCCTGGTCCTTGGAATGGCCTTTAATATCAGGTTCTTTCTCCCTCTTTAGAACACAGCCCTCTCTGCTTTACTTGCTGTGTGTAATTCTGCTGCTGAAGGCTTAGATGTTGCACAACAGACTGCAATTATTGAAGTTGGGAATGAGCTTTGGGCTTTTTTAAATGTTAAACAGGTAAGAAGACCTACTGATTATGTTACTGAAGAGCATATAATAAATACTGAAAAAGAATGTACTGAAGTTTCCATATAGGGTAATTTTTATGATTGTTTTTTAGGTGCTTGGTCAAACTTGTGAGAACATCAAGTACCATATACTCATTCTCAGGCAATTCTTTTTTTCCTAATGTGATGACATTCTAATCACGTGAAGTTAGAAATTAGGACAGTGGAGTGAAGGTCTAGCAAGTACTCTCATGACATGTAGGACCCTTTTCTTCCCTTTTAGAGAGTTTTCCCCTGGCTACAAAAGGGGTGAAAAGGGATCCAAAGGAGGAGGTGGGGATAAGAGTAATTTAGGAGTGAATACATGAAGGTTTATCATGCAGGTATGCAAGCCCCATAATGAAAACCTTATATACAACTTAATGTGGGTTTTTAAAAATACATGCATATATAGAAATAAGCCCCTTACATTAACGTGATTAATAGATGCTAGTTCAAAAAAACACCTTTCCATAGTTCTGTTTGTCTTTGGGCTAATGTAGCCTGTTTGTGTGATTCTAAGGTCTTTTAGAAATTATTTAGGCAAGGGAGAGAGTAAGGTAGAAGGATCTATTGAATGGATGTAAATAATTTATATTCTTAGCAAAACAAAGTCAACTGATAGTCTAAAATAAAAATGATGGTCAACATCCTCTGGTTGAAGTAGATTTCATTGAAATTGTTCAGTTTCAATGAAATGTACTGAAATTACTGTAAATGAGTTTTTTCAAAGTATTTTGTTTTCTTAGAGTAGAAATAAATTTCTGGCAATCAGCAGAAGTGAAAGGCAAAACCCATGGTATTGGAAAAACAACAGATATTTTATCATTAATGTCTGCTTATGGTCACATTATTCCTCATTATTGACTTGAACAAATGCCTTCTGCTGATGTCACACAGTTAGTAGTCATTCACTGTGCTGTGGTTATAGCTTGACGATAGGATGGCATGTCAGTAAGTATGGCAGAGAGAAATGAAATTCTGTGAAAAGGAAGGCACACGAAAGCTCTCCAGTTTCAGACAAAAGTAATGGATCCCCTTTAGATTTGAATCATGGCTTTTCCTTTTCCTAGCCAGGTTAACTTGTCTGATTCTATTTTCTTATTAGTAAAGTGAGGATAATAACTATATCTCATAGACTTGCTGTAAGACATAAATAAGATAATAAGTTTGAAAGGTTTTTGCATATTGCCTGGCATATAATAATTACAGCAATTATAATAGCTTTTGTGTGGTAGAAAAGTTTCATCATAAT
Source organism: Megascapheus bottae (assembly GCF_031878675.1). NCBI lineage: Eukaryota > Metazoa > Chordata > Mammalia > Rodentia > Geomyidae > Megascapheus > Megascapheus bottae. Next base: position 28,638,109 of record NC_143518.1, on the reverse strand, counting down.
TATTTTGTTTCTTATTTAAGGTAACCAGTCAGTCCTATATTCAACAAACATTCAGTCTTTTACTGCCAATTTTAGGACTTTTCGTTCAAACTGTAGATCTGCAGTTGATAAGTCAGGTAAGATTAGAGGCCAAGTTATTTGCTATGACAAAGTGGAATTACTTTATTAGAATCTTTAATGATCATTCCTTGGTTTGCTTGTGACTCTTTCTTTGTACCCATAATGCATCTCTGAACTTATGGCCCCTTTTCTTGCTTAGCTTTTGCTCCCAGGTGGTTCTGTACTATTTGAGCCTCATTTCCACTTTCAGTGCCTTTCTTGGTGAACTGAAGGTATCACAGATGTCTCCCTGTGTCTTCCTTCTAGTGTGCAGAAGGATTATTGACTCAGCCCTTTTCTGTTCTTCCCTGTTAAGTTACTGTTAGCTGGCCAGAAACTCTTCTAACTCCCTCCATAGTTCTTATGTTGAACCCTACATTTGCAGCATTTCCAAATACACCTTTAGCAACTTTAAGTTTACTGAATATTACCAACATGAATTTATGGGTGATCCATTCTCTTTGAAGAAATTTTTGAAAGAAGAGTTCTACTGAATTCTGGTTTTGGACCCCAGCTTACAGGGCTGGGACATAGGCAAGCATGATTCACTGTGTGGGTCCTTGTAGTAGAGTTTCACTTAAAACCCTTTCTGGGAAGGTCTCTAAGCTCACAGAAAATGGAAATGGCCTTCTTCTTATCTGAAGTGATAAGTTCATACTAGACAAAATTAATCCCCCAAATCAAGAATTAGCTCCAGCACTGGATAAACAAAAACCACTAGCAGGAAAAATTAAGCCTTTTCTTTAGAAAAATGATGGAAGATGCATCATATGTGGTAGAATAGGAATAACACAAACTAATACCAGCTTCTTACCATCTCTTTAAAAATTTAATGGTATATGAAAGAAATCAGCTTAATGAGTGTTGATTAGCTCATTAGAAATTAGGTTAATGAGTTCTAGGTATATTCTTTACTATGTGTGTAACATCAGTTACTAAATTATAAAGATACAAATAAAGTAAAAGAATTAACTCGGATAATTTGAATTTGCTATGAAAGATTGGATCTTTTTCCAAACAAGTTCTCCAACATTAATGTACTTGTTGTTGCAAATGAGTTTGAAATATAAGATAATCCTTACATATATAAAGTTTTTTACGAACAGAAGATTTTTTTTTTCTCAGTAGTAGAGACAGAAGAGTGTGGTAATAATGGGGCTGAGAAAATGGCTTAGTACATGCCTAGTATGTACATGCCTAGGTTTGATACCTTGGCATCACATAAACAAAGGCTGGAATTAGCGCTGTCTCAAATGGTAGAGAGCTAGCTTTGAGCAAAAGAAACTCATAGACAATGCCCAGGCCCTGAGTTCAAGCCCCAGGAACACAAACACACCAGCCCCCTCTCTCCCATTTTATTTTCTTAGGTGTTAGGTTCTGCTTGTGAAGTTTATTAAATTTTAATGGATGTTTTAATGCTCCGTTTTTTTCCTCCTTACATAAGTAAATCTTAGGTAGTTCCTTCTATGTAGAATACTATTGCACTTACAACTATCCTTTGGTTTTAATCTTCTTCAGGTAGTAAGTTTGCAGACCTCACTACTTAAATTGGAGCCTGCTGACCATGTTCGTTTTGCAATGCTGGATTTTGTCTCTTCCTTAGGAAAGCTTTTTATTCCTCAGTTTATACAGGTATTCCTATTGTTCCTATGCTATTTAAAACAAAATAAAATCTCTAATGGGTTTTCCCTCCCCCCCTTAGCTTTTGATTTCTGAAATACTGAGCTTTCTAACAATGAAAGTTGGAGGAAGGAGAAACATTTTCTGATTAGTGGGTAACTGTCAAATATAGTTCATTGTAAATTATTTTGTTTTAGAAAAGTAGGTGGACATACAAATAATTTATTGAGCTGGCCACTGTAGTCTGAAATAGGAGGTTCTCATTCTAATTGGGCTCCAGCACAAAATTTTTCTGAAGGTAGATAACATTCAGGTGTGCTAGGTGGTAGTGTATAATTAGGACATTTCATAATTGTAGCTGTACATTCATAAAAAGCTTGTTTATTTTTTTAAGTGTTGCAAAAATGTTAGGCTCACAAGTAGGAAAACATGTTTACTAAATTTTAAGACAGACGTCAGGCTAAAGGGAATCCTAAAGTTTGGTCCTTTCTACTACTAGTGTGAACAAACAATAATTCTAAGTAGTCAGCTTTTGTTTTTACCTTTTAGGGATTAAAAAAAAAAATCACTAGTGAGCTGGGCCCTGCTGGCTCAAGCCTGTAATCTTAGTTATACAGGAGGCTGAGATCTGATCATGGTTCAAAGCCAGTCCAGGCAGAAAAGTCCCAGTGAGGCTCTTAACTCTAATTAACCACTCAAAAACTAGAGGTAGTGCTGTGGTTCAAGTGGTAGATCATTAGCCTTGAGCACAAAGCAGCTCAGGGACAGTGCCCAGGCCTTGAGTTCAAGCCCCACAACAACAAAAAAATAATCACTTGTGAAAATGTTTTTCTAATCAGGGCAAACATGTATCTCAGTGCAGGTTGATTAAAATCTTGGAAACTTAGTCAGATGCCAGAGGCCAGTACCTATAATCCTAGCCACTTAGGAGATTGAGATCTGAGGATTGTGGATTGAAACCAGAACGGGCAGAAAAATTCATGAGACCCTTATCACCAAAAAAGCTGGACGTGGAGCTATGGCTCAAGTGGTAGAGCCTTAGCTAAGTTTACTCCATAATTCTGCTTCATTGTGTATAACTTGTGGGTCCTAACCTGTGGAAAAACGTTCTATTATCAGAAAACTGAATGCCTTACAAGTTGGGGATGAGGTCAGGTCCTGAAGAAATTTTTTTGAGGGGGGAGGGCGCCAGTTGTGAGACACTGACCCTGAGCTCTTCAGCTCAAGGCTACTACCCTACCTCTTGAGCCACAGAGCCACTTCTGGCTTTCTAGTAGTTAATTGGAGATGAGAGTTACATGCACTTTTGTGCCTGGGCTAGCTCTGAACTGTGATCCTCAGATCTCATCCTCCTGAGTAGCTAGGATTACAGGTGTGAGCCACTGGCACCCCGTAGGTCCTGAAGAAATTTTTTGAGATTCCTGAGCATATAGGAGGCATATGAAAGTCATAAGATGACATCTATTTTGAGTTGCTATAGTAGGGGTTTTAATTTTGGTGATACAGTAAATCCTTACTGTCAGCTTTTAGAAAAGCAACACACTAGTTACATATGTAATGAAGTGTTTAAATGGTGGTGAACAGAGAAATACAAAGCAGGGAAGGGAGATGGAGAATATGTACTTGATAGTTCCTTTTGAAATAGGATGAGTGTTACAACTTGGTAAAAACTCTTGAACTAAGGGCCTGGGTGCTGATGTAGGAGTGTTCCGAGCAGGGAAAATGTCAAATGCAAAGCTTCTGAGATGGTAGCATGCCACATTCAGGGATGATACTGTTGACCAAAAGAGTGAAATGACCTGAGGCCGTGAGTTTGGCCTAGTGGCAGAGTGCTTGCCTAGCATGCACAAAGACTGGGGTTCAATTTCTTGGTACCACATACATAGAAAAAAGCTGGAAGTGGTGCTGTGACTCAAGTGCTAGAGCTCTAGCCTTGAGAAAGTTTAAGGACAGTGTTCAGGCCGACTTCAAGCCCAGGACTGGCCAAAAAAAAAAAAAAAGAGTGGAATGACCTAGCATGCTTTGTGTGTATGTTCACTGGAATAGATTCTGTATAGAAAGCTGACAACTTCTTGTATCTCACTGAACTTTTTCTCTGTTTAATCAGGATTGTTTCTTTTTTTAGGACAAAATTCTGCCCAGCCTGTCTTGTATCTTTGCCTTACTGCTAGCTGATAGGAATTGGTTACTAGAACAACATACTTTGGAGGCATTTACTCAGTTTGCCGAGGTAATTGTCAAATAATTCTTCATTGGGATAGTGACTTTCTAAGCATGTTAATATTTCCAAGTCTTTTGAAACATTTAAAATACCTATGGAGGTACAGCTGAATTTCCATAGTAAAATTTAGCATTTATATTGGAGGAGATAATTATAAGACCTACAAATGAGTCGTAGGAAATAGTGACCTTTACCGTATTGAAGACTGGAACAGCACTGAGAGCAGATCTTCTATAACTCTATTGTCTTCCAGGCAGTATTTTTGGGGGTTGGATAATGAGAGATTTCTTATTAAACTATTCTAGTTAGTGTGGTTCCAGCAACTCCTGCTTGTGGGTTGTTTTTGTGTGTGTGTGTGTGTGTGTGTGTGTGTGTGTGCGCGCGCGCACGCTCGCCAGTCCTAGGGCTTGAACTGTTCTTGGGCTTTCTCAAGGCTAGATAGAGCTCTACCACTTGAGGCACTCTTCCACTAGGCCAAACTCCAGCCGCCCCCTCCCCCGCACCTTTTGTTTTAAACGAAGGCACTGCTGTGCCATCAGGCTATTGCTCATTAGAATGTGTAGAGACTAGTATGACTATAGATGTAAACAAAGCTTGTACAGAAGTTAATATTATCCCAGGTACTCTGAAAAAGCTGAGTATTTTTTGCATTGAGTATTCTCAAAATTTACTTTTAGGGTAGTTCTTAAAAGTCATATTATTAAGAGGCATGTTGCTAAGTTATATTTATGTTGGTCTTATGACTATTTTAATAGGGAACACATCATGAAGAAATAGTTCCACAATGTCTCACTTCGGAAGAAACTAAGAACAAAGTAGTAGCTTTTCTGGAGAAGGTAATTGTTTTTATTACATAGCCCATATTTTAATCTTTTTAAAAGTATTGTCCTTGTAATCAACTTAAGACTTTTCAGAGTTCCTAACATAGATAGGCTAAAACATCCCTAAATCCAAAATGTTCCAGACTTGAAGCTTCACCTACCAAAGAAATGGAAAACTCTATACTGTCAATTTCATACATTGCGAAGGTTACCAGTGGGCAGTGATATATGAAGTATATATGACACATAAATGATTATCATGTTCAAACTTGTGCCACATTTCTAAAATGTCTGATTGTGTATAGGAAAAAATGTGAAGCACTTTACTGTGTCTATAGTTTGGTTACAACAGCATCTCACTGATAATCTGGGCAGTTGAGATGACAAATGTAGACTTCTGTGTGATATTAGATACATCTGACTATATAGAACTAAGAGGATTTAAGAAGAAAAACCTTTTAGGATGATTTACTGAATGGCTTTTTTATGAGCCAAGATCTGTTTTTCGAAGACATGACAATTATCTTCATAGGGATTCCACTTATAATACTGTATAAATACCTATGATTCAAAATTTTAATTGTTTGTGCATACCTTTAAAGTCAATATGGTGCTAGTATTACGATGAAGTAAATGAAGTCTTTCATATGCCCACTGTTAAACTAGGGCCTGTGTTTTATTTATTGTATGTGTCATATATGTAGATCTAGATGTAGATATATAGATAGGCTAAAGTTCAAGCCAGCCAGTCAGTGTTCAATTACTTTGCTAGTATGTTAGGCTTTAGAGCCAGTTAGTAAAGGTTAGCAGATTTAAAGCAATCATTTACAGATAAGTCTATTTGATGTCTAATATTTGAATTTCGCAAGTTAGGACAAAATGGTTTCATGCCCAGCATTTATAAACACACAGACACAAATATTTAGTCATTTGGTATCTAGTTGATTTTTCTTGGTTTTCTGAAGTCTGGGTGTATAGATGAAACTGAAGCTGCCAAAGTGGAACGTGTGAAAAAGGAAAAAGCTGTTTTCTGGGAACCCTTTGCTGAAGTGACCTTAGCAGAAGTGAAGCAGTCATCTTTACAGGTATGGCTGTGTGGTTAATACTTTTTATCCTGATGTTGTACTTTGAACTGAACTCTAGACATTATGATTCTCCTATGTTATGGTTATTGTACTTCAGAAATCCCACTTTTTTTTAAAAATGAAATAGACTACCAACCCTAGACAGAAGTGTAAGTAAGTTTTACACATAGAAAATAATCTTCCAATATAGTCAGTGATTTGTAGTACCTGTTGGGAAAACTTACATACTGAACCAGTAATGTGTAATGCAGTTCCTGAACCATAAAAAATGAATTACCTTACTTTGTAGAATGTTTAGTTTCATGAATAAGGCAAGAAATCAAAATAATTTTGGCAATATCTGAAAATTTACCTATTCAAGGCATCAACTTAACATCACTATGAATATTCAAAATACTGTTTTGAACCAGAAGAGAGTAATTTTTTAAGTGGAGGATTTAGGATCACTGATTTTTGTCTAAAATGCACCTCCCCTCTAGTAAAGAAGATCTATGAGGTTTTGTAGAAAACTCTGCTGTGGTTCTACGTTTATAGACTATTGTCGACCCATTCTTAAATATTTTTATAATATATAGATTTATGTCCTCATATACCCTATTTATCACAATTCTGTGTATAGTTCACTGCTACTTACTATTTTTACATTTCAAAATGTGCAGCATCTGCAGACTGGCTTTTAGGAATGGGTATGGAGAAGCCATGTCACAATTGCTTATCCTTATCCTGAGAAGAAAAAAAAAACACTGAATCTTTTGCAAGCCCCTCTCTGGATCCTGTGTTTCAGAATGTAGTATATGTAATTTAATATTGCATGCTAGTGGCCTATTTTAGTAGTGAGGGAAGGAATTTAAGACTGATCAACTGGGGTATACAGGCACTACTACTGGGCTTGTTCAATTGGGTGATTTTGTCTGAGATTTCTAACCTACCAAGTAAAAAGGGAGGCTTTGTACATGTTTATTTGCAGTTCAATGGTATCCTGTGTGACCCTATAGTCCCTGCAAAATAAGTCTGAAAACTTAAATAAAACCTAGTGTTTGACGTATGCCATGGAACATATTCTTTCCTGAAGAGAAATAGCACAGCAATATGATTTAGTAGTGACTGCTACATTTCCTTTTGGAAACATGGCCATATCACAGTAGAAACCCCCCCTAAGTTCTAAAGCTCTTACAAGGCTTCCATTCTGTAGCATCCCAATCTCTGCTCCTGGGGGTTAGGTGAACTAACATAAAAGTAACATTCTGGTAAGTTTTAGTCAATCATCTAAAACACATGAAGATGTGATGCAATGATTAAAAGATTTTTTTTTTTACATATCTTTTTCTCTGAAAAGCCTTGTGCAAAAAGAGCCCGCCATGACTTCACACTAGAAGAAGAGTATAGGTCAGCATTGCAAGCAGCAACAGGGGCTTTGGAAGCAACAGAGTCCTTGCTTCAAAAGACTCCTGCTCCAGCCTGGCTTCTAATAGAAGTGGAAGCACTGCAAGAAAGGATCAAGAGGTTGAAACATCAGCTACTCCAGGGTGACCTGTGACTGGCCTAATGTCACCCCCACCAGACAACTGCCTTTGATACTGCTACCAACTGCCAGGTTATTTTGTAAAGGAAATTTCTAATTATGACTGTACATTTTTTACGATATATAAAAATAACTTTTATAAAAGTGGATCTAGTGAAAATAATCTTTATTTGACATTTACAGGATGGAGGAGGGGCGAGATTTCTTACTAAGAACTTTGGTACAATGAATCACATGTGGAACAGTCAGTAAAAGCTAGGTCCACTGAAGGACTTTCACTCAAAGTACAACTGTAAATAAATAAGCTGCCTAAAGAAACCATAAAATAATTGGTAGCTATTTTTTTTCAGCAAGTTAAATTTTGTAATAGAACTTCTCATCTGTAAAGAAATGGCACAAAATTAAGCTAATTAGCTTCAATTGAATTTTTGTATTTTATTTTCTTCCAGAATTACCCTGGAAAAAAGCATTAAGTTCCATCTTTCCTCAGCTACTTACTCTTCATGGAAACTGGCTTCAAACAGTTTTTTCCTCCTATTGGCCAGTACTGTGGGACTCCCGACTGCCCTGGGGCTTCTGGCCAGCTCTCAAGGTCGGCCTCACATTGAGTTGGTACAGACTTCACAAAGAGCTCCTGGTATGGAGAAAACAGGCTGCTCCTGGGCCTTTCTTGTTCAAACAGTCTGCTTTTGAGGTATTAATTTTTTTAAAGGAGTTGTTCCTACATTTAACTCACACCTGTTGTCACCAATTATTATCTTCCCAGTTCAGCTCTCCTTCTCCCCAGCCTTCAGTGTCTCCCTGCAACAAAAACATACCAACAGCAACCTACTGAAGCAAATCAAATCTGAAAAATTAGAAATGTGAAAATGACCATTTTCACACATTGTTGATGCCAGAATACATGGCCTCATGTAAAGTAAACTTCTTAAAGCTGTAACTAGAACAAAAGCAGAAGGATCACTTTGGACAAAACTACAAGCATTGAAAAATAACTTTCTCAAGAGCTGTTTAACTCAGTAAGTCTGTCTTGGTTTAGTTTTCCAAATAAAAGGGTTACAATGTAAGTTAACCAGTTACCCAATCACTATTTTCTGGGAGAAAACAGCTTTGTTCATTCTGTGCTTCATTTTAACCATATGCATAGAGTCTCTTTTTCCTTTATTCAGAAAATAGCAAGCTTAATATAAACTAGGACCTGCACAAGTAGCACTCACCCCAAAATACTTACCTCACTCATTTCTGCTGCAGCAAATTTTGAGGAAAACTGCATGATATCATCCTTGTTGGGAACCATCATTTCTGTTCTCAACTCAGGTAAAATAAGGAAAGTGGCTGAAGGCTTAATTTCTGGGATCATGTCAGCAAACCAGTCTAACTCAGGGTCTTGTACTGGTTTCTTTTTTACATGGATGGTAAATTCTTCACCTAATCCAAGTTCTGATTGAACCTTCGGGGGTCTTTCTTGTAACGGTGCTTTTGGTGCCTTGATTTGGTTTGAGTCCTCCCAGCTCTGTGCAAAATTAGTCTTGTGAGGAGGGCTTGATTTCAAAGGCTTCGACTCTCCCAGGAGTGGAAGCAAAGCAGCAACTGGCTTTTGCTTCCATGAAGTAACAGGCACTGCCACAGAGATTTCACCTCCTGGGTTTAGTTTAGTCCCTGAGCTGACCTCACAGTCATCCCAACATTCATTTTCCACATTCAAGTTAGTGCATTGAGATCTAGCAACACTACAGGCTTCTGTAGGCCAAACGTGAATGCTGACAGCTTGGTTCTCAGGCTCCTCAGGCTCACTCCAGTCAGGCCATTCTTCACACTTTTTAGAGCTTGATGGGAAGTCCTCACTGTCACCAGAAGTATTTGTCATATCTGAGACTCCATTCACAGGCAGTTTGATGGATTGGGGAAACTGATTGCCTGTGAGAATATGTACAAGAATCGTTCTCATAAAATGCTGGTTAAGAGCAAGCAATGTATTTAAGAGGGGTGAGGGGTACAGATCTAACTAAAAGATATTACAACATATTTCAAATGCTTTATTTTGGAAGTACCTAAAATCTAAAATAATGCTTGGATAATACGAATGGACAAATATTACTCACTGGCATAACTCAGTTAAATTATCTGATGCAAAAAAAAAAAATGCGGGCCAGGAGTTTGGCCTAGTGGTTCAAGTGCTTGCTTAGCATGCATGAAGACCCGGGTTCGATTCCTTGGTACCACATACATAGAAAAAAGCCGGAAGTGGTGCTGAGGCTCAAATGGTAGAGCTCTAGCCTTGACAAAGTCCAAGGACAGTGCTCAGGCCCTGAGCTCAAGCCCAGGACTGGCAAAAAAAAAAAAAAAAAAAAAAATGCAACTCAAGTACTGTCAACCTGTTCTCATGAGTTAGGAAGACATGTTAGAGAGATATAATTTAAACTTTATTCTCTCAGCAAAGCATTTATCCAAGCAATGGAAAACCTTCATAAATGGAGTATTTCTACCTGTCTGTAGCAGAGTATTGTAGTATTCCTGCTTTATGTGCTTCTTGCTGTTGATAGGAATGTTGCCAGAAAACAAGCATTTAGGAAATATGCCCAGAGAGGGCTTCTCCAACACTGATGAGACCTCATTGTGCTGGCTGCAGGCGACCATATGAGTGGGAGAATCTAAAGGTAAAGAAAAACTCCAAGAAGTGAAGGAGATAGTAAACTATTACGTGTTTGGTAAGCAGTTAGTGGAAATGGATAAAAACAAAAAAACCCTCAAAATGACTGAAGAAACTTAGTGTGGAATGGTTTGCTGGTCCCTAGAGGTGTCCACTGCACACACTGGTGATGGGCTAAAAGTGTTCCAAGTATGACACGCTAGGATCCACCTCATTAAAACCACAGGGTAGGGTGCTAGCCTTGAGCTGAACAGCTCAGAGACAATGCTGAGGCCCATAGTTCAAGCACCATGACTGACCAAAACATTTCTAAAGCCTTTGAAAACACTTTGATGAGGAGAGGATTTAAAACCTCATGTGATTCTAATTTCCTTTTGAAAGGCTAGCATCAGTACAAGCCTAGCCTTATGAATGTACTTCGTGTACACCTATATACTTTAAGAATCTTCATATCTTATCCCAACTGCAAGAAGGTTGTTTCAAGAAAATGTCTTTTTACACTGAGTTCATCAGGAAATTTGGCAAAATTTTGGCTGAATACATTCCATGCCTTAAAATGAGGGTAAGGAGAACAACCAGTAATAATCTGCTATTAAGCCTCTAGCTTTCCCCAGCACATCTGCACTCTTCACATCTAAATCTGTGACTTGGCTATCTGTATAGCTATCCTTTTTGTTGAACTCACCAGTGTTTTTTTTTGGGGGGGGGGGCAGTCCTGGGCTAGAGCTCTACCACTTGAGCCTCAGCACCACTTCCGGCTTTTTTCTATGTATGTGGTACCGAGGAATCGAACCCAGGTCTTCATGCAGGCTAGGCAAGCACTCTACCACTAGGCCAAACTCCCAGTCCCTCACCAGTAGTTCTTACCCAAACTAGTGCTAGTCCAAACGGTGCCACAACCTTGTTTCAAGCAGAACTGCCTTCATTGTACCTTTCATTAATCTCAATATTAACCTTTATTTTTACATCCGACTAGGCAGAGAAACAAAGTAAAAATTCCTCCCTTATGTGTGTGTTCTTTGTTCAACATTACAAAGCACTTTGCTCTAAACTTGGATCACAGGCTGCAGACAGAGCTCATTAGTCTGTCTTAATCACAACCCCAACTTCAAAAGTCAAATGAGATTAAATCTGGTCGTTTCCTTCCTTTGTATTTACTAGTCAATCTATCACTTGAACCATGGCTCAGCTGTTCAATGCATTATTTTTTGGAGAGGGCCTATTTTTTCACATGTCTTACCACAGTCCTGACCATATCTCCAGAGTAAGTCATCTCAAGTAACTAGGATGACAGATGCCAACTGTCACACTTGGCTCTATCCTGTAGTTTACTTACCTCTCCTGAGAGGTAAGAACGAGGCCAGCCTGGGCCCAGAAGGTAAGCTTCTATCTTAACCAAGGCACCCATGTGATCTCCAGTGATGCCAGGAGCTCAGAGCTCAGACCAGCTTGGGCATAAAGCAAGACCCTACCTAGAAAGAGCCAATACAAAGAGAGACTGGAAGTATGGATGGCTCAAGTAGTGCAGTCTCTTTGAGGAAGGATGAAAGGAAAACTTACATAATTTTCTCCTATATAGCTGCATATAAACCTAATAAAATAATAAAAGGCAAGACCTTTCAATTGTCTTCTTACCTTCTGGGGAAACATCAATAGTTTTAGTAAAACCTGGAGCAGTGCGTTTGAAGATTTTGGTTCTTTCTCCTCCCACAACCACTTCAGGTCCAAGGAGAGAGACCAGCACTGCTAGGCTGTGAAGAGTGATAGCCACAATGGAATCACTGGTGTCTCTCAAGCCCAGTAACACCTAGGAGTGAAAGAATGACTAAGTATAGAAAAGCATAGCCCCTACCCTTTTTTTCTCCCTGTAAACAAGCTCTGGGGATGTAATCAGGAGGTACCTAATCAGTGAACTACATTTTCCTTAGGTGGTAGAAGGCAAAAATGTTTCTCTCCCAATCTATCCCAGACTTTAAAAAATCAAAATACATGAAATAACAAAAATTACTCCCATCAAATTTTTATCAATGAAACTAACTCTCCACATGTATACTCTGCTTCTAGCAGTTCAGAGTGGCAGTGCTCTGCAGAGCCCACATACAGCATTGATGGCACCAACAAGTCATGTTCCTGCTCTCCCAACCCCATGTACCCAAAAGGAGGACCTTAGAAACCCTTTATTATACATCATCTTTCTCTGGCATTTACAGAAGCCACTATTTATGTGATTGGCTTAAAACAAATATAGTAAACTTGGATATTATGGGACATTTGGCCATATGCATACCAAAACAATAAAAGCTGGCCTTCGGATATTCAAAAGTGAAGCATGCTGGGTATGATGGGTAATCATAGCTACTTGAAAAAAAATATTTCAAATCTGGGCAAAAAGGGTTAGGAGAACTTTTCTCAATAGGTGAGCATAGTGGCACATGCCTAGCTATGTGGAATGCTGAGATTGGAACAACTGCAGTTCCTGGCCATCACAGGTAGAAAAATATACAACACCCCACATTTCAAGAGAAAGGAGCTGGGCAGAGTTGGGACACCTGTCATTTCAGCTACAGCAGGCAGTGAAAAGGAGGATTTAGTCTTAAGTGCACACCCAAGTAGTGAGAACCAAGGTCAAAAATAAATAGTTCTCAGTCAGGAATCTGGCCTAGTGATGGAGTGCTTGCCTAGCATGCACAAAGACCCAGGTTTGATTCCTCAGTATTACATATATAGAAAAGGCTGGAAGTGGTGCTTTGGCTCAAGTGGTTGAGAAAGCCGAAGGACAGTGCTCAGGCCCTGAGTTCAAGCCCCAGGACTGGCCAAAAAAAACCCAAAAAAACAGTTCACAAAAAGCACTGGAGGCATAGGTCAGGGTCAGTAGTAGCCCACTTGCCTAGCAAGCACAAGCTTCAGGCCCAGCTAAAAACCCCAAGACCACCAAAAATAAAAATAAATGCAGACAACAAAAGGTGCATGGTATCTTTAATATGTGGATATTAGATCCAAACAGTACAAGAGCGAGGACTCAATACTTGCATACTCAATGCTATGGACATGGTATTGGAAATATAAACATAACTACATAGACATCATAATAAATGCACACAATTAACTAAGTCCGCAACCTATGAGATGCCTGCGACTTGATTCCACATTGGGAAGTTCTAAGCATTAGCTTGTTCACTCTGGGTTTCAGTTACTTAGAGATTAACAGAGGCTTTGCTCTGCGCAATGTGATAAACTGCAAAGCATGATCACAGCAGCTCGTCTGCTAACAGGCTCAGGCATAGTGCGTCATACCTTGCTCTGCTAGTAACTCTCAGCAGGGCTGGACCAATGAATCACTATTTCTCTGGCCTTGTTTTATCACTTAAGTTCAAAGCTTTCCAATAGAACCCAGTAAGATAATCATGAGTTCAGTACTAACAGATTAAGCACTTTCTTAAAACAACGTCATACAAGTAAACTACAGCATACTTCATATATAATTAGAATTCTATCTACTTATAGATCATCACCATCTACTCAAGCCCAAATCCAGCATCCTCCTTGCCTTCATCTAGGCTAAACTTTAAAATGAAAATTGCTTTTAGGCTTTCTAGGTTGTTAGCTGAATATCCCCAAACTCTTCTGTTCATTTCCACAAATTAACATACCCTTCCTCACTTTTCTCATCCTGACTTCGGAATGCTGTATATATCCCTACTGCCATTGTGGTCTCTGACCTGTGGCAAGATGACCTTTTTCAGCTGCTCCTGAGTAAAGTGCTCCACATAGGCCTCTATGTGGGACAGCAGCACCATCCGCACATGCTCCTCATGAACCTCGAACAGCCGGAGAAGCACAGGGATCACACGAGACTGGAACAGTGCTGGTGAGAGCAAGTAAGGGATTTCTCCCTGTGCATTATCTACCCAAATGCAGATGGGGTACAGAGGAATAAACAAATTGTCATGGTAATGAACATAATTCAGGAACTGAGCCAAGCATGTTACACATACTCTACTGTCCTGTATATTCTAAGCCCTTAAATCCGTGGGGCGAGCCAGCGTTACCCAAGGCTGAAGTACATACACATTACTTTTTACCAGTTCTTGTGGAAAAATACTGCCCAAGTGTTTTAGTAGGATTCTGAATTGAATAGCTTAAACTCAAGAATTTCTTGCACATTAGTGACACGATCATACTGTTGTTAAAATTGCTATAATAGGACTTCAATGCTGAACAGTAGGTAGCTACAGTAATAATCAAGCCAAAATATACCTAAGAGTCATTTGAGGGCCTTTAAAAACACATATGCCGGGGCCGGGAGTTTGGCCTAGTGCTTGCCTAGCATACATGAAGACCCGGGTTCAATTCCTCTGTACCACATACATAAAAAGCCGGAAGTGGTGCTGAGGCTCAAGTGGTAGAGCTCTAGCCTTGAGAAAGTCCAAGGACAGGGCTCAGGCCCTGAGCTCAAGCCCAGGACTGGCAAAAAAAAAAAACAAACACATATGCCTACAAGAAGATCAGGCAGACTGGTCTTGAAAAAATAATCTAATACCTGACAAGACTGAAGAGCTATAAAGAGAAACTCAAGGCTACAGAGAATCACACTGAATCATAGATACAATGAAATGCTAAAATGTAAAAGAACTACCCATTATATTGTTGGGTTGAAATCTTTTTAGCAAAGTAATATGAAAGCCCCACACCTAACTAAATTCCATGATCCTGAATTAGTGATATATTTCCTTCCTGACCTGTGGTGGTTCAGATTTCACGTTCCAAAGCAGTAATTTTATTTCACATTTAGGAATTCTCTACAACTCCAATAAGTGAAGGATCTCCATGATTTTCAACCTGTTCACCAAAAATGGATGGTAAGTTGTTTCTGGTGAGGGAGGTACAGGCTTTTAGCTAGTCACAGCAAAAACAAAGTTCTACAATCTTTCCTTAAACCATGGCCATCATATTCACACACATGTGTTTATACATATGTGTGTGTTAACCATTTTAAAACAGTAAACGGGCTCTGTGGGAAGATCTGTATTTGCTTGGGGGTTTTAGTACCTAGGTTGGCATTAGAGCAATTGTCTCAGTGATCAGTAACCATGCTTTAAACTTAAAGCCAAGCATTAACTGTACATCAGTCTACTCAAAGTGGACTAATCACCAACCCCTTAAGTGACAGAAATATTTGAAAAAAGAATCACCTTTTTTAGGGCCAAGCAGATGTGGAAGAAAACTCTTAACAGCTACTGGTTCTGCAAACACCAACTGATTAAGCAGAAGAGGCACCAATCGTGAAGCTATTAATTCCTCCGACAAGCAGCTGACTCTGTCTAGCAAAAATCTGAGAGCAAAAAGAAAACATGGTGGTGACATCAATTTTCATGTGTGACTTAACTATATATGACTTTCTCATGTCTGTCAAACTAATGCATTCTGAAACAGGAAAGGTGAGTAGGTTGGCTGCCAAGTAAGAAAAATGCTAAAATGTGAGGCAAGACCAGCTTGTCCACACATCTGCAATCCAATCCAGGAAGCATTTTCAACAAATCATTTCATAATTCCAAAATTTTTCTCATTTGGTCCCTAATAAGCTACAGGCTATCTTAGATAATAAAAAGATACTTTCCTAAATTTTCAAGCTAGAAGATATCCAATTATCTTTCTTTTTCACAGAAAATTAGACTGTAATGCATTCTACTAAGAAATGCAGGTATTAGTTATCCATAGAGTAATACCCCACTAAGTAATCATGCTCACTTAGCACTTGCTTCCTGCTTTGTTTTTTGGGTTTTTTTTCTGCCAGTCCTGGCCTTGAGCTCAGGGTCTGAGCACTGTCCTTGGACTTTCTCAAGGCTAGAGCTCTACCACTTGAGCCTCAGCACCACTTCTGGCTTTTTTCTATGTATGTGGTACCAAGGAATCGAACCCGGGTCTTCATGCATGCTAGGCAAGCACTCAACCACTAGGCCAAACTCCCGGCCCCGCTTCCTGCTTTTTTTAGGAACACACCACTCTTTCATGCATAATCAGCAAATCCCTACACCACTTCCATCAAAGTCTACTTCCTACCTCCTTTCCAGTTACTTGCATTCAGGAATCTCTTTGGAAGCCGCCCCTACCTTGCCATTACTCTTGATAGTATCTTTCCTTTTGTCCCTGCTCTGTCTCCAACATGACCACAGCTCCAGTTACTCTCTACTCCTCCACTGGCTCCTTTCCCTCAGCCTATCAACACGCTCCTATCTCTTCCCATCCTTACAGAGCCCTGCCTTACTTGGTGCCGAGGATTCCCAGCCTATAATCCTAGCTACTGAGGGGGAAGAGGTCCAAGGTTTGAAGTTAGAAGCTAGACTGAGAAAAGAAGTCTTAAGACTCCAGACTCCATTTCTAATTAAATGGCAAAAAGCTGGGTGGTTCCAGCAAGGCTGAAGTTGAAGGGTACCAGCCAGGAAGCTCACTGAGGTACTTTAATAAGAATTCTCTCTCCCCTCCAGAGTTTTCAGGAAAGGGTTTCAGTCAGCATCTGTTTATCTTCCTTCTATTGGGAAGGATGGACATATACTAGAGTTTATCCTAGACAGGTTCTGTATCATTTGAATGATGTCTCCAGCCCTTTTCACTTTTTTTTTTTTTTTTTTCCACTTCTGACAGGGTCTCATTTTTCCTGGGGCAAGTCTTGGACTAAAACCACCCTATGTATGGCCTTCAGGCCATATATACAGGCATGCACCAACATGCCAAGTTTGAGTTTCACTACATTTTTGCCCAGGTTGACTTCAAACCATAATCCTTTTGATCTCTATCTCCTGAGGTAATAGGACTTCTGAACCCACTGTGGTCTCCCTCTGTTCAAACAGTTCTTGCTGAGACAGAGTTAACAGAGTCTTCTTGATCCTAAATGGACATATTGATCCACCTACTTTCTAAAATTCCATTTCTAATCCTGTGGGAATACATAGCTGTCCTGACTCTCCACTGCTTACCTCATTCACCAGCCAGTCCTTCCACTCATGCCTGCACTGGGCAGGAGGCTTCAAGGTATATACCACATCACTAGGCCCACTGTCCCAGTCAGCACTGTTGGTCATCTGTAGCTCATCAGCTTAAAACTTCACTATTCGCTTCACATTTGTCTGCCAACTGTCCCATAATATCTACCCGAAGACCCACAAATACTAACTTCACATCGACGCATCCAACTGTGGGCCCATCATTCTCCCTGCAGTCCTCCTTTCCAGTACTTTCCAGATCATTTGGTGGTGATCCCTAAGTTCTGCTCTATTTCTTTTACGTCTTTCTCCCCTGGTGTCCTCTTCACTCATACCATTAACACTTTTACACCTGGCCTCATATCTGCTGACTGGGCTACCATGCTCTAGGAGCTTTTCTCCAGCTACCTTCTCCTCCTCCTCCTCAAGTGCCCTCAGGACTCCTAGTAAATTCTCTCTCATGGCACCTACTGTTTGTATAAGCATTATCAGCCTGAGTACCTGTCTCTATCAGAGTGGTCTATTTAAGGCCTAGGAAAAAGCTCATAACGTGTAGGAAAAGTTCAGTACTGAAGTACTGAAATCAGGACTCATCTCTTCCAGATTACCTAAGGAATTGCATGAACCTAACCCAAATTACTCAATTAAAGATCTTAATGAACTTACTTGAAAAATTCAGTTTTTTCCTCTTCATTCTTCAGAGTTAAGCTTTTCAAGAAATTCACAACTTCTAGAAAATCATTTCTAAATGCCGAAAAAAGAAAAAGCAATACAACAGATTAGATAAGATATATTTAAATCCTGAAGCTATAACCATAGACATTCTGTACGATATTTTAAAGATCTGAAGGCCTGGCATCGTGACCCATACCTATAATCCCAGCACCTGGGAAGACTAGATGGGAAGATCTGACGACCACAGACGGGAAAAAAGGTTGAAAAACCATACCTCAAAGAACAGCTGGGAATAGTGGGACAGAGCTTCAGAATCTATCTTAAAAATAACCACAGCCAAAGTGGCTGAGGGCTTGGCTCAGACAGGAAAACACTATTGTAAGCAAGTTTGTCTTGAATTCAATCCCCAGAACCACCAAGAAGAAAAATTAAATAAATCTGCATGAGACAAATAAACTTATAGAGGACTTGATCTGTGTACATTTTGATTAACTAAAATCTGTTTATACTTTATGGTAACCTATGATTAAAAGACTAGTAGCTAATGAGTTTTATGCTTTCATCATACTTTTTCTCATTTTGATATCCCTCGGCTATGTAGTTTGTCATCCTGCTTCTTTCAAACTGTCAAAAATGTCCAAAAACTAAAAAGTTCTGCACGTGAATAGTTCAAATCCATGTTGTTTCAGGGTCATCAGTACTTCCCTCCAGCTTCTAACCAGCTCAGCCCTCCATAAGGGCTGGCCCTGGTGTGTCCTCTGGCCATGTCCCCCTCACCACCGTGGGGGTGGCGGGATGGTGTGCTCTCAGCTTTGTTCTCCTTTGTTACTGAGGAACTACTGACAAGACATCCATCCAGCATGAAGTATTGTTTTGGGTAGTGTGTTTATATCAAGGGAACAAACTTTGGTTGAAAAATTTACAACAGTTAATACAATTTGCATTTGTCAATTAAAAATAAGTATTTTTTTGCAATGATCAAGGTTTTTCTGACACACAAAGGACAAATATAACCCTGTTAACTAAAAATACTATTTAATAACATATCACACCCCATACCCTCTATTCTAGAGATAACTATTTTCCTTGGAGAGGTGACATTAGCTTTCCATTCACTCTGGTTCCCCCTGGGCTAACTGTAAATGCCTGAGACATAGCTGAGCAGCAGAAGTACTTGCCTAACAAATGCAATGCGCTGGATTGATTTCCAGTACAAAAAAAGACAAGACAAAAAGAAAACAAAAAACTGAGGCCAGGAATGCAGTTTAGTGGTAGAGTACTTGTGTTTGCCTAGAATGCACAAAGCCCTGGGTTCAATTCCCAAAAAGCCAGATGTGGCACTGTGGCTCAAGTGGTGGAGTGCTAGCTTTGAGCAAAAGTTCAGGGAGGGTGCAGATAGATGGGTGCCCGGGCTAAGTTCAAGCCTCAGGACTGGCAAAAAAAAAAAGAAAAAACACCAAACTGATACAATGTTTTAATAATAAAATGTTTCAGTATGTAATTTGCTTCTCTTCCATTACATTATTGACAGAAAAATAAGCTTGCTCAGCCTAAAAGAAAAATTCCAAGTAACAAATTCATAGGAATAATACAATGCAAACAGAAAAGAGAGGGTGGTTTCTTTGTTTCTTTTCTTTTTTTTTTTTTTTGGCCAGTCCTGGGGCTTGAACTCAGGGCCTGAGCACTGTCCTTGGACTTTCTCAAGGCCAGCGTCCATGCTAGGCAGCCACTTACCACTAAGCCAAATTCCCTGCAGAAGAGGCCTTTTTCACCTTTTTAATTAATTTTCAATCATAAACCATTATATACCAGTCAGTTTCTTCACAATTAGAAGCAGTAATAAATGGACAGGATTTCTAAAGCCCAAGCCTTCCTAACAACTTGGCACTTGTATTACAATTTTTTATCTTTGATAGGACCCTGGGAGGCAGCCCAGTTTCTCCCCAAATTTTTTCCCATGGACACCATTCAGTCTCTCCTAATAATAACAAGGACAATCATTTGGCCCTGCATAATTCCTCAATGCACAGAAGAGGCAACAGCAGCATGAGTTAGTCACCTTTATCGCTGAGAGGCCCTCACCTGAAGAAATCATGGCACAGTAAGGTGCTGAGCGCTGGCCGACACTGTGGATTAGGGTTCAGCAGAGCTGAGTGCAAGGTCTGTTGGAAGCTGGAGAGAACATCCGCTGAAACTGAAATCCAGAGCTACAGTTAGTTTCCAAAGCCTTCGCCCTCCTCTCGGGACCTCTACAGCTGGAGACTGACGAGAGCAAAAACCAACCTGTAAAAGCCCAAACAAACAAAGCCCTGGCTGTTGCTAAACAGCTTCCTTCTTGCTTTAGGCCAAGCTCCTTGGCAAGTGTGCAGAGTTGCCCTGCCAACACAGACACCCCCACCCCAGTGCCTCCCCTCCAATGCCTTCCATCTCCTTATCAGTGGCTTGCACGCTGAGGTGGCAGGTTTGAGGGCCTCTCTCAACCACAGAACAAAAAATGTATTTATTTATTATTATATTTTCACGTCTGACAAGGATGGTATCTAATTGTTACCAAACTGGGTGCAAGGGAGAGTGGTTCATTAAACACAAGGAGTGCCTTAAAGCATTAGGAGTTCATCCTTAAATATTTACATTGGAACATGTTAGAGGTGCCAGCCAAATGGTGCTGGTAACATCAGAACACTGCCTGAGGCCATGAGAAGAAACTAGAGCAGCACCCGCACAGAGCTCTGGCAACTTCAGCCAACTTAAGAGGACAAAGTCCTAGAACAGTCACAGAGTGACCCAGGCTGCCCAAAGCATACAAAAAGAGAACTGAGAAGAAAGTAGAACGATTAAAGGCAATAAAAGAAAACATACTGATCTCTATTGTTCAGATTGTTATATCTTAATCATTACTGACATTTACTTATTGGATAGTCCAACAGGAACTGAGTCTTTGAATAATATTACAATTAAGATGACAAGTATACACTACAGTGACAGTCCTAGTTGAGACAAAATCTTTGTGCTGTTCAAATGAATGGGACCCACACTTATCCTCAATGCTGTTATCATCCTAGACAAGACACGTGGTGAGCACCTAATTCCTTCCTATGCTCAGAAAGCAGTTCTTTGGATTCCACAGAGACCTTGTGTGGATCCGCTTTCTACTTAGTCTACGGATGAAATACTCTTAACTCCAACTCACCCTGCTCATTTAAGATAGTGAGCAAGCTTTCCACCAATGTTCCAAACGCATAGGCGTCCCGAGCATGTCCATGGGACTCCGGAAGAGTTGTGAATTCTGGAGACTAAAAGCAGTGAATACAGTTACAACTAGAACTTATAAGACACTTCAAACTTTCTCTGAAGCACTTTCTCCCATGTTCAAATTTACTAACGTATAATCTCATAAACTAATTTAGAGGCTTTACTACACTGTACTAAATTAGTACCCTGTACCCTGGAAATTTTATATATAATAAAATAACACGTCTGTCTCAAAACTCTACTAATGAGTGGAATGATCAAAGATTTTTCAGGCTAGATGCAGTGGCTCAAGCCTATAATCCTAGTTACACAGGAGGCGGAGATCAAGAATGCTAGGGTGAAAAGCTATGGAGAAGCCATCTCAATGAATATGCCAGGAGTGCTAAAATGTGCCTGTTATCTCAGCTAGGTAAGAAACAATATAGGCAGGAAGCCTTACAGTCATCTCTAAGCAAAACACAAGATCTTAACATAGCTCTTGAGAGGTAGAGCATCTGCCTAACAAGCCTGAGGTTCTGAAGAAACCAAAACACACTAAATATGTATTTGGTAGAGATTATAAGAAAAAACTCAGAGGGAGAGCATCTGCTTTTGTTAAAAAAAAGGAGAAAGTATCCTATTCTTTTTGGAGAGGGGTGCTGTCATGTGACTTGAACTCACGACCTAGGCATTGACACTGAGCTTTTCTCTCATGGCTAGCACTCTACCACTTCAAGCCACAGCACCACTTCTGGTAGTTCTGTTTTGTTTTTCTGTTAGTTATTTGGAGATAAGAGTCTCATCAACTTTTCTGCCTGGGCTGGCTTCAAGCCATGATCCTCAGATCTTAGCCTCCTGAGCTCCTAAGATTTATAAGCCTGAGCCACCAGTACCCAGCTTAAAATCCTTTTTACTGTGTTAATGATATAATCATGGAACTCTAAGTAATGTCTAGCAAGGCAGATGAATGAATGACTGAGGCAATATAAAGCAAAGGCTTAGGTCTCTACCTGTCTGACAATGACAGCTTCCAGCAAAGAACAATGACTTCCACAATGGATGAGACACCCTTTGTACAAGGCTGTCTCTACTGTAGACACAGATCACAGGGATATATGTATTTTTTTAACTTGTAAGCTATCTCCCTGGCTGTGGTGCTAAGATTAATCTCAGCAGCTTTTCAAAGCTGGAGATATTATGAGGCAGTGTACAATTTAATGAAGAAAGGAATAAGCAGAGGAAAGTTTTTAAAGTTTTAAGCTTAGTTGCACAAAGGCTTCTCCACATCTGAAGGGTATGATCTTACCATCTCTTCAGGAGGGATGGATGCTGCATCTCTTACTGAATGAATACTCCTCAGAAACTAGACAGAAATAAGAGAAATAATTCAATCATGTTTGGTGAACTGCCATCTTTCATGTTATAAAAGCATAAGCAATAGGAACAGCAGCAATGAAACTTTTACATCATATATTAAATATATAATCTTAAAATCTTTAAATGAAAATTTAAATAGTATATGGTATAGCATAAGGTTTTCATGTAGGATAACAGTACTCCTAGCTATTCAGGAGGCTGAGATTGGAAGGATCAAGTAAGTCTGTGTGAAAGTGTTTGCGAGACTCCATCTCAATGGAAAAAGCTGGGCATGGGGGCACACACCTGTCATCCTCGTCCTGTGGAAAGAGTAAAATAGGAACAAAGCTACTCAGGCAGTGGCTCATGCCTGTAATTCTTGCTATGAAGGAAGATGAAACCTGGAGGCTATCAGAAGTCAGTCCAAGTAGAAAAATCTGTGAGACTCCATCCATCTTCAGTTAACCAACAAGAAACCAGGATAGCTGGATGCCAGTGGCTTATACCTATAATCTTAGCTACTCAGAAGCTACTGAGATATGAGGATCATGGTTCAAAGCCAGCCCCAATAGGAAAGTACATGAGACTTATCTCCAATTAACTATTAAAAAGTTAAAACTGGAGCTATGACTCAAGTAGTAGAGTGTTATCCTTGAGCATAAAAATGTCAGGGACAGTGCCCAGACCCTGAGGTCAAGCCCAAGACTGGGTAAAAGGAAAGGAAAGCCTAGGTGGAGGCATGGCTCAACTAGTAGAGGGCCAGGCATGAGCAATGAGCAAGTAAGTTGAACCAGCACAAGTCCCTGACATCATGCCCATTACTAAAAAATGAAGACTAGGAGCACAGTGGTAAAGGCCAAGAGAAAAAGCAAGATCCTATTTCAAAAAAAAAAAAAAAAAGAATACCAGTACCAAAAGGGGGCTAGAACCACGCTCAGCCATAGAATGCCTGCCTAGTAAGGGTGGGAGTCCCTGAGTTAAATAAAACCCCAGGACAGAGGAAGGGGGAAGTTGTAAGATTGTCAGCCAATAGCAGTTATAACTGCCTATAATCCTAGCAACTCAGGTGATTGGGGCAGGATGATCACTTGAAGCTACAAATTCAAAACCAGCCCAGAAAAGACATAATACTCATTTCAAAATTAAAAGCTTTTCAGCACAAACAAATCTATTATTAATTTTCTCACCACATTAAGTGAATCTCAAGTCTTATCACATGAGATGAAAAAGTTGAGAACTTATACAGACGAAACCACCATCTACAGACTGGCCTACCTATTCAAAGATTAGTATTTTGGACATGTAAGCTGTTCAAAACTATTCAGACACTAAGAATATGAAATGACAACAGATTCTTTGAATTCAACCCATATGCTCATAACCCAAATGGCAAACTAAAAATTTCAGTAAGTGTTCTGAAGCACAGAAGGAATGACTAATCTTGATGGGTAGAAAAATCACTGAAGGTCTAAGGATTCAGAAGCGGCCTCAGTTAATGTTTTCCAGGGGGCCCAGAAGAAGGAAAGTATGCCAGCCACAGAACAACACCAAAGAAAGAAGAAAATAAACAGCAGCAGATTTGGAAAGAGTGGAGTTTAGTGGAAAAGAACAGAACCAGATGGCAGTGGGAGAACATAATCGAAGGCAGGCTGGGGAAGAGACTGGGAAGGAAGAGTCTCATATATCATGACTGAATTCTATGGACTACATCTCATAGAAAGGACTACATGGCGTTAGTAGACTGGCGGTGAATTCAGAGAAAAAAATCTTAATGGGGGCAGAAGTAGTCACAGAGGGAGTTTGGCCTAGTGGTAGAGTGCTTGCCTAACATGCATGAAGACTTGGCTTCATTCCTCAGTAGCACATACATAGAAAAAACCAGAAGTGGGGGGTGGGGGAAATGGGGACCAAGACATGAGAAAAGGTATCAATGTTTGTGAAGTAATGCACCTTCTATATGGTGAATATAATGTAACCCTTCAATTAATTACAATAAAAAATATATGGAAAAAAAAGCCAGCAGTGGTGCTGCGGCTCAAGTGGTAAAGCACTAGCCTTGAAGAAAGCCCAAGGACAGTGCTCAGGCCCAGAGTTCAAGCCCCAGGACTGGAGGGGGGGGGGAGGGAAGCAAAATATTATCACACCCTCAAGAAACTCAACCACTGGGAAAGAAGACACATAACATTAATATTTATCATTAAATGGTATGACCAAAGTAAGTATGAGATGATTCTAGAAGGAATGGAGAGGCAGGGCATTTCCTGAAAATATCTGAGCATGCCATTTTACTTCTTAGTCTCAGGTTTCTCATGAACAAAGTAACAAGAAAGAAATATACACAGAACTCCTGTGTATACACAGGCACAGACAAGAAGTTTTGAGACTGTATTAGTGCTGAAGGACGCTGGCTAGGCATGAAGCACACAGTGAGATGCCATCCATGGCTGGGAATGAAGAGAAAGCACACCTGGCTTACCTCTGGTGTGGCCTGAGAAGTTTTACAAACAGTTTCCATTCCTCCCAGTTTCCAGTGCCCATCTTCACTCACGAACACAGATGATAAGCAGACGTTGTTGTGTGTCAGGTGCCCCTAGGAGGAAATAAACCAAGAAGGTGACTGCTACTCCAAGATTTAAAGTTTTAAAAAACTAAACACAAACCACTAAAAAAGATTATGACAAACCTTCCCACATGTGGCATCATAAATGAAATCATGTTTTAAGAAACAACAAGCTAAAGGAGGTTAGAAAGGAAAATACAATGAAAAGGCTTCTAGTATTTCTGCTGCCTGGTAAGACAGGTTAATGAACACATGAAAGCCACTGCAGACAGAATCACTCTGCATTTCTGCAGGAGCCAGGAAATGTACCTGTCCTTAAACATAAACTCACAAGCCTTCACACCCTATACCATGTGCTTCTATTGTCTTTAAGGATAAAATTTATCCTTGCTCCCATAGGTTACTGTATTAATTTCTCCTCTACATTCTTTCTCACCTACATTCTATCACGAACCCAGATCCACTTCACCTGAAATCTTGTCAGTAGGCATTAAAAAAAATTCTGCCTAAAGAAGAGGAAAATGGAATGATAAGGACCACCACAAATATCCCACAGACCACAGAAGAGTCAATTTTAAAGTTTTATATATATATGTTATATATATATAAGTTTATATATATGTTATATATATATTATATATATAACATATATATATATATAGTACAGTAGGAGAAAATGAGAACAGAGTTTAGGTACTTAACTTTCCAAACCAGAAATCATTTTGCAAAAGAAAGAACACTTAAACCATTCCACCCATTTGAGCAAATGTGTATTTTATTTATTTATTTATTTATTTATTTATTTATTGCCAGTCTTGGGTCTTGAAAGGTTGGCCTGGATTCTGTCCATGAGCTTCTTTTGCTAAAGGCTATTCTACCACTTGAGCCACAAGGTCACTTATGGCCCAAGCTGGCTTGGAACTGTAATCCTCAGATCTCGGCCTCCTGAGTAGCTAGGATTACAAGCATGAGCCAAGGGTACGTAGCTATGCATATGGGTTTTTACACAGGATAGTGACATATAGTCAAAGGAGGCTTAGCACAGTAATTATGTCTTTATTTAAGGAAAAAGAAAAGAAGCAAGTAAATATTTGCTTTTCACACACACACAAAGACCATTTCTGTAATCACTGATCACCACAGTTGCCCCCAGATAAAAGAATTAGATTCAAGGATGGAGAGAGATTTTCCTGTCCCTAGATACACTTTCAAACAATACCAATGTTTTACATGTGCATACACATTTTCCAACAAAGAAGGTATTTCTCAGAGAAGGTATCTCTCCTGTTATTAAAATAGTCTATAAAAGCATTTTCAGGAGACTATACATTCTACATGATATTTGAGGATTCTGTCCCTCATTAATTGAAAAAAAAACCTTAAAAACATTCATTAAGGTGGGTCAAATGCAAGTATACTTAATCTGTGACTGGTGTTTTCAAAATCTTGGACAATTGCCAAAGACTTTAATGTTTCAGAATGCAAATATGATTAAGAAATTGGGGCATAAGTGATCAGAAGTATTGTATTTACAACTGAATGGTTAATCCCCTTGTACAACTCCTTAAACATTCAAAAAAAAAAAAGAACTGTAGGTCCAATATAGACCAAGTAAACATAGGAACTATCATAGCATAATTGAAGACATCACCAGAGTTAAACATTTGGGGGTTTTAAGGCTCTCTCTCCAGCAGCTCCACCCACTTGGATGGGTGGGGATATGTATAAACTATTTCCTTCTAAGAAATAGTCATTTCTTTATTCAAACTCTAAAATGGGGCAAAATTTCTGCAAACAGAACATTTAATGTTTGTCTTAACAAAGACCATCCATTTTTAGATAAAAGACTTATCCAAAACTCAAAATCAGAGGTAAGTATAAAAACTAAACTTACTTAAATGCCCGGGGACAGAGATTTAGTTGTGATTTCCAAAAATATCTGGAGCTTCACTTGTCCTTTTCCATTGCTTTTTATTTTCCTCTTATAAATTACATATGCATCAATTTCACACATATCAGTTTACAAGAACTGCAGCCTATATCACCCCCCCAGTCTACTTGAACTCTAGACATGGAATGTACAGGTTACTTACTCTGTCATGAAGGAAGATAAGAGCCAATAATATGTCATAGATTCCAGCACAGACCTCTGCAGAAGACAATGTTTCCAAGGCTACTTCCAGAGGCTGTACTCGCTCAGTGACAAGATGAATGCCATCTGCTTCCACGGTACAAGATAAAAATCTCAGCAAGCAAGGGTGACGGAGTGTCTTTAAGTGCTTAAAAATACAAACACAAGACCTGATGAACTTACTGACTGAAAATCAAAATAATACATTTCTTATGTATTGTAGTAAAAGTCAAGAAGTATTGATTTATATTTAAGTCCAAGCTTTCTATCTCTCCTCAAATCACAAAAATGAGCTACTACTGTACAGAGACTTCCTGTTCCTTATAGCAGTATTAGCTCCTGGACCTCTCAACTATACTGTCACATACTCTGAACAAAGAGCCAGAGAAAACTACATGAGAAATCTTAAAAGTAAATGAAAGTGCAAGGCACAAATGGCTCACACTTGTAATCCCAGCTACTCAGGAGGCTGAGATCTAGAGGATCTCAACTCCTACAAAATTTTGGAGGACTCCACCTCAATGGAAGAAGCTGGTCAGGCACTTGTCACCCTAGTTGCTGCTGGAAATGTAAACTAGCAGCATAACTGCTGCGTGCTGGCAGATTATGTCTATAATCCTAGCTACTCACAGGCTGACACCACAGAATCTTGATTGGAAGTCAGCTTGGACAGAAGTCTGTGAGGGTCCTTCTCCAATTAACCAGCAAAAAGCTGGACTGAGGTAGGCTCAAGTAGAGTGCCAGTAGTGAAGAAGCAAGGACACAAGACCCTAAGTTCAAGACACATCCTGGCACCACACACACAAAAAAGATTGCACTAAAAATCTTATCTTTTTGGCCAGAAGAATTATAGAAGGAACTTAGGCAGACCAGACCGAAGAAAGCTGGGAAGGGGGAAAGGCCCTGATTTTTTCCAAGTCACAAATTCTCAAATCCCTGAACCAGCAAGCATGCAAAGCATGCACAAAAGTAAACCCTAACCAGCACAGTGAAGTTTTAAGAAATGAACTGAGATCTGAACAGATTATTCCAGGAAAGGGTAGAGTAGTTCCTGAACCTGTAAGGCAACAAAAGTCCTACTGTAGGTAACTGAAGTACCTAAAGGGGGAAAAAACTGGACCATAAAAAATTATAATGGCTGAATATGTAAATTTGGCATACACTTAAATTTAGTGTTCAGTGAACTCCAAACAGAATAAACATTTTGGCTTTGAATGCCATATGGTTTTAGTGGTCTGTTTTTTTCAACCTCGAAAAGCTACAAAAAAATTTTTTTTCAGCTTCTATGCTACCAACAAATGCGGATATTATTATAAAGCATTTAGTTCTATTTAGTTTATCTTGTTCTACTTAATTCTATTTACCTGTTTTGCTTTTTGCCTTTCTACCAAATGTTTAATCACTTCAAAGTACTTTTTGAACTTTCATCATTTCATTATGTAAGAAAGTTATTACCACACTTTCTTGTTCAAATATTTCAACAGTAAAATCTGCTACTTGAGAACCTCATAAATATATGTATACATATATTGTAATAAAGTTTCTATGTAAAATGAATTACCATAATACACTCAAAACAGAAAATACTAAGATACACATGATTTTAAATGTTTCTCTCCAGAATTTCAATCAATTATGGTACATAATCCCTTGACCATGAATATGTGACTTTTAGAAACCCAAAACAAAGTATTCATCTCCTCTGTTTTCTTTGCAGACAGACAATACCTATAGATAACAAGTAAAGATCAATTTTGTGTGTCTAAATCTGGGGGTTGAATCTGTTGTTTCTTTCCTTCCCTTGGTTCTGTTGCAGTCCTATTAACTCTAGATTTCCTAAACAGGCTTCATTTTATGAACATTGACAAGAGTAACTGAGAAATCCATAATCTATTATCTCACCCCAGATAATAATTTTACCATTTTCTTTTTTTCTGCCAGTCCTGGGCTTGCACTCAGGATCTGAACACTGTCCTTGGGCTTTATCAAAATAGAGCTCTACCACTTGAGCCACCCTACCACTTCCAGCTTTTTCTATGTACGTGGTACCAAGGAATCGAACCTGGGTCTTCCTGCATACTAGGCAAGCACTCTACCACTAGGCTAACCTCCCAGCCCCACCATTTTCTTTATAGCAAGCCTCAAAGTGCTGGAATGTGATAAAGCTGTCTATCCTTAAAGCTACATCATACAATCCACTGGTCCCTTGGAGGGGGGTGAGGTTTGTAACTCACTCATTAGATAGAGAAGAGACTGTTGATTGTATTCAGAGCATAACCTTTAACATAACACCAGGCTTCTACACAAATAAGCAGGTAGCACTGGACATTGTAAAGTAACTTTTCAGAATACAAGCATAGATAAGACACTACACCTTATTTTTTATGCAATTTTTATCACAGTTTGCTCACAAAAGATTTTTCTGTGTTAGGTTTCTCTAATTTCTGTGTGGGTATGCACATGTGAGTAAATCTAGGATGGAGAGGAATACAATGTCTTCTGGGCTACCAAACAGATTACTTACATAACATCGAACTACCTATGTACAGAGTACTATGGATTCTTGGTATCAAGACTCTCAAGAACTATTTTTATAAACTTGTAATTATCACAAAGCCTTAACTAAGCATTTAAATTATAGAAAACTATAGTAATCAAATTCTAACTTAGAATTTATCATTCCTTGCAGGCTACTGATTAAAATGAGTCATAATCACCAGTGAGCAAATTATACTATCTGAGTTGAGGGATTCAAAATAAAATGAACTATAATCAAACACACAGTTTTTGAGACTCAAGCATACATCTGCTACTGTTTTTGCTTTTTAGTAGGACTGGAATTCAAATTCAGGGTATTTGACTTGTATAAAGCCCCATCATGCCTGACTTGTTTTTTGAGATGGGATCTTAAGAATTTTTTTGCCCTAGACTGATTTTGAACCATGATTTACCTCCACCTGCCAAGGAGCTGGGATTACACATGCGAGACTAGCTCTCAGCAAGTACAGGTAGGAGGATCCTAGTCTGAGGCCAGTGTAGGCAAAAGTGAGAGACCTTATCTGAAAAATAATTAAAGGAAAGAGGGCTTAGGTATGGCTCATGTAGTTGAGGGCCAGGGAGAAGTAAGAAAGCCTAGAAAAGTATGGGGTCCTAAGTTCAAGCTCCCATACCAGTACAAAATAAAACTAGTTTAGGGAACCCAAACTGGATGGAGTGGGGTCAGCTAATTACACTGTTTTCCAATTTCTGATATCCAGGACATCAGATTCCTAGAACTTAATACACTAAAGGCCATTGTTTGAGAGATTATCAGAAATATTCAAAATATGTATCACCTTGTTGCTTTTCCAAATTTCCCTGATTTATGCTAGGTTTGCAAAGTCAAAGGATGGTTGAAAAAGAAACAAGCATGAACTATTGTATCCATGGATGTGGAGGGAGGAAAAAAAAAAAACTTCACTCACAAGCTTTACAGTTCCCACAATACAGAAACCTTCGTAGATCAAAAGTAGTTATTTGTGATTTTCCTTTTAAAATTGTATATGAATTATTTGTCTTTTGGGTATACACGCCATAAAAAAAAAAAAACAATACCAGGCACAGGTGGCTCACACTTGTAATCCTGTATACAGAGGAGGCTGACCTCTGAGGATTGTGGTTCAAAATCAACCCAGGCAGGAAAGCCTGTGAGACTGATCTCCAATTAACCACCAACATATCAGCAGTGGAGCTGGGGCTCAACCTGGACAATAAAGCTCACCAACAGAGCCCAGGTCCAGAGCTCAAGAGCCAGACATATGTACAGAGACACAGAGACAGACACAGTCAAACAGTCAGAGAGACAGACAGAGACAGACAGAAGACAGACAGAAGACAGACAGACAGACAGACAGACAGACAGACAGACACACACACACACACACACACACACACAGACACACACAGACACACACAGACACACACACACAGGGATTTGCAGTAATGTCTAACAAAATAAAGATATTAAATTCCTCCTAAGCAAAGCATTTCTACCATAGAAAACACTGAAAAACTGTTATATAACTATTTTTTTTAGAAATGTTTTAGACGATGTGAGTGACTAACCACTAACCTTGCTATCCAATGAAGTATTAATGAACCACTTGTCTTTAAGACACTTGGCGTTACTTTGCTGAACTACACTCCATGACAGAATCATTTTTTGTGCCTTTCTCTCTGGCAGTACTGGGCCCTGTACATGCTATTTCTGTGACTAGGCCTACCAGTGCGTCCGCACACTAATATGTTGATACTGTGGGCCAGGCGTAGCAATGGCCAGGCTATTTCCTGAGGAGAAAATGACACCTCCATGAGTTACCAACCTGTGTAGGGCACAGGAACAAGAACCCCAGCCCAGAAGCAACACTTTTTCTGGAGTATCAAATTTAACAGGTGGGTTCAAAATTCTTTCTAGGGCATTATGATGTCTCAGGAAAAGAATAGGGAGGCACTCATAAGTCCTATCTCCTCCTTGAACCTTTACAGAGCCACTCCTCCCCTGGGGAAAATCATTGGTCAGCTGTGGCTAGGATCTCTCACAAAGCCAGGTCAAACTAAACAAAGGCACCTGTACAGTCAAACTGTTTGAGTCCTTACCCTGACCTTTGCACAACAAACTCCTATTTAAGGCTGCAGACATGTGCATCGCATCTCATATGTTTACTTAAAACCATGAGTGGCAGCCTTGCACATGCGTAGATCTCTTCCAAAAATCTTCCAAGTGAAAAAAATCTATTTCCCTAAGATCAGTGCACTATCATTACCAGAACTTCTCCAACACTCCAAATCCTAGAAAACTGAAATGCTCAACTGAATACCTGCTCTTGAGCCATCTAGTTCAAGCCCACCTTTTCTGTTAACGGTATACTCTTCTTTCTTCCTATTAAAACTCCTAAAATAAGTAAGGACAATGGTGTTTTTGTAAGACCTAAATAATAAAATACTATTTCTTACAGCCATATCCTTTTTGACCTTTACTGACTTCGTTTTTAACAGAAGACAAGACAGTAAAAAGTCCTATGAATCTGTCACTTATTTCAGTACCTTGGCAGCTTTATTAACCTTGTCTTCATTTTCTCTCTTATACACAAAAACTGAAGCAACTTTGCCATCTTGCAGTATGGCTGGATACACAGCGAGTCCGGAGGGTAAGGTGAAGGGTGGTTCTTTGAGTGTAGAGCTCTTCAATGCACTGTTCTCTGATCCCATCCCTTATGCGATGAGGCAGTGTTGCAGCTTGCCCTCAAAGCCAACTAGAGCTAAAAGGAAAATGGAAAGCAGATTCAAACACTAATTCTCTATCTGTAACGTGAGCAGCAAGAAATACCTAAGATATCCAGACACAGCGACATGCAAACCTACTCATTTCTTCAGCCTCATAATTAGGACATCTGACAATAAAAATGATACATACTAAGCAAGTTGTTAGCAATGCTTATTAACAACTCTATAAAGAAAATGGTTGCTACAAAATAGTCACATGCAGCTAGCTGTCTTCCAAATCCAATCACAATCTTTCACTTTCATACTTCCTGACCTACTTTACTCATCTTGGTTTACTAAGAAAAACCTACTTCTATGTCTAAAATAAAATTATAAGAGAAAAACAAAACAATACAAATTGGGTAACATGCCTAACAATGATGAAAAATAATAAATGGAAAGATTATGTAAACCGAGTTAAAGACTGAAATTCTAGTAAAATGATAGGAAGAGAAAACTGCAAAGGGCTGTAGCTTAGCTGTAGAACACCCATCAATGCCTGAGGCCCAGGCTCATCCCAGAACTGTAAAAACAACAAAAACCCAGAACAAACAACTCACTGAAGAAACAATGCAATCTCACTACTTTTTAAAGGTATTAAAAAAAGGGGGGTTACTCCAAAACTATAATTTTGAACCCTAGTACATGTGCATGTACACAGATGCATACACACATAGATATTCTAGAAAGCCTAACTACCATATCACAGAAAGCCCATCAGTGGTTGTCTAGAGAGAGGGCACAGGTAGAATGAGTAAAGGGTATGAGGGAACCTTGGAGGGAATGGATATATTCGCTATTTTGATATGGTGATGGCTGATTATGTCAAAACTATTACAATTGCATATTTTTATGTTCTGCTTAAGGAAATATGTATATGCAAAAACTAGAGAATAAGCCAAAGGAAGAATGACATGTACGGAGGGAAGATCACACTTGCTTGTACCTCCCAGGTCTTCTACCTTATGAATGCACTGCACTTTACAACGGTGATACAAATTCACCATGTTTGGTGGTACTCCGAACCACAGCAGCCGCTAGGAGAGCAGGAAGGGCCCTACTGCGTATGTGGGCATCAAGAGGGATAGGGCTTGTGCTCTGAGGGCAGCAGTGTGCGGATCCATCCATCACTGTCATGAGAAACTTGGAGCTTGATGATTTATGTGGGAATTTCTATATTATTTATGACTCCACTAAAAAAAAAGACTTGCACAGGCCAAACAACATATTTCTGGAAAATTTGTGATAATTAGTTTTCAGTTTTGGCTTTAACATAATACAACATTTTTTTTTAAGCTCTTAAACTGGGAGCCAGTAGTTCACACCTGCAATCCTAGCTGTAGGAGGCTAAGGATCTGAGGATTGTGGTTTGAAGTGAGGCTCTTCTCTCCAATTAACCAACAAAAAGCTAGAAACAGAGCTGTGGCTTACATGGCAGAGTGCTAACTTTGAACACTAAAGTTAGGGACAGTGCTCAGGCACTGAATTCAAGTTGGACAGAAACAACAAAAAAGAGCTATACCTGGCAGTATAGGAAGTGCTAGTTATGAATACTACTGTCAAGAATTCATTGAGGGTCTATAAAAGTTTTTCCTAAGACTGTAGTCTTAGTCAAATGTAAGCCAAATCATCATTATACATTATTTCCCTCCTTGCATGTTTCACCCATTTTGGTAAACTTCCTTCTAGATTGCCTACATGAAATGGTATTCAAAACACAGACCTAGAGCTGGGAATGTGGCTTAGTGGTAGAGTGCTTGTCCTGCATGCATAAAACCCTGGGTTCTATAATATCTCAGCCACTTGGGGGGGGCAAATCCCCCAAAACAATAGTCACCAGCACTCAGTGAGCCATGCTAAGAGTCAGTTTAATAGCAGCACAGAGGCTACTCTCCACCTTTGGGCTAATAGAGAGCAGTCCTGACCTGCAGTGGGACTAAGCTTTTAAAGGTAAACACCACACGCAGGTGAAGTCTCTGTATGACTTCACCTTACAACGCCCACAGTCAAAAATCACAAGGATGAAACAAGCAGATGGTCCTAACCGCTTGCAGGTAGTCGAGCAGGTTAAGCATTTTTACAAAAACAATTTGGCAGCTAAGTCTGCCAGGATGTTACAGGTTCAATTCCTCAGTATCACATAAAACAGAAAAAGTCGTAGAATGCAAGCCTTGAGCAAAGAAGCTCAGGGACAGTGCCTAGGCCTTCAAGCCCT
Organism: Megascapheus bottae; assembly: GCF_031878675.1. NCBI lineage: Eukaryota > Metazoa > Chordata > Mammalia > Rodentia > Geomyidae > Megascapheus > Megascapheus bottae. The sequence goes on along the minus strand of NC_143518.1, from coordinate 28,603,642 downwards.
AGGACTAGAAAACAACAACAAAAACCCTACAAACCTACCTCAGGTTTTAGTGAGCACAGATCCAAATACATCACCACATAAGGGGTATAACATGTATAGGTTTAAGGCTATCTAAAATTAAGTTTTTCAAAATGGAGAATATTCCTGAAGAACAAATTCTGCTTTGTAATAAATCCGCTGAGTTCCTACCTACTAAGCAGCTACCTTTCCTAGGAATAACAAGCAGAACAACAACAAAAACAGTACTAAAACAGCCAAGATACCTCAAGGAGACATTTATCTTTCTATTGAGATTATACATAAAAACAGTGTGTGGGGGGGGGAAAGCAACTGTTAATTTCCCTCATCTGGAGATGCACTGGTCGTCAGTTCAGCCTAATTTTCTTCTAAGAGAGAACATGGTTCATGCTTAGCTCTTCATCTCATTTTCCAGGATTTCCCCTCCTTCTTGAGCATGTTTTAATCACTCAAGAGGGCAGTCAATTCCCAGGTCAGCCACCATGGCTTACCCATGAGACCACCTGCAGAGGTCACCTGGCCAGATCAGTGTCTCCTCCAGAAATCTGAATAGATAGACTTTTATCTATTAGTAGCACCGCAGCACCGTAGGATACTATGATACAGAGTTATACGAACCAGAAACATAGCAAACACATAGGAAGTCAGTTGACCACATCACTACTCTCCACCTCAAGGCTGAGGAGAGCCCAGCTTCATATCAGTTCCCTCTCTGCATGACACTGTTACAATCAGCTGCTTCCCTGAGATGGCTTAATTGGATCTATGTTCTCTGCAATCAATTGTCATTTCCTAATCAGAAAAATCCAACTCCTGCCTGAAAAACCAGTCAGGCAAGAGGAATGAGTTACAGGAGTGCTACTCAAAAGTGTTTATCTGAAGCTAGCCTAATTGTCTTTTACTTAGCCACAAAATACAGCTTCTCAAAAGTCAACATGCAATAAAAACCCAAGAATAAGGAAATAAAAGTAAATGAATATCTTTTTTTGGGAAAAAAAAAAACACCCTACAGTTTAGTTTCAATGTTTCAATATTGGCTCCAAATCAAAATTAGAGACCAGTCACCAGGACTCAAACAGAAAAATGAATGGCAGTTAGCAGAGGCAAGCAATAGCTCTACCAATTCATACACCATTACTAACCAACAAAACAATTCCTTGTGGAAACCACTCCTGGCTTTGTATGAGTGGTCTGCAAATGAATGAAAATTCTTCATGAAGTGTAAGGAAGGAATTAAAACTTTTTTCCCACAGTAATATATTTTAGGTCTAAGACCCCCAATATTTAAAAATTAATAATGAGGAAAGCAATTTGAGAGAATTTGAGATGTAGATATCATCTTGTTTTGAAGCAGGGTTAATGCTCACAGACTTGCAGATATCATCAATGTGAGACTAACTGAGCAGCAAGTTCAAGGAGCAGCAAGTTACATTATCAGTCAAGGGCAAACTTTTTTTAGGGGGAGATAAAAGGCTGTGCTGATGAGTGCAGTTTAAGAACATTGAGAGCAGTATTTTTAATTCTTCACCAACAACCGTATCTAAAAATGTACACATAGTTCTCTTGTTATGGATGGATCACAGACTCAGCAAACATTTTATTGTGGAATTACACCTCGGCTCTTAAAAGGCACAAATGCTACTGATACAAATAGAGCCTTAAAATAATTTTAAAATGCTCCTTTGCACGACTAAAGATAATAAAAATATAATCTGAAATGTATGGTAAGGAACACTTGGATTTCAACAAACACTTTCTCTTGTTTTTAGAACAAACACATACACAGGCACACTTTAGCTGCTTGCTAAAATTAGGTTACAAGAAGGTACAACAAAAAGTACAAAGTACAAACCGCAAAGAGCCTGCAGAAATTAACATCTCCACTCCATAAAATATTGGCAATGTGTCTTAAGTGTGTGAGTGCTATGGTCTTCCCTTTTTAAAACTTGTTTACCTATCCCCCTCTTCCCTGCGGTTTCCACAGGCAGCAGGTGAAGCTCAGGGGAAGCCATCTGTGGAATGCGTAGGCCTTGTTTAGGTTACTGGGAAACTGATTTTCCACCTTCCTTTGAGTTAGCATCCAGAGGGTACTCCCTTGGCTTAAAAGTTCAAAGCTACTGGCATGCACAGCTGTGAGATCCAAGAATACACTGTATTCACCTTCAGGCCTCGAATGCCACCTTTACCTACAGCCGATCTATATTACCTATACTGAACTCAATTTAATAATGCTAACTGATAAGAAAAAAAAAAAAAAGAGCATGACGTGTCCAAGGGCCAACAGTACTAAGTGTGACTCCAGCTAAGAGACAAGTCTGTGGACTGGCACTCCAGTAAGCTAGGCACAGCAGCCACGACCACTCCCCAAGTTCAGTAAGGATGCTAAACTTAAAGCACCAAGCACAAGGACAGAAGCTGGCTGGGCCGACCTGGCGCCTGTCTGGAGCGCAGCACCCCGGCGCTCTCCCCGACCCGCGCCCTTCCCCCCGCGGCCCGCACCCCTTCCCCCGCCCGGCCTCCGGCCCTCACCTCGCACACCTCCAGGCAAGCACCGATCCTCCCCGGCTCTCCACAGCTCGGTCGTCAGGGCCTCCTTCGGCAGGGGTCACCCCAGAATCCCAGCCTAGACGGCACCCCAAAACAAGTCCGCAGGAGCTGCTGCTGACAGGAGAAAGAGAGCAGAGCTCAACCGGCAGCCCGGGCCGCGCCGAGCTCGTCCCCGCGGGCGGACCGGACGCGCGCCCGCCCACCGGCCGCTCCCCGGCCCCAGCCCGGCCCCGACCCCGGGAGCGCTGCCGGGGGCTCCCACGATACCTGCGGAGGGCGGCGGGGTGGAGGCCGAGGGTCTGAGCTCCGGTCCCCTCTTCGCCCCGGGTCCACACCAGCCACCTCGGCTCCTCCGGTGGAGGTCGTGGCCCCAGCACCCACAGCCTTCAGGGCCGCTTCCCCAGAGAGCACCGAGCCTGGCCCGGAAGCAGGACGGGACTCGGGTCCTGCATTCCCCTCCGACGCCACGGCGGAGGCGATGAACCCGGAACCGAGCTAGAGCGGCCGCACAGGTGACTCTCAGACAGGTGCCATCTTAAGTGCGGGCGGCGGCGGCGAACGTGTCCCTCTGTGCTCCCAGCAGCCCCGTCGGCTCGGCGGGTGTTACCTATGTAGGCTTGTCGGGGTGATATAAAGGGTTGTCTTGATTCTCAATTTTAGGCTTTAAACCAACCAGTTTTAATTTCACTTCCGCCCGGAGCCAAAATGGCCGCCCGTGGCCTCAAGCGAGACACCAAGGGGGCGGGGCAAAGATGAAGCATGGCGATTGGCTAGGACGCTCAGGGGCGTGAGGTTCTGTGCCCCGACCCCTGATTGGCTGTGCTGCGTGGCCCTTAGTCACGTGTAGCTAGGCTTTTCGCAGGGGTCCTGGGGATTCCGGGGTCAGCTCTTGTGAGGTCCAAATCCGTGGAAACAACTCAGCACCAAGTAAAATTGGGAATACTGAGAGTACTTATTCTGATGGTTCCTGCCTGATAGAATGTCTAACAGAATGTTATGGGGATAAAGTGATACACTTCCCTTTTTAAAAATGTACTGTTATGGGGTCAGGAGGAGGGGATTCCACACCCCTCCAGGTGGGGATTCCACGTCCCACCAGAGTCCACCACACAGAGACAGTCTCATATAAAAAGGTGAATTTATTGGGGAAGTAGATGGAGAACTGACCGGCCAGGGACACAGTGCAGACTCGGGAGCTGACACTGTGACCCCGAGCGGCTCTAATGCAGGGTTTTTAAGGGCAAAACCCATGCAGTCGAGCCTGGACACACAGGTGGCCAATGGGATAGTCACATACACAGAGGGACCCTAGCCAGCTCTGGCCACACGCAGGTAGCCAATAGGGTTACAGCCTAGTGTTTGAATTTACCTATCACCTTAGTTGGAATTGGCACGCAAATTGGAAAGGTCTCCACACAAAGCAGGCCCCCTCCCCACCCAAGCGGATATCCCTCCTCATGGGGGTGGGGAGAAGGTCAAGGTTGCCCCTCCCTAGAAGGCCAAAGGTGGCTGGGCTGTACCACATATCCCTCCTCATGGGGTGGGTGGGTGGGGAGGTCAAGGTGGCTGGGCTGTACCATTGTCGACCTTCCACAATGGGGCGGGAAACTCGTAGGCATTCTGGGTGGCGCCAGTCGCTGCTCCCCCTTAACACTCCCTGCTCCTCTCAACACGGGTACTTGTCCCATCCTCTCATTCCACAGGTGGCCTCTGTCGAGAAGCTCCACCGGCTCCCCTGGAAAGCACAGTGTAACATTTTCACTACCATCATCTGATGATCTGTACCAGTCGATGTCATTACTGCCTAATGCTTCTACAGCTCAGGGCTGACAACCAAGTTTAAGTTCTTTTAGATTTTCTAGGGATGTTAATAGAGCAAAAAAAGGGGGGGTGGATTTAAGATGTATATTTAAGTCCTTCAAATTACAAGAAATCACATGTAAAATTTTAGTTCTTAAATTGTATTAGTACTTAGGAGAATATACAACGATGTCCAATTTAAACCCATCCTATAAGCTTGAGGAAGCCTCCTTCTGCTAGGTTAGTGCTGTTCTATAGAATTCAAGCTCCATAGATTTAATTTAATATGTCTGTTAACTGTTGTGCCAAGATTGTCCCATGTTCTGGGAATGGCCCCTCCCCCTTGCTCAGGGCCCATGTACTAGGAATCAAAAACCACATGTTCCCGGAACGAGCCCAGACTTGAACCCCAGGTGGCAACAGCCCAATGCTCAGTAGTTAGACACCTGAGCTCTGACCAATCCTGAAGCCACCAGTGGTTCGAAGTTACCAAACAACCAATCAGGTGATTGTAACTATGGAATTCCCCTGTAAAAGCTGTGTAAAACCTTTGTTCGGGGCCTCTTAGCGTTGCCGGCTACAGGCACGTGGAGGTCCGAGTTCGAACTTGTAATAAACGACCTTGCTTCTTTGCTTTGACTTCAGCCTCTGGTGGTTCTTTCAGGGTCCTAGGCATTCGGGCACAACATTTGGTGCATTGGCCTGGAACCCCCCAAGCCTACCCAGACGCCTAGTCAACGGGTCGTGGAAAAACCGCAGTAAATAGGCCGGCTTCCTCTGTCTCTGTGTCTCTGTGTAATCTGGGTTGCCTGCAGGTTCTGTATCTGGGCCAATGAAGAGTCTTGGCGGACTGCTATAAGACTGTCAGCAGGCTGGTGGGAGATGTCCCCCGGACCCCATCTGGGGCTATCTTCTGTATTTATGATAGCCTGTCTGGTCAGGCAGGGATTGGCCTGAAGCGCGCTCGATCTGTGTCTGTGTCAGTGTCTGTGTCTGCATGTTCTGTTAACACTTCCACTTTCAGAGTGCAACAATCCTGGACCGAGAGGGAGAGACTCCGCTCATACCTGACTCTGGGCCCCTTGAGTGGAGTTATTCACCCTTTCAGACTGTTGCAGGAGACCCCCACCCTCATACTTTCCCTCGGGGAGGCCGCTGCCACCCGGAGCATGAGGGGGAGGGTGTGGCAAGCCGCAGCAGCTCCTTGTGTAGTTTGGGCACTCCCTGTCGAGATGGGTCAGGCTCAGAGTACCCCCCTTGCTCTTCTAATGGCACATTTTGAGGATGTCAAGGGCACATTTTAAGGATGACTTGAGGGTTGAACTCAGGAAAGGGAGACTAATTGACCTCTGCCAAACAGGGTGGCCATCCCTTGAAGTTGGGTGGCCCCCAGAGGGCACCTTCAGCCTCCCCATAATTTGGAAGACTAGGGAGAAAATTTTCTTACCGGGACGATCTGGCCACCCTGGTCAAATTCCTTACTAAAGGTCTCTGCTTCACTGCCCCTGTTTCATGGTCCCCTGAGGTGATTTGTCTTGTTTTGTGTTTTGCCACAATTCCACTTGGACATTCCTGGGGAATAAGTCTTGGGCCTGGTATGGCTCATCCGACTCAGCTGTGCAATCTGGAGACAACTGGTGGCAGGACACAGGCATCAGTCTTGGTTCCCCCAGGACTGAGGTGTGTTGGAGACCAATTGCTTTCAGCCTCCTGAGGAAGTAAGATTAGAAGATGGCACCTGGCAGCTCGCCAATGAGTCAGACTTGCTGGCCAGGAAGTTTCTTTGCATTTATTGATTTGTTTCTACTGTGCTTGTGGATAGAGTGGATCGCTACATTTCTTTCAGATTTGTTTGCTGCTTTGCAGATGTCCTTTACTGTGATTGGCTGCTTAAGGTTATAAATAGTGTGGGGTTTCTGAGAAAGGCAGAGAGGAGAAAGAAGGAAAAAAGACGGAGGAGGGAGAAGAGAGAAGGAGAAAGGAGAGAGGCAGAGAAGAGAGGAGAGAGAAATAACAGACCTCTGCTTGCAGCGATTTGAGTCTGTGACCATTCCCAGTCTGACTCCGAGGTGAAGTGTCCTTGTGGTGGACAGCAACAGAGGTGTTACTGAGTCTTGTCAGAAATGAAAAACTCTTGCCCCCCTGATAGTTTTTGCAGGTAGGATGGCCTTGGCCATCCTGCTGCCAGAGAATGGAAGTCTCCATGGGGAGGCACCCCTGAGAGTTTTCACGGCCCCAGGTGTCTTCCTCACTCTGATTGCTGCCAGGCATGCCATCAAAATATGGGGGTATTTAACGGTTTCTGCTTCTGTCTTGTGTGAGGTATTTCTGGGTCTCGGGCCAGAAAGTTTACCTGTCTGTGGAAATCTGATGGTAAAATGTGGGTGATGTGATTAAACTGCCCCCTAAAATGTATTAAATTGGGAAAAAGGGTTTTAAAGGTTTATCTCCCTAAGATTTAGTTTCATGCTACTGGACTGAAATTGAATGTAGACTTTTGGTGCACTCTTGCATTCAGAAACTGTTAATGGCTGGGCAGTAATCTAAACTGCAGAAAAGAAAAGGGAGTGCCTTGAGCCCTAGAAGGCCTGGAGACAAGGGAGTTTGAACCCTTATAAAGCATATGGAGGCATGTATGTGGAAAAACAGATGGAGGAGCCATTTCACTCAGTGAGTCAGTCAACTGCAAAGATTTGGAGATAGGAAAACTAAGGAAGAACTCAGAAGGATTTTGTTGTAGGACCTAATGAAATAAGAATTGTTGGGAGGTATTAACGTTCATGTGGAGAGTCTTCACAGGCAATTACTTACATAGCCATTGCAGGCAGCCCAAACTTGCCAGCCTTATGAAACAGGGCTACTAGAATTGTATATATGTGTACACAGAGAAATGATCAGTGAAAGTTTTAAAGAACATTAGAAATGGGTTTCTGCACAAAATTTGAAAATGTTTTTCAAGAAAAAGGAAAATTAGGGCTCAATTTGCCCTTGTAAGTTTGTAACAGTTTCCAGCGGGGCCCACAGAAAAGAACAGCAGGTCCTTATTTAGATGTAATTTTGGCCCTTACCAAATTCCAGGTCTAATTTGGCAGCAGAGTGCTAGTGAAAGCAACCTATCAAGATATTGGGGAAGTGGCTGAGGTCTGTCACTGTCCTGGCAGCATTATAAGATTATGCAAGTTTAAATTTAAAAGACAACTTTGAGTGCAGACAAATATGAGTGCTGATCAGGTAAACTCAGCCTCGGGAAACTGAAGTAGGGAAGACCACCACAAAGAGGTTCACGTAGCCCACAACCTTCGAGGGCCCCAGGTTGAAATTTGAGCAAATATCAATGTGCCTACTGTAAAGAGTTTGGTCACTGGGCTAGGGAATGCCCGAAAAAGAACAGGTCGGACCAGTGGCACACTCATGACTCGGAGGACTAGGGGAGACGGGGTTCGGATCCCCTCCCCGAACCTAGCGTAACTTTGTAGGTGGAGGGGACTCCTGTCCAGTCTTTAGTGGACACAGGTGCTCAGCATTCGGTTCTTACTGAGCCTCAAGGAAAACTCTCCACAGCTACATCGTGGGTGCAGGGGGCTACAGGAATAAAGAAATACCCCTGGCCAACTCAAAAGGATGGTGGACCTGGGAACTGGTACCCAAGGTGACAAACTCCCAGGGCACTACTGACCTTAGCACTAGAAGATGAGTATCGCCTTCATTAGCAAAGACTGAGGTAACCTATTTAGGGTACCTCTGAGAGAAGGTACCTACTGAGAGAAGGGCAAAGGTGGCTAACTGCCGCCCACAGAGACAATGCTCCACATCCCCAGACCACAATCACAACGTTGGAGACAGCCGGATTCTGCTGGCTGTGGATTCCTGGGTTTGCGGAACTGGCCAAACCCCTGTACTTGGCTAATGCCCGACTCACTCATTATTGTTAAACCCTCTCAAGATTTTCTTCCAGCCTCTAAGTGCCCTTAACCCGGCCTCGACTGCCCGATCCAGACCTGGAAGCCCTACTTCATGACTGCTGACGTTTTGGCCCAAGTGCATGGAGTAAGAGGATTTGCAAGATGAGCCTCTGCCAAATGCGGAGATTGTCTGGTTCACCAATGGAAGCAGCTTTATGCACCAAGGCCAGAGGTATGCAGGGGCTGCAGGAGTCCCTGCCTGCAGGAACGTCAGCACAAACAGTGGAACTGGTGGCTTTAACCCAAGCTCTAAGACTGGGTAAGGATAAAAGACTGACAGGTGCCTTTGCCACCACCCCCATACACGGGGCAATATACAGAAAGAGGGGCCTCCTCACAGCAGAAGGAAACACTACCAAAAAATAAAGAGGACTGTAGATCTAGTGTCTAGGGGTAATCATCTGGCTGACCAGACTGCCCGGGAGGTGGCCTTATCTCCAACCACAGCTCTAGCCCTCCAGCTCCCAGACCCAGGACCCAGAGCCTTACCACAGATCCCAGAGTATTCTATAGAATTCAAGCTCCATAGATTTAATTTAATATGTCTGTTAACCAGGTCATAAACAAGTGAACATACTGAAGTTAATTTTTTTATATTTTAACTCAAAAGATCCAACAGATTGACTCAACTACTCACTCAACATAATTATTAGACATTTTGTTCATAGGATTTTAGTACTTTATTATTCCAAGTCTGATACATTTTTAGTAGTTTGAACTATCCATATTTTCATGTCCCTTAGTCACATATGACTGAGTTCTGTATTGAAAAGTGAAGACCAGGCAATCTTATCGAAATCTTAACACTAGAAAGTTGAGAAGCAAAGTACAGTGCTGGCTGGATTCTTCTACATTACATTTGTCACCAGCATCTAGACACCTGAAATCCTCCAGGTTAGTGCTAAGTCTAAGACAATTAGGGGCGAAGCTTCATGTGACAGTCCCCAAGATGGAGGGCTTTAATCCTTACTTACTGTAAGACCAGAAAGTATTATCTAAAATATTTTTAACCAAGTCGCCTTATTGTGAATTCTTTTGAGGCTGTCGGTGATGTTCACTATCAAAATTTAATGTTATTTCTGACTCTTGTCATGATGATTATTAAAACATCTGAAGTCCTTAGAAATGAAAGTAGCTAAAGTATCAGTGCCTCAATTTCTGTAATGTACTCGTTTAGTATGAGACTAGCTGACAATCCTGACGGGTAGTTTCCTAATACCCAGAATGCTAGCTGGTCCTAGTAGTACATAATGTCAACCAATTAAAACAAGCAGACTGTTACTCCATAAATGCAGACTCCATAGGTTGTCTATTTGGATAAAGAAGTACCCTGGGAAAGGCACATTGAGCATCTACAACCATATTCCCTGAAGTCCCCTCAGACAGAGCTATAGTTATGACTAGTCCCAGAGAAAAGACTCAAGACCAAATTAGAAAAAATATGTAGCAGACAGGCTCTAGGATTATTGGCACCAATATCCATTCCCACTTCTCCCCCTTTCCTTTGTTCGCATTCACTAGAGTCTAAGAAACCAAAATATCACAAATTGAGGAGAGTGAAATACACAAAGTTGTGAATAGGCTTGGGAAAGAAAGGCAGTGCATTACGGAAATGAATGGGTGAAGAGGTGGCTATCTACCCAAGTACCATGAGACAAGAGAATACACCGAGGAGGTAGAGTTGGAAGATAGAAGGAATTTCGTATTATCTTTTCAGAATCCCTAAGTATGTTTTTTCATTTTCCAAGAAGAATAGAAATGAGTTCCTTCAAACAGCGCATGAAATCTTTTTTGGCAATGTAACTGCTTACCTGATCACCCTCTAGGCAATATCCTTATCTCTTGAGTTTTGCTGACATTCTCATTTTCATGCTAATTCTCTCCTCCCCCCTCCCCAATTCAGGATGAGTAGTAGCACCTGTCCTTTCTCCCCTGGGAGAAGAATTTTTACGTTGGAATGAGTAGAGGCAAGCTAGGAGACACACACTTGGGGCTTTCCTTCCTAGTACTCATCTACTCATTTATCCAGTCCTGATGTCTTTCATGTCTCTAAACACATGTAACTTGTTGTGTCTGTGGATTATGGATTACAGACTTACTGAAGTCATGATATAACTAGTAGGTCTTTGGTCTCATCATGCTATAGATAATTCTGTCCACTGGACATCTGATTGGACAAATACTCGAACAGCACATTCAGCCAGAATACAGTTAGGTGACAAGATTTTTATTGTAAATCTGCATATGGCACTGCTTTGATTCGGTGTGTAGATTTCTGAACTCCCTGGATCCATCTACTCTGATAATGGTATAGATTCTTATATTCTGATAATGTCTGCCAATACTTCATCCTACCCATTTTGAAATTACTCCTTTGGCAATGAAAAGTCACTTCTAGCACACTTAAAAAACAGTATTGTTTTCTGAGTTAGAGATAGCTGAAGTGTTCTCTTCTGAACCTGAAGTGTGAATTACTTCTCAATTTCAAAATGCATATGAATCATTTCAGAATATTGCTCCAGTAAGGAGACAAATCAGGTGCAGACAACGGGTGAATTAGCTTGTCAATATCGCCTTTAAAATACTGCAGCATTGGGCCGGGAGTTTGGCCTAGTGCTTCAAGTGCTTCCCTAGCATGCACGAAGACCCGGGTTCGATTCCTTGGTACCACATACATAGAAAAAAGCCGGAAGTGGTGCTGAGGCTCAAGTGGTAGAGCTCTAGCCTTGAGAAAGTCCAAGGACAGTGCTCAGGCCCTGAGCTCAAGCCCAGGACTGGCAAAAAAAAAAAATACTGCAGCATTGAGAGGTAATTTAGATTTGTATTTGGGGTGGCTAGTGTAGCCTCTGGAAGCATGTTAAAGATCAGAAAACTGGCCTCACATGAGGTTTACAGCTTAGGAAGCACTAGCCTGTGTGACCTTCTCATATTCCCCCTCCCCACTCACTGCAATGCATTCCTACTGGATGCATAAAGGCATCTGCATTGGGATCGATCTTTATTCCAGCTCTTCCCCGCAGCCTATCATTTTTTCCTAGTTATCATTTTAGCTCAGGCTTTCACTTCCTATTAGTCATCTCATGTTCTCAATTAGAAACCCCCCTATTTGGTGCCATTGCTGAATTTAGCTCTTTGGTCAGCATCTGATGCCTCTTACCCAGGTTAAGCATTTTCCCATAGTGTTACCATAGGTATATGCTACGTCTTATAAATTGTAAAACTAGAATACAATTTTATTTCAACATCACAGAAATCAGATGCATGTAACCACAAGTATCATCTCATAATTTGTCAATAATTCTTTTATTAGTGATGTCAAATCAATGTTTCTTAAACAAGATAGCACCATTGACAAGATTAGCAATACTGCTGGGCATGGTGGCTCACACTTGTAATCCTAGCTACTCAGGAGGCTGAGATCTGAGGATCAAGGTTCAAAGCCAGCTCAGGCACAAAAGGACCTGAGACTCTTATCTCCAGTTAACCTCTAGAAAATGGGAAGTGAGGTTTGGCTCAAGGTAGGATGGTAGCCTTGAGATGAAGAGCTCAGGGACAGCACCTAGGCTGAGTTCAAGCACCATGATTCCCCCCTCCCCCCCCTGCTACACACACACACACACACACACACACAAAAGATTAGCAATAGCAATACTCTTACTACATTTATTGTAAGCTTTGAGATGAAAAAGATATCTGGCACCGAAGTACACAAAGGAGTATAAAGTTTTACTTCCCGTGTAGTTATGGATTTCTGTCAACACCTCTATGCCATAGCTTCTGCTATTTTATAGAAGCAGATTTTTTTTTTTTTTTGCCAATCCTAGGGTTTGAACTTAGGGCCTGAGCACTGCCCTTGGGCATTCTCTAGGCTAGAGCTCTACCACTTTAGCAACAGCATACTTCCAACATTTTCTACATATGACTCAAATCCAGGTCTTGGTGCATTCTAGGCAAGCACACTACCACCAGGCCAAACTCCCTGCCAAGATTAAATTTTTTGTTTTTATGCACAAAAGATACAAATCAGTGCCTGGCACCACAAATACCTTTTATGTCCTGTAACATGTTAAGTCAACAAGTAAGCAAACCAGTGTCAAAAGTCTTAGAGTTCTGGGGCCGGGAGTTTGGCCTAGTGGTAGAGTGCTTGCCTAGCATGCACGAGGACCCGGGTTCAATTCCTCGATACCACATACATAGAAAAAAAAAGCCAGAAGTGATGCTGTGATTCAAGTGGTAGAGCTCTAGTCTTGAGAAAGCCCAAGGACAGTGCTCAGGCCCTGAGCTCAAGCCCCAGGACTGGCACACACACAAAAGAATTTCACCTTTGACCAACATCTACAAATATCATAGTTCGTTATGACATGCATATTCTCACTGCAATGCTCTACTTTCCAAATATTTTCTCAGATATATTCTTTTTTCTTGGACTACAACCAGGACTTGAGCTGGGTATGTGTGGCTACTTTGGCTCATTAGCTAGCGGTCTACCAACTAAGCCTTGCCTCCAAAACCTCTTTGGTTTCTCATTTAGGTAATACATGACAATAATTAGGAATTACATGAAAATTTGGGTAATGGAGGTCTTCCTTCCTAACTTCCTCCCTCCTTTCTTCCTTCTTTACTTTTCTGTTTTTTCTCTTTCACTCCCCCTTCCCTTTTGTTTTTTCCTCTTGAGTGGTAACAACTAAAACAGTTGTTGCTTAAAATAAATTCAAAACAAATGCTGGGCTGATTGGATTTGCTGTCCCAGAGCCCAGCTGGACTTGCTCATGCTCCTGTGCGCCCCCTGGTGGGACAAAGTTGCTTATTTGCACATTTGGAACTTGGCGGTCTTCACTTAAACTTTTATTGCTGCTTAAAAAGTGTCTAGACTTAGGAATGATTTACAAAATATGATACAACTACCACAAAATGTTATTCAACAGATGGAATTAAGATTCCATACATTTTACAACACAGAGGCACTGTGGGAACAATATTCTAAGTGAACAAAGCCAGAAACAAAGGGCCATACATTGTATGGATCCTTATATATGAAATGCCCATGATAGGTAGATCCATAGATACAGAAAACTGATTAATGATCACTAGAGGCTAGTTAGAGAAGAGAGGAGTGGCTGCTCTTGGGGGAGGGGATCTTTTTAGAATGGTCCAAATATTCTGGTTTTGTTTTGTTTTTGTAGTGGCAGTTACACCACCTTCATACATTTTAAAATGGTTACTCTAAGGGTATAGAGTTTCTTAATAAAGAGACCATGGTATATGAATGAGCAGATACATAAGAGCTTATAGGGAGATATACTCCGCATTTTGTGCTATGCTGTGGTATTTCTTTTCTAAATTTTTTTTTAATTTTATTGTTGGGATAATGTATAGAGGGGTTACAGTTATACTTATCAGGTAGTGGGTGCATTACTTCTTGAACATTGATACCCCTTCTCATGTTTTTTTAAAAAAAGTTTTTGAAGTTTTTTTCTTTTCTTTTTTTAAATTGTAATTAATAGAAGGGTTATCTTATATTCACCAGATAGTTGTATTACTTCACAAAACATTGATACCCTTTCTCATGTTTTTGTCCCCATTTCCCTCCCCCCACCCCTCCCCTCATCTTGTTTTCCCCTTTCCCTATCCTATTATTTCAAATAAACATATATACAATATACCAGATAACAAGGTAAGATACTGTAACAATATGAGATAACCAAGGGACAACAAAAGAGATGAGAAATAACAGTACATTAAGTATAACAATCACACATTATAAAGCTCTTGTTTCCATATCCTGGAGGTCCTTTCATTTAGTGTCATACTATATGGCCTTATTTATCTATGTTTTGCTCTATTGTAGACCTCTGCTAGGAAAGCCCAAGGTTTCTACTGATTATGACAAATGAGAGAAACCATTGAGCCTATGTTCCTTTGAGTCTGGCTTACTTCACTTAATATGATTTTTTTCTGTCTTTCAATTTCCTTACAAATGGGGCGACGTCATTCTTTCTGACAGCAGCATAGAATTCCATTGTGTATAAATACCACACCTTATTGATCCACTCATCAACTGAGGGGCATCTAGGTTGGTTCCATATCTTTGCTATGGTAAATAGTGCTGCAATGAACATGGTTGTGCTAGTGGATTTAGTATGCCCTTGTTTCTGTACGATTGGGTAAATGTCAAGTAGTGAAATTGCTGGGTCATAGGAATTGTTCTATGTTTACTCTTTTGAGGAAATGCTATTTTCCATAGTGGTTGAATGAGTTTATACTCCCACCAACAGTGTAGTAGTGATCCCTCCTGTCCACATCCCCCCTAGCATCTGTTGTTATTAGATTTCTTGATCCTGGCCATTCTAACGGAGTGAGGTGCAATCTCAGAGTTGTTTTGATTTGCATTTCTTTTATGGCCAGTGAGCATTTCATGTGTCTATATGCCATTCTTATTTCTTCTTCAGTGAAGACTGTCTTTAAGTCTTTGGCCCATCTTTTAATGGGATAGTTGTTTCTTTGCAGATTAGTTTTGGAGTGATTCCAGTTTTTTACCTGTTGATATATTTTAGGTATGAGGCCTTTTGTCTGTTGTATAGTTAGTGAAGATCTTCTCTCACTCTGTGGGCTTTCTATTTAGCTTGCTAGCTATGGCCTTTGCCATACAAAAGCTCTGCAGTTTAATGCAGTCCCACTTATCCAAACTATCTTTGATTTGTTGTGTTTCTGGGTCTTTATTAAGAAAGTTTCGAACTGTGCCAAGTAGACCTAGTGTATCTCCTATTCCTTCTTGTAAAGTTTTCAGTGTATCTGCTTTTACCACCAAGTCTTTGATCCATTTGGTGTTATCCTGGTGCAGGGTGACAAAGAAGGATCCAACTTGAGTTTTCTGCAGGTGCTTAGTTAACCAGATCTGCCAGCACCACTTGTTAGAGAGGCTGTCCTTCCATTCTATTTTTTTTTTTTTGGCTCCCTTATCAAATGTCAGGTGGCCCCCAGGTCAGTGAGTTGATTTCGGGGACTTCAGTTCTATTCCATTGGTCCTCAGGCCTGTTCTTGTGCCAGTACCAAGCTGTTTTGATTACTATAGCAAAAGAAGGTACTTCTATCAACAGCTATACATCTCTTCCATCTCCTTTTGTACCTTCACAGGTGAATGGTTTGGAACTGCATGGAAGACCTACATGTAGACTGCCAGTTGTTTTCTATCAGTTCCCTGATGATGTCTTCTAGTGGCTATGTGCTTCCAGAGCTGAGAGCGTTTCATTGTAATATTTTTAGTGTTTTTTTCTTTCTAGTGTTTTTTTTTTTTTGCTTTGCTACATTGAAGGTTAAAACTGTTGAATTCCAGGTATATGTGTTTCTTGAAAAATTTCCTTCCTCACTCTGAAGATAATATATATATATACATATATGTATATATAAAACATACATTAATTTGGAAAATAACTATCTCTTTAAGTGTAGCCCTATTCTATTTTCTTTTGGAACTTTCCACACTATATTTGATCTCTTGTCTCTCTCTGTTTCTCTCTCTTCCTCCCTCTGGCTCCCTTCTCCATTTCCCTTTTGATAGACAGGTTTAATTCTGATTCTATATTATGATTTTCAAAACTACTACCAATTCCATCACACCATGCAAGAATTATTTACATCCTCACCTGAAAAACCAAAGTGGCTATGTATACTAGAACTAGCTGAGGACAAAGAAAAAAGATTCATCATTACCTACCATAAGGAAGTGCACAACTTGCATTGCAGATTGTCATCAGCAGTCTATTCAAGTGTTTTCCCCCCTGTGGGTTCTGAAGCTTGAACTAAGGTCTGGAGCTATCACTAGGCTTTTTCACTTAAAGCTGGTGCTGTGCCACTTGAGCCATACCTCCACTTGTAGCTTTTTTGTTGGTTAATTGGAGATAAGTGTCACTAAAATTCTAGCATTATTTCCTTGTCATCTCCGTTAAATCTGTTCAATATATTTCCTGTCTAGAACGGAATTCTAGACCATATTTTGTAGGTACAAATGCTTAGTTTCCACATCTGATCTTTCCTGTCTTTTATTTCCTGCTCATGTTTTTAATATTTTGTTTTAAAAATAATCTTGTTAAGGTGTTAAGGTAAAACTTATTTCATAAGTCAGGTAGTGAGTACATTTCTGTATTTTGGATAACATCACACTTCCTTTGCTTTCCCCCAGTTTCCCCCCCCTACTATTTCCTGCATAGGTGATTTCTTGCATCTTGTACACTGATAGCATGACTGCATTTACTTATTATTCTTCCCTCTTTCTGCAACCTCCTTTACTCCATAAAAGAAAAAAAGAAAGCACAAATACCACCACCACCAAAACCCCAAGTTTCCACTTCCTAGAGTCCATTTCTATAACTAGTACTTTAAATGTTCAGAGGAAGTTACACCTTTGTGCCCCTCCCCTAAGGTTATCCTCCTTTACACTGTTTGTATGTGGATGCTTAGAGTCCTGAATAGATTTATCATGTCTAGTTATGTTTTAGATATAGCTTCCACATATGAAGAAACATGTTCTGTATGGCTTGCTTCATGTATTTCCTAAAATAATAAAAACATATAGGTAAAGTGGTCATAGCTGTGGAAATGATGCACATCGTGGGAAGTTCTTATCCTAAATCAATTTATAACAGTGTGTGAAAGTTAAAGCTATAGAATGGTTACCTTGTTTCCAATCAATGACAAACATATTTATACTTTGTGTAGATGATAAATAACAAAAAATAAGTTACATCATTGACTACACAAGTATGAGCAAGACACTTAAGTCTCTGCTGGCTTCAGTTTTCTTTTGGTTGTGAAAATGAGAGCTTGACAGGGTTGATTGTAAGGCCCTTTGTAGGTTTATATTTTGTGGATAAAGTACAAGCTATGATAGATGTATCGTTTCTGAAAGATTAGTGAGGCTTGAGTTCAACAGCGTAGGTTGTATCTAACATGTACATTCCATAAAGAGCACTATCTTAAAGGAAATACATGTTAACATTTTAAATAAAGTTCTTTCAAATAAGTAGATAAACTGAATTATTTCTAAGGATTTTCTCAAGCTCTACTACTTTATGCTAAAAAATGCAAATTAGGCTAAATATTATGGTTGAAATTTGAAATTTAAGAATAAAAATCTTGTCTTTGAAGCTTTTTGTTTTGACAGCAGATGAAGAAACTACAGATTGTACTTATTTCACTTAGTTTTTTGTAGAAAACATTAATAAATTACCTATAACCTATTAATGATTCTATTACCCAATCTATCATATAGAATTAAATGAACAAACAGGAAATGGTACCTAAGTTACTGAAATAGTTAATTCCTTACCTTTCCTCAATGAGGCTAAAATAATTGCCTTTTCTATAAATTTCATGAAGAATAAAACTGAGAAGCTGATATAAATCCAGTTTTATTTGTGTTACTTGGTGTTAGTTGTCTGAGGCTTTGTTATTAGTAAGGAAATCAAACTGCTTAAGAGACTATACTTGATCGATAACAGCACTTACAGCACATATTCCACTATTAAGTAAAAACTCACAGTTCATAACTGAGGTTCTGAGATAGATGTGGTACACACACACCTTTTCTCCTAGTGTGATGGAGGTAGAGGCAGGAGGATTACACAATCAAGACCAGTCTGGGATACATAGTGAAACACTGTCTCAAAAAAAAACAAACAAAAAACAACCCTGAAGTTCTTTTAATAAATTTTAAATAGAGAATATGTCACACAAAACACTAAAGGGATTATAAGGGAGAAAATAAAACTCATGTGGACCCTGTGTAAGCACACGACTTCTAAAAAACACAGTAAATGCAAACACATGACTTTGGTTCATTCATTTGCACTTTGTGCTGGGTTTTAATAGAAATTAAATGAGTCACTTAATACACACAATGTAGTGTTAGTGTTTGCTTTCCAGTCTGGTAGCTTTTCAACATTCACAGGGAAACTCATGGGAAATACTATTGGCTGAATGAGCAGTGTTCAGAACAACTGTGCTTAACAAAAAGTAGAAGGGATTGGACTTAATCCCCAACATGGAAAAATAAGAAGCACAGACGCACAGTAGTATCAACATGCATTATTAGGCCAAGTTTCAAATTTAACCCAACCCACATGGACTTCTAAGATGAGAATACACACAGATAGGGATGACTTTATCGAGATCCATAGCCGTAGTAGTAAGGTTCATCGGGGCGGAATCCGTAAGCAGTAGCAGGGCGTGCAAGGATGCCCACTGGCTGGCCAAAGCTATCCATTCCAAGGCTGAAAGGAGAAACATCAATGATGAGCTATTTCTTTGCATCAAGTATCCATATGCAGGTTAAATCAGAGACCTCAAACCTAACATTCCTTATTTCTACTGATACCACTAACCATTTTTTTTCTCATTCACATGTGTGGAATACAATATTTACTTCTAAAAATATATGTTGAACTTATCTCGGTGCCAATGGCTCATGCATGTTATCTTAGATATTCAGGAGGCTGAGACATGAAAGATCACTATTCAAAACCAGCCTAGGCAGACTTCATTTCCAAAATAACCAGCAAAAAACCCTCTAGTTAGAGGTATGACTCTAATGGTACAGCCCCAACAAACAGAAAACACAAGTTCAAGTCCAGAGTTAGGAAAAAGTCAAATCTACAACAAAAGGTCCTATAACATATTAGAAGACTGACATCAAATACTCTTGGCTGAATAAAATAATCATATATATATGTGGATCTTTATAACAAATATAAAATGATTTTACATAGTAACAAAAAAAGTTTTGCTATTTACAGTTTGTCCCATGAAGATATAGGACTAATTCTCCTATTTGAGCATTTGAGCTAGCAGTGAACTCTAATCCACCACCATATCATACCATAAGCCTGAAAGACACAAGGAATGACACATTAGAAAATTAGCCAGATTTGGTCTACAAACCCAGATTCCTTGGTGCAAACAACTGCTAAATAATATGTCTTTTGAGTTGACAACACACCAGTTACAAATTCTGATTCACTACTCTGTGGAAACTGAAGTGGAAAGGTAACCCTTCAAGTTATGTAAAGACGGCCTGAAGCATAAGTATACTTGCAATTATTTTTTTAAATATACTCTTCAGTTTATACATAAATTATTTTAAAGAAAATCTGTTCTACAAAGTACTTTTTAAGAGTAAGTCAGTTATCTGACACTTTAGAAAATGACAAAATTCTGAAGGTTGCCAGGCAGAAGCAGCAGCTTTTACATGCTCATGCACAGCTCATGCAGTTGATGCCAGTGAGTTTGATTTCCAACCAAATGAAAGAAGTTATAATGTGGAAATGTTAGCCTTGAAAAAAATATTTTAATGACTTAAGAATTAGATTGTACTAGATGGGGTTATACTTTATATGTGTAAAATGTGAGATTATGTTGAAACATTTTACTGTTAAGATTTTTAGGTAACTGTGTGTATGTGTGTGTGTGTGTGTGTGTGTGTGTGTATGCACGTGTGTATATGTGACAGAACTGAAGAGTATATGCACAGAATCAAAGTACACATAAGACATATATACTTCACATGAACCTACCTCTCAGGGTAATAAAATTTCCAAAATTTAAGTTTCAAGTTAGTATTTATACTGATAGTAATCTTAGATAAAAATTTGAGTGTTCTTTCATTATGAAAAATAGCATGTGTATAATTTTCAAAGTTGATTGGAACTTAAAAATTTTCAGTTTATTTTGGAATGGTTAAAATATAAGCACCTTTTGTTACCTTGAACCCACAAGAAAATAAATTTAAATTTTGAGATAATATATTTGGTTCTTTATATATACATACATTTAAAATACATGACACAAATATACACGTATATATGTATATATCTGTATGTATGTATGTGCGTGCCTGTGCGCCTGTTTGGATTTTGAACTCAGTGCCTAGACACTGCCTCTGAGCTTTTTTTCTTCCAGGCTAGAGCTCTATCCCTTGAGACACAGATATACTCCTGGCTTTTTGGTGGTTAATTGGAGATAAGAGACTTTATTGCCTGAACTGGCTTTAGACCTCGACTCTCAGATCTCAGCCTCCTGAGTAGCACAGGCATGAGACACTGGTACCTGACATAACATTTAATATTACTCTCAAAGCAGTTTAAAGGATAGTTTGGAATTTAGTGGATTCAATGAACTTCTACTCATTCAAAATACACCTGTATCATTTTAGTTACAGAAAAAGCTGGCTACTGATATGTTTTCTCTTGAAGGGCAAAGGATAGCAACATACTTGTGGATGTAGAAAACTCTCAGCTTTCAAAGGGCTGGCTGTATAGCTTGTAGATTGCAATTCAGTCCTCTTTCATTTTCTATTTATTACTCCCTTTTCATCACACCAGAGCTGAAATTAATTTTGTCCTCTTTTCTCAGTATAGGGGCTACAGTGACATTTCTTTCAAGAGTTTGGAAATAAAGAGGTATATTACGAATTACCAAACAAATATGCAAAACCATTTTCAGAACAGAACATCTGATAAAGGACCTTTTGCATATTGTTGCATTTCTGTCTAGAAGAGGATCATCCTCAGAAGGGAGTTCAGCCATGCGGGTCAGAATAAGGAGCTCCTTCCTCAGCTAGGATGCTGGCATCAGGTTCCTTAGAGATTGGGTGCCCTAGACCACTATGAGAGTCCTGGTTCTTTTCTTCCAGAATCGAAGAAAATTGGCCCGCAATGAGGAAGGGCACTTAAAAGGGTCTTGGGGATTAAACAGGGTCTCAGGGACTGAGGCCATTCTATATTCCAAATTTTAATTTCTATGACTAATAGACAAACCTTTGATGATTTTTCCTATGTTTTTCCAACAGAGTGAAAGTAACTTTAGTTATGCCATATGGGGCTATTTTTCTATTGTAAACTATATATATACATATACATATTTAATGTTAGTCACACTGTTGATAAGAATCTGAATCCCCACATGAATAAAAATAAGACTTCTTTTGAGCTCATGAGCCTCGGCTCTTGAACATTCTAAGCATTTAGGCTGGTCAGGCAAAGTTCTGTTTTCACAGTCAATAGTTCGTCAATGATATACATGTATTAGAATATAGAACAGCACTTAACTTTCTGAACTTACATGTATCACTTGGGAGAAAATTTGAAACTGACTCAAAGCAGACTTTTGAAAAATCTACATGAACTTGTTTTAAATGAAAAATTCTTTAATGTGAAAAATTACATTTAAAATTCGCCAACAAATATAAATTCACTTCTGAGTTTGTTTTTACACATTCAGAAATCTAACATATAGTAAGCAGGAGAATGAAACTGGTCTAATATTTATGAAGCTTGAAACATACCCTTAACAGTATGTTAGAAATCTGAACTTAGGATGATTCACAGGGAAAAAAGGAAATCTGGAAATGACACGGGACACTTCACATGCAGCACATTACAAGGAAATACAGCCAGCATGGAATCCTAGGTATGCTCAGACTCAAGTTTCTGTGCCAGAGCTGACATTCCTGTTGAAAGGGAAAAAAGTCACCTACCTCTGGCTGTTTGTGAGGTTTAATTAGTGCATATTTGTAAAGCACTTTGAAATCCTTGGATGAAAAGTGCTGCATAAGTGAAAAGTATCATTATTTTATTAAAATTAGATATAGTAATATCTTTTTTATATTTGTAAGTCAGCAATATAAATACACAGCAAGTAAAAATTTATTAGTGGATAAATTCAATTTGTTTCATATGCTCAGATGATCTTTAACTTGAAAACATTTCCAGAAGTAACCATTCAACCTTCCATTCACAATATTCTTGCACGAGTCAATTCAAGTCCTGTCACAACACCTCCAGAGGTGTAGTGTCCAGAGCTTTGCAAAGGCTTCATGTATGGATGTCTAAGTCAAGTTGCTAGGAATTTTTATAATTGTCCCAAATCTGGAACTACATGGGAAGTTAAATCTTTCTTTGATAGAACTGTCTCAAAACTCTTGCTTACTCAACCTGTATGCTATCACTTTATTTCTTCTATTACTTTATTTCCTCTCTGAAATCACTATGACATGGCATTGGTAAGTCAATGAACTGTGCTCCCTGCTTATAAGCTTTGGAGCCAAGGAACACAGGAAAAATTAATGTAATGTGAAATATTTAATATATGCATGCCATATATTACACACATACAAATTCTCACAGAAGAATCTTGGAGGCCAGAAAGCCTTCATAGACAATAGTTCTATTTAGCTGGGCTAGGTGGCTCAACCCTGTAATCCTAGCTATTCAGGAGGCTGACATCTGAGTATCTCGGTTCGAAGCCAGCCCAGGCACTAAAGGATGCAAGACTCATCTCCAATTAATCACTAGAAAAATCTCCAATTAATCATTAGAAAATTGGAAGTGCTGCTGCAGCTCAAGGACTAAGGCGGTAGCCTTGAGCTGAAGAGCTCAGGGACAGTGCCCAGGCCCAGAGTTCGAGTCCTATGACCCACAAAAACAAAGAAAAGAGTTCTATGTAATGAATATATTTCCAAGCATTGTAGCTTTTTTTTTTTTTACTGCTTTTCCCACTAGAATGTGAGTGTCAAAAAAAAACAAGGATTGTCTTATTTTTGATGTTACTATAGCATTTACCACAGAGTAGATATTTAAAAAGTATTCAAATGCATAAAGAAGTCATTAAGGACAAGTAGGATTTTATAGGTAAAGACAGGCAGTTGTTGACAGCAGTCTAGGGAACTAACAGCAAGAAATAACTAATCTTAAATAGACTTAAGTTTAATAATATAAAAGTTAT
This sequence comes from Megascapheus bottae, assembly GCF_031878675.1. Taxonomy (NCBI): domain Eukaryota; kingdom Metazoa; phylum Chordata; class Mammalia; order Rodentia; family Geomyidae; genus Megascapheus; species Megascapheus bottae. The sequence continues at coordinate 28,580,540 of NC_143518.1, read as the reverse complement.
GCTATAAGTTTATAATGCAGGCAAGAGATAGAAAGACAAATATGGAAAGAGAAGTCAGGACTGGATCCTAAAACTCCAGAAATGGTGGTAGATGCCCACAGTCCCAGTTATGCGGGAGAAGAGAGGTGGAAGGATTGAAGTTCAAGGTACACCCAAATAAAAAAGTCAGCAAGATCCAGCAGTGTGCTGGTGGCTTACACCAATAACTCTAGCTACTCAGAAGGCTAAGACCTGAGGATTGAAGTTTGAAGCCAGACTGCATAGATGCCTGCACGGTCTTTAGATGCTATTTCCAATTAACCAGCAAAAATGCTAGACTGGAGGTGAGGAGGCTCAAGTGGTAGAATGTTAGGTGTGAGTGAAAAAGCTGAGCGAGAACATGAGGTCCTGAGTTCAAGTCCTGGGGCCAAGCAAACACACAAAGAAAAAAAATGGATGTGGTGGCACATGTCTGTAATCCCATTTACACAGGGGACGGAAGCAGGAAAATCATAGTCTGAAGACATTCCCCGGTAAAAGCAAGGCCCTATCTATAAAGCTGTGTGGCTCAAGAAGTAAAGTACTTGCCTGGCCCTGAGTTGAAAACCCAGTGAGACATAATAATATTACTATACCATGTTAAGGACTACACACTTGGGGAAGTTTTTTTTTAATGGTTTTTAAGACAGAATAACAAATTTTGTGGTTTATCTGTGGTAGGAAAAGGGGTTCACTGGCAAAAGAGAGTATGGAAAACATTTAAGAGACTATTATAGCTGTCCAGTGAAATCAGGAGGGCTTAATGAGACAGACATAACAGTGACCAAAGTTGCCACATTTGACAACAAAGGAAGTTATCTTTTCTCTTTTCAAATGAAGTTTTAGTTTTATAAATGCTAGTTGAGAAGTAAGAATGAAGGCAGAGAAGTTAAAACTGGCTGAAAAATTTAAAGACTGTAGTTAATTAAAATCTTTTCTTTTTTTGGCATCTATAGTATAGGAAAATGTTTCATCAAATAACTGAGGCTGTGGTGTTTCATGTAGATGAAATCAAATAGCAGAACACTGCCTCTGTTTAACAGAAAGAGAACATTTTATTCTTCAAATTACGAAGAGAAATGTAGGTCAAATGAAGTAAGGTCTATAAAATAATACCCAATATTTGTAAAGGGTATGATTACACTGAAATCTAGATGCCTGTAGTTTATAGACTAGCCACTAGATGGAGAACTTGTATTGCCATTGAGTACATACAATGTACCACAAAACTTTAAGCAAGGCTTATCAAACTCTTCATACTTAACATTAACATTAATAGGGTATGGTTTGTATTGCTTCCTTAGATGATCAATCTGTCATTTCATAAATGTGAAAATAAGGAGCTGGGAGTTTGGCCTAGTGGCAGAGTGCTTGCCTATCGTGCACAAAGACCTGGGTTCGATTCCTTGGTACCATATACATAGAAAAAAGCTGGAAGTGGTGTTGTAGTTCAAGTGGTAGAGCACTAGCTTTGAGAAATCCTAATCAGGCCCAAAAGACTGATAAAAATAAACAAATAAATTTGAAATAATTTAGAAGTGATCAGCCATAGTGACCCTTCTTCCCTTTTTGTCCACCCTCAACATGAGGTGTATGAACATAGACTTTTAACAATCTCCCTGGGAGTGGGTTGAGGACTCCCCTGCACACTAACTTGAGACCAGCGTAATAAAAGTGCACATCTTGGAAAACCACAAAAAAGAAATAATTTAGAGCTAAACAGGAATATCTATCAGTTATATGCCAAAACTTCTGTGATATGCAAGAGGCATTTGTAGACGTGGGGACTTAAGAAGATAAGTTGGAAGAAAAGATGCCAATTGTCTAAGACATGGAAAAATATGGTGCATATGCACACCAACATGCTATTATTATAACAGTTTTAAAATGTTTCACTGAAATAACAGCAATGACATCTTGTTTCTAAAAAATTTACCTGTAATACACACCCACAAACACACACCTGAACCCCCATATACGTTACTCAAAGGTATTGCTTTTTGTTTTGAATGCACACTACTGTATTACAGAGAAATTGAAATCCACGAGCATAGTTAAGTAGTCTTCACTAATATTTTTATAGTATATATTAATTTCATCATTTTACTTTTTCTTTCATTTATCTTTGTATGCACAGAAAATTTCTTTAATTATGATAAAAACAAATGTCTAATGCATCTTAGAGAGTTGTAGTTTTAATGAAATCATAGTATTTTCCCCCAAATTAGAGGGAAATTACGTGAGTAGTAGAAGGCTGTATTTAAAGTACTCATCTGGAGTTTATTAAAATTTTTTTTCATACAGACATCTGTCAGTTCTAAGAGAAAAAAAATACTACCTTGGGGACAGATTTCTTCAATTTAGTGACTATGTTGAGATGCTTCAGATAAACTAATTTGTACTAATGATCGAGGGAACATGTGTAAAATAGTCACTAATCTACTCCAAATGGTAAAGAAATCCCACTTCACTCACTCTCCTTGAATTTCTCATGAATTTTTCCTCTTCTTACACACCTTAGTCTGTTGTTTAATTCATCTCAAACTCTTTTACTGATTATATTATTTTATATAGGTGTTTTATCATTGGCATTTTTATTCAACTTCATCATTGCCCTATTTTCTATTAAAACTTATGTTTTATATACTCATTGAGATTCTTTTAATTCTAGTTTGTCTGTTGTATTTGATGATTTTCTTTCATTATGATCCTTTTCATTATATGTTTTGTAATTTGTTTTATTGTGTGTTTACCTTCAATCTTTTCTTTGCTAGCTCTTGAGCTGTAGTAATATTCTTACAGAGAGAATTTTAAGTGATATATTTGGGGATATAGCTGAGGAACATTTAACAATCTTTTTTTTGTAGGCAGATTGAATTTTGGACATTATGCTTGCTATCATTTGAGCTACACAATTAATTCTATTGCTTTTGTTTTGGATTTCATTCTAATCTATCAGGGCTGGCTCTGGAACATGATCATCTTACTTCTACCTAGTAGATGAGACCCCAGGTGTGTACCACGTTTTACACCTTGTTATTTGGAGACAGAGTCTCAGTGAACTTTTTCCTCAGGCTATCCTTCATTCTCACTGGTAAATTCTTGAATTTATCTAGTATAAATGCTGAACCCATGCATGTGCATGGAACAAGTTGTGGCATCTCTTTCTCCTGCACAGGGCTTTGGTATGCAAGACAAGTTTCAGGTACTTTCCTGGACTGGCAGATTAAAATCATTGTATTCTCTTTCATTTGAAGAGAAAATGGTATCTAGCTCTTTTATGTTCCTGGCTGCATTTGAAGAATTGAATCTCACCTTCCTATACTATACAACCTACACCCATATCAATACCCCTGTTGGGTGGTTATTTAATTTTTTAGCACTTAAAATATTCCCATCTTACAAGTTTGCGTATGCCCTATTAGAAGATTTTGTTGTTTCCTGCCTAACATTTCTATGCATCTATGAAGGAGAGGTCTTCCAAAGTTAGTTCTGGCCATCTCCTTTCCATTTTCTTATTCCATCTTTTCTGTATTAATAGGATAAACCTGCATTTTTGTGAGTCAAAACTGGCTTTCTTACAGAGAACAATGACTTAAAAAAAAACAACTTCTGTTATTAAAAGGTATTTTATTTGCTCTTATTTGGAACTAACAGAAAAGACACTCTTAACAGGAATTAGAGGAAGTTGTCAGATAAAAAGACCAGGCTGAAGTGAATATTTCCTTAAATCTATAATGGTCTCAGGATTTTTACAATAATGTTTTAATGAAAGCATTCAATATCAAGCAATGCCTCATTTCAAACTGTCAAATGTAAGGGGACTTGCTGAGTGGCTTAAATAACCTCTAGGTCAATAAACTGAGCCATTAGCACCTCTTAAATAATTGTTTGTTACTGATTCAACATTTATATAATCTGTCATAATACCTTCATTTTTTATGTTACAGAAATTACTGCTGTAGGCTTAGAGAATACCTGTGAGCAGTGATGCTTTCTCAGTGACAATTTAACTAGATGGTCTGGTACTGAGTGAGTTAAATCCTGAACACCACAACTAATTACTGTGTAATGCTAACCTTAGTTGCTGGTTCATTTTGAGACTCTTTAAAATATGAACTGTGTATTTTACCCCTATGCACTCTCTTAATGATTTGTTTTTTTAGACTGAAATCACTTCCAGCCATCAGTTATACTCTTAGTCTCTACATATGCACTTTTCCAAGCACAAATATTTCTTTTTCCTATTGGTCTGCCAGCCCTGTCAGAGCAAATTTTACTTTAAACTAAATGCTATGATACTTAAAACCTCTTGGATTACTCGGGCTGCTAGAGTGATCTATGACCTTCCAAGAATGACAGCTGAACCTTCCAATTTGCTTACACTGCTTGGGGAGCTGGAAAGCACATGCCAGAAAGGAAAATGTTTCTGATGTTGAGCAGAGAGGAGAGTTCTTGTTGGAGGTGGGGGCAGGAGACCATTAAGTACTGAAAAATACTAATAAGAAATGAAAAGAAACTAAGCATGCTGTAAAGATGAATACCTTAATCATAATTCAAGAGCTAAGGTTAGCATTCAAACTCTTTAGCTTGACTAGCTGGTTAAAATATGAGTAACAGTCTTTAGTTACTGTAACTTAAGTTCCAATTTGAATTTGTCAAAAAATGCATTATCAAAATGAATAAGTTAAAGAATGGGATATAATATAAATTTATCCAGAGTAGTATACAAAACATGATATATAAATTTTCCATCATTAGTTAGAATTCTGACAGATGAACAAAATGAAAAAAGTAAAGTCAATGATCTAAAACCATACATGCTTACCCATGTAGACATAATAACAGTCTCTCTTAAATGAAAGGTTAATGTTACATTTCTGTAAAAACTCATGTTTCCAAAGCCTTTAAATAATACATTTAGTTCAGAATACATTTAGTGTAGCTTTGAAATTCCTACTTTCCTTTATATTACTATTTTACCTTACATTACATTACATAAGATGGAGACAAAAGCTTTTTTTTTTTTTTTTGCCAGTCCTGGGCTTGAGCTCAGGGCCTGAGCAATGTCCTTGGACTTTCTCAAGGCTAGAGCTCTACCACTTGAGCCTCATCACCACTTCCGGCTTTTTTCTATGTATGTGGTGCCAAGGAATCGAACCCGGGTCTTCATGCATGCTAGGCAAGCACTTTAACCTCTAGGCCAAACTCCCGGCCCCGACAAAAGCTTTTCTTAAAAAAAAAAAAGAATCTAAAAAATCTTACCAAATTCAAGATGTTTAATATACCTTTTCCAATTTGTTTAATATTAACTTGTTCCATTTTTGCCAAATAGTGGGCAAATTATATTAGTTTGATATAAAAAACCAAGCCTTGATTGGCAAAGATTTTTTTTTTGGTATCTAAAACAAACAAAGCAATAGGTTTCCAGGATTATGGGCAGAAATACAGTCAACAGAAACTAAGTTAAACTAAGTTAGATGCATTAAAAATCCATATAATTACTGAGGCAAGAAAATCTGATTCTAAGTGAATTTAAAATTAAAAATATGCAAAAAAGCTTTTCCCTTTTATTAGGATACTTAAAGATCCAATAAGGCATTATTTTCAACTTTCTAACCATCGATTCAGTAATTTCAGTAATGAATGGAGGTCAGATAAATGTCTCTTTTTTTTTTTTTTTTTTTGCCAGTCCTGGGCTTGAGCTCAGGGCCTGAGCACTGTCCTTGGACTTTCTCAAAGCTAGAGCTCTACCACTTGAGCCTCAGCACCACTTCCGGCTTTTTTCTATGTATGTGGCACCGAGGAATCAAACCCGGGTTTTCATGCATGTTAGGCAAGCACTTTAACCACTAGGCAAAACTCCCGGCCCCCAGATAAATGTTTTTTGTGTTAGTGTCCGTTAGCACATTTTAGACATCAGAATACTCCTTTATGTATCAACTTTACATTTAGCAAAGCTTTGCATTTTATTTTTTTTATTTTTATTTTTTTTTGCCAGTCCTGTGGCTTGAGCTCAGGGCCTGAGCGTTGTCCTTGGGCTTTCTCAAGACTAGCACTCTACCACTTGAGCCACAGCACCACTTCTGGCTTTTTCTATGTATGTGGAGTGCTGAAGAATCGAAACCTGGTCTTCATGCATGCTAGGCAAGCACTCTTACCACTAGGCCAAACTCCCAGCCCCAAAGCTTTGTATTTTAAAAAGCAGATGCTAAAGAACATCTCTACAATAATCTTATAAACTTTCTTGGTCCTTAAGACAGAATGTACTTTAGTCATGTGCCAGTGGTTCACATTTGTAATCATAGCTTTTCAGGAGGCAAGATCTGAGGATCATAGTTCAAATCCAGCCCAAGCAAGAAAGTCAGTGAGATTCATCTTCAATTAACCACCAGAAAAGCCAGAAGTGGTGCTGTGCTCAAGTAGTAATGTGCTAGCCTTGAACACAAAAGTGCTGGGACAGTGTCCAGGCTCTGAGTTCAAGCCCCAGAATAGAAACCAAAGGAAAAAGAAAAAAACTGGTTATATCATGAATGTATTAAAAACAGCTGAATATATATTTTTGCTTAATTTAAGACTATTTATTATCTAATCAAAAACCTTGCAATGATGAAATAAAGTATGACTATATTATCTTCAATATGGCATACTATACATTGTAGACTACACTATAGAAGCTTATGATTTTAACAACTGTTTACCTTATTTGTGCCTTACTGCCATTTTTCAATGAGCATAACAGTATGCTATATTTTTCCTTTGCCATTTTTCAATGAGCATAACAGTATGCTATATTTTTCCTTTATCAATTACATACATGGTGCTTCATTTTGAGGATGGGCATTTTACTAAATTCAGCAACCCCCCCCAAAAAAACAAAAAAATAAAACCCAAACCACCCTAATCTAAAAATGAACTTATCAACTCCTAGTATATATTAAAGTCAGTGGTATATAATGACCTTAAAGTCACAGTATCTGCATATTTATATCTTTATTGCTGTAATCCCTCTGTATCTTCAGCTTCATCATTTCTTTCTTTGTAGGATAGATATCACTTTTAATATCTCTATGCCTTAAGATGAATACATTTCCAAGTTTCTTATAGGAACAGATTGTATTTGGTGTCTGTCATGATGGTTATGACTTATGAAAATGATAATTTCCTTAAATGTGCTTAAAAAATCTGGGTCCTGACATTTGATCTAAACATTTAAGTGACATTCTGTCACACTTAGCCTGCTTCTTACACAAGCTTTCAGTTTGCCTTTATAGGGCTCTTACGTAAGTTATAGAGGGACACTAATTATAATTGAACTAAAATAATGCCATGACCAGTCATATATTCCTTCTACTATAGCAAGACTGGACTGCTGTATAAATAAGATTACTTGATCAAAAAACTTCACATTCAAAGCCATAATTAATGCTAATGACTCAATACTTTTAGGGGTCAACAACTAGGAAATTCTCCTTACATGATTTTCCATATTATTTTATAGTCAATGAGATTATTGTTAAAAGGATAAATCAAGGGTAAGGATTTTTGTTATCGCATAGAAATGATTACTTCCCACAAGGCTTACACATGCCTGTTCATTTTTTTTTTCTAAAAGCAATGGTTTCTCTCCGAGAAATGTATAGGCCATGAAAGCACACAGGGTAGAGTATTTCAGTTTAGTGAGATACTCTTAACATTTTGACTTATAAACAGCCTGAGTAACAATGAGAATCTCAGACACATGAGCATGTACCATACATTTAAAAAATTATCTGGCTTTAGTCAGGTGCTGGTGGCTTATGCTTATAATCCTAACTATGCATTCAAGTGGCTGAATGGAGTCCACGAGACTCTTAGATCCAATTAGCCAGCAAAAAGCCATAGAGATGTGGCTCATATAGCAGAGTAACAAACGCCAAGTAATGGTATGAGGCCCTGAGTTCAAGCCCCAGTATCCACACATGCACAGACATACACACAAAATCATCCTTTAGTCAGCATTCAAAGTCAACTATTAGTTGTTTCATGTGCGCCAGGTAAAGAACACGTGACTCCATTTAAAAGAGTTCTGGCGCCTACCTGTAGGTGAGACACTCGAGGACAAGGGCAAGACACAATTTCAAGAAACTATGATGTTTCTTTTCTTCCTCATAACGTATACCAAGAATGAAGTAACTTTAGAATAACTTAATATTTGCAAAGGCCTTGAGAACCAGAAACCTTAAAAACATTAGAAGGCTTTTTAATAATTGCTGCTTATTTATTACACTCTGGCTCCCAATACCCAAGATCTCAGGATGTGGTTTGAAATGCTAATGTAAATACATGCTCTGTGAGGTTTCTTGGGGTGGGGTGCTGGGGCTTGAACTCAGGATTTTGCAAATGCTAATAAGCATGTGGTCTATGCAGGGCTGCATTCCTTGCCTCTGAAAGATGTCAACTTTAGTTACTGGTACAATAGAAAAATTTATCTGCCTAATTATGTCCCTAGAAGCCTCCTCCTGTACTTTCACATTGGAAGGGCTCTAAATTACCCACTTGATACTGTCTATGCAAACAAGGATTCCTTTTTAAGATTATTTTGTCTTTTTAATTTCTGATAGGCCAGTATAAAATTACCTTGATTTTGTCAGGAAAAACCTGAAATATTAAGAATTTACAGAAAAGTAAGCTGTATCAATTGTAGACAATTTCTTGTAACGAAAATAGCTGTGTATACTTAAAAGACATGTGCCATTATTTGAGACAGAATGCTGAAGATATTTAGGCAACTATTGTCTATGATCCTGTTTAAACGACTAATGGTGGTGTGAAACTCCTGTAAACCCAGGTACCGTAGAGGGAAGATAGCAAAAGGATGGGGAAAAAAGGCTAAAGACACAATATACTATCCTTCCAAATAACTGAAAACAAAAAGGACTAGGGGCATGGGTCAGAGAAGTGGTAGGTAGTGCTAGGCAGTTCAAATCTACCAGTTCAAATCCTAGTACCACCAAAAATCACACAAGTACCCTATGAAAAACCAATCATTTAAGATCTTTAAAGGTCAAAAAAGAAAGCATTTGTTCATTATGTCTCTATCGTCTGAGACCACAGATATATGTGGCTTTTACTTAAAACCCAACATACACAAATTTTTATATATGTCTCACAGGAACGCTAACAGAAGTATAGTTTTAGAACTACTGAATCTTTTTTTTTTTTGTCTTGTCAGTCATGGAGCCTGAACTCACTGTCCCTGAGCTATTCAGTCTTCAGTTCAAGGCTATTGCTCTACCCCTTGGGCCACAGCCCCACTTCCCGTTTTCTAGTGATTAATTGGAGATAAGAGACTCACTTTCTTTAGTTCTCAGGCTGAACCTTGATCCTCAGATCTCAGCCTCCTGAATAGCTAGGATTACAGGAGTGAGCCAACACGCCCATCTAAAACTACTGAATTTTAAACTACTATTTTTCTCAAACAGTAACACCATTGTCATTGAAGTATATTTTAATCAAGTGCCACACTTCTGGAGGAAAAGGAGCTTCTTTGAGTGACTTTTTGAGGAAGTTTATGTGAAGAGGTAATATTTCAGCTGCCAATTTGGAGTCAGAAGGCTATTTAAGCTATGAAAAGATGACAAAGTAAAAAACATTGAATGAGAAAGAAGCCTACAGTAGTTAATAATAAGCAACTGGGGATATTTATAGGTGGGACCAGAGGACAGGATTAGTGTCCACAAATGCAGGATACTGGATGGAATATAGTAAGAATTCTACATCTTATATTTATCTTATATTTATAATCAAATTCGAGATAGTCTAGAAAGGAAAGCAGGACAATTTGTGATTTACACTATGGAGAAGGTAATGGTAAAGAAAGGGTAGAATCAGGAAAGACACAGAAGCTTATGACTTAACTATTTGGTGGGTAGCAGTGATGCATTAAAATAGGAAGAGCAGGGAGTAAGCAAATGTTGAGCTGGATATGTGACACAGCAAGAGTACAGTGCTCAGAGAAAGTGCAGCTAAAAATACAAGCTTACAGACAGCATATTAGGCAATATTTCTGGGTGGGAGTCATTAGAAAACTGGATGCCCTCATAACAAGTTACAGCTACAGAAGAAATGCTGAACTCCTGAAGCAACTGGCATTGAAAAGGTGGCAAAGAGAAGGAACAGCTGGCAAGGAAAGAAAACAATGAGAAGGAACAAAAATGCTTAGGAGAAAAATCTGGCAAGTGGTGTACTTTAAAAGCAGAAAGAAGAGTTTCAAAAGGCGGGGTTTGGATGACTGGGTCAAACAGTTGAGAGTTAAAGATGAATATGGTGCATTAAAAGCTGAAGAGCGAATGCAAGTCTGCAGAAGTTTGGCCTGTGAGGAAGTAAGAAATGTGGGGGCCTAAGACAGACTTCAGTGACTCCAAATTATGATTGTATGCTACAGGAATGATCTAGAGAAGGGAAGGGAGAGATGACATGAAGTCCTCCCGAAGTAGTGGAGTGGGGACCAGGGTGAAATGTTTTACTGGATTAGATTTTGAATCAAGGACACTTCATTCACTGTAACCAAGGGAGAAAGAAAAAAGAATAAACTCTTTTTTTCCCTGTGTGTTAAGAAGGAATTTGTAGATTGGGTGAGGGGAGGATAATCTCAAGCAAACTGCCTAGCTCTCAAAATTTTTTTCCTTAACAATAATGTCTTCATCAGTTGGGAATATTAAAGTAGGTAAAAGCTGTACTTACTAGTTACAGTGGAATCAATGTTACCACCATTATTGTTCAAACTGTGGACAGATTTGAAACCATTTGGGACTAAAATTTCAATAATACAGTAAGAATAAAGATTAAGTCTATATGACAATGAGGCCAGTATTGTTCCTAACTCCTTTTCAGTAATTGCATTTAAAACTATATTGAACTGCTCATGTTCCACTTAAAACAGTTTCAGTTAAGATTTACACCTTTTTTGAAAGGACCACAAAAACTGAAAAAATGTTATTTTGTACAGAAAATTTCTGTGAACTTTCAAGTCCAGAATTTTGGGTGGATTTAAACTTGCAGAAAAAAAAGCAAACTACTTAACAGCCTGTCAGATACAGCTTAAATTTCTATTTTAATCATGTTTTAAACATATAAACAACAATGTAACAGTTTAAATTACAGGTTTTTTTCCTCAAACAATAATTTTAAGAGCACAAGCTCCAATTTTAAAGTAAAACATTTCTACATTATACCTAGTACTTTCTAGAAAGGCCAAGGATACTTAATAGTACGTATCATCCTTAAAAATCTTCTCTTTGGGGACAGGAGTTTGGCCTAGTGGTAGAGTGCTTCCCTAGCATGCATGAAGACCCTTGGTACCACACACATAGAAAAAAGCCTGAAATGGTGCTGATGCTCAAGTGGTAGCCTTGAGAAAGTCCAAGGACAGTGCTCAGGCCCTGAGCTCAAGCCCAGGACTGGCAAAAAAAAAAAAAAAAAAAAAAAAATCTCTTTTTACCCTCTGTTCTTATTTGGATAACCAACAGCTGGTATTTTCCCTATTCCTTCTATTTTGCTACAAGTCTCCAATTTAGATGTAGTTTCCTAATGTTTTGGTTTTTTTTCTCCTTCCTTTCCTTTCCTCCCCCCCCCCCCCGCCCACGTTTTTTTTGGGGGTCAGTCGTGAACTCTGGGCCTGGGCACTGTCCATGAGCTCTTCAGCTCAAGGCTATCACCCTACCCCTTGAGCCACAGCACCACTTCCGGTTTTCTGGTAGTTTACTGGAGATAAGACTCTCAGACTTTTGTGCCTGTGTTAGCTTTGAACCATGATCCTCAGATCTCAGCTTCCTGAGTAGCTAGGATTATAGTAATGAGCCACTAGAGTTCTTAATATGCTTTTAGTTATTGCTTTAACAACAGTCATCAGAATCAGTTAATGGGTATTATACACATTGACTTATCCCAACATTTTGATTGTTATGAGAAGGGAAATAACTTTGTGAAATCAGATGGCTATAGCCTGAACTGTAACTTCAGGGGTGAGAACTAGAAACTGGCTTCTTTAGAATATATTTTATTCAATAAAGCTTCATATTTACATATGTAAATGTGATTCATATAAATACAAAAGAAAATATGCTTTGGCAGCCATCAAAAATGACCTCCTGAGAAACTCTGAATTTCTTGAGAAAGCTAAATTGCTAAATTTTAATTGCCAGAAAAAATAAAAGGTATAAATAAAAAATAAATTCAGTGCATATTGAATCAAATAATAAATGATTAATGGGAGAGATCTAATTACTACACAAATAAAAGCTTTTTGTACTTCATCATAAACGTATATACTAATGTAAAAAAATTCAGCTTATGTGTGCTTTGAAATTTCACTTTCTCCAAATGTAGGGACCCACTTTTCCTTGAAGACTAGCTTTCATAACACAGTAACTACTTTTTCTGAAATATCTAAATTCTTTAGATACTATGGTATCTTCCCTGTAATCAAAAGTGAAAAATAATGTTCTGACTCATTAAATAAATTCAGTTAAGTACAAATTTATGCTGAAACTAAACATACCATACCAAAGTAATAGCAAATGAGTGAATTTTATTTGAAGAGACAGCTTGTTCTTTTAAAAACTTCACCATACACTTAATTTGAATCTTAAGGGTAGTAGGCCTGTAGTGTACCCACCCCTGTGCCTCACCCTACCAACACCTTCTCCTTAGCATTAGTAACATTTAGACTTTTCCTTTCCAGGTTTGGCCTTGCAGCCACTTGACTTGATGAAGTAGGTCACTTGAAAAGGAAGAAAGTTCAATAAAAGGAATTACAAAGGCAACAAGATTAAACTGATTGTACTGTTTTCATACATCTTAACTGAAATTCTACAAATATGTAGTTGGCTGTGGTTTGGCATTTAACAACATGCCATCAGTAAGGAGGAGGAAATTTTATTCTCATTAACTGCTGCAGATTTACTGCAGTGAAAAAGGGCTATGTAACTTGAGATGTGACAGTACAGAAAGATCAAAGCCAGGGATTGGAAACTAAATAAACCCTCTGGCTACTTCCTGCAAGGAAAATTCACTTTGGCAATGTAAAACAGAGCCCAGTTAAAAACTACTCTCAGTTTTATGAGCTGTCATAGCAGCTCAAGTGGTTTGGGCCAGCTGAGTTCAGAACATTGTATTTCCTTGTTTTTGTCTTAGATACTTCTATAAGAAATTTTATAGACTACCCCCTCCTTAAAAACACACCAACAAAAAAACTCTTAGTTGAAACGGAGAACCACTAAACTTATTAAAGCAGGCAGGTCTTCATTTGCACATTCCTTTCTCATTTACTATAGCTCAACATTTTACTCTTTGATTTACTTGGCAATATAAATTTACTTTAATAATTCACCTACAATATGTACAATTCTCATTCAAATATACATGCAAATGAGTTTACACAGCCCATATGGCTCATGTGAGGGCTGAGTTATTTGTAACAGCACATCTGGAATGACTATGGGCAGTATAGAGAATATGGGGATTAATTATTATTATGTTTAAAAATGAATATGCCCTGTTTCAGCTGTTTTAAACAATATTTAAGAAAATATGTTGTTTTATGCTTTCTACAAAAAATTATTAATACTTAAGCCATAGAATAAATCAATCTTAAATTAGGAAATACTTTTCACTTAAAGATTCAGCTTAATGTCATTGACTCCAAACTCAGAGGAAATAAAAGGTAGTCTGCTCTACTTCTCTCATTTTTTTGGAGGGTGGCAATGCTCATGAACCCACAATATAACCAAGTGGTGTTCATGCTAGGACAGAAATAAACAAGTCTTTATAAAGGTAAAATCATATATATATATATATATATGTATATCTATATCTATTTGAAAATAAGAGCATTTCCTAGGTCAAATATATCACAAAAGCATTCATCTTTACATTATTGTCCAGTTAAGTTTATCTCTCCAATTTTGGTAGACAAAGTTCTCCTGAGTGTTGGGATTCAGGCATGAACTACCAGAATCAGCTAAATTTACAATTAATTCTTGTATCTCTACAGCCAACAAAAATGTATAAATGTTTAACACTAGATAATCACTCTAAGTGGTGGCAGTTTAATTAATTGACTGGAAAGTCATAACTGGATTAACTCCTATGTTATTCCTTCTAGTACAAAGGTACACCATCACCAGTGTCAAAATGCTTTCACAGAATTTGGTCATACTCATGTTATTTTATTTATAGATTCAGTTATATTGAATTTCTTCTCCTAAGTCAAAGTCCTCATAAAATGACAATAAATTAGGTTTTCATTGGGAGTATCTTTACACACAGCTAATTTGTGTGCCTCCAAAAACATTGCTCAAATTACCAGATCAAAAATTAACACCAAGTTGATGAGGGCAGACCTGTTGCCAAAAACTTCTCCTGCTTCTAATAAATCTCTAAAGGAAAGTAAATAACTGAAAATACTTTTCCAAGTCTGGACTATAATAACTTCTCTAGGATTTTAAAACATCATCCCAAGTTTCCAGGATCCTAAGACTTGATTTTTTTGGCTTGGATTTCTATATTTCAGTGAAGTTTATAGTTTGCTAATGCTTATGTGTGATAATCTAATAAAATCCTGACTTAAAGGTTATAGGCCCAATTTACTAGTAAAACCCTAATTCAATTCTCCTTGGGAAACACAAATCATTAGTGTCCAAGTAGTAGAAATGAATTGCCTTGCCTTCTCAATGCTAGAAAGAAGTTGTCCTGCTAAAAGTTCTAAATAAATAACAAGTGAAACTAACATTATGAAGTGCACAAGTGTAATAGCATCACTTAAAGATTCATGTAGGCAATAATTTCCATTAGTTAATTAGCTGAATAAGTGGCCTGTATAAGGCATTTCTCAAACAGAGATACTTGTACTCATTTCATTCTCAATTTTTATACAACTGGAATTAATCTGCAGAGAAGTCCGTGAATTAACTAGAGATTTTAAAGGTAGTAAACAACTTAATGTGTCAATAAACTCTTAGCAGTTTGTCTCCAAGAAAATGGAGAGTACCAATTTATAATAAACCAAGTCAAACATATAAAGCAAAACAGGTAGACAATTTGTCATATTGCAACCAAAGGCTACATATCTTATTATAATTTTTAACAAAATATACTATAAACCTTCTAACACCCCATTTGCTAGTTGGTTAATGTATCTTCCTGTCATCTGGAAGTGGTAATGATTTAATACAAAAAGTGTTGCCTCTTACCAAGCTTAAAGGCCTCAATGTTTATTAGATAATCTGGTTTGAAGCTAATCTCTGGGCTTTAATTTCCATGTTGTTAAAATGGGACAACACTACTCTTTGCTCTATATACTCACATACTTGATCAAATGTAAAATATGAAGATATAAATGTTAAGTAAATCCAGGTTATAAGGCTACTCACACAGATTTAGAAGGTTTAAAAAGCTTTAAACATTTATTCTTTCAATGTTTTAAAAAGTTCTTAGGATGTTTGGTCTAGTGGTAGAGTGCTTGCCTAGCATGCACGAAGACTTGGGTTCAATTCCTTGAAAAAAGCTGGAAGTAGTGCTATGACTCAAGCGGTAGAGCTCTAGCCTTGAGAAAAGTCCAAGGACAGTGCTCAGGCCCTGATTTCCAGCCCCACGACTGGCAAAAAAAAAAAAAAAAAAGTTCTTAGGACATTCTAGTTATTAAATAATTTTCAGAATCACCATGGGAGTATTCAGGGGAAAAAAGCAAATTTCATATAAGGCTTAGGTTAGGTCAAAAGTCTCATAATGCAAACTCACTTGGGGCTGGGGGTAGTGGAATATGTCAACGCATCACAACTACCCATGTGGCAGGAACCAGTGAGCACTGTAGGGTTGTGACAAAAGAGTAGTGAGGTCATATCACCACAACTACGGGGAGTAGTGGTGCACTCATGTAATCCCAGACATAAGCAGGGGGACCACTCTCCAGGCCGGTGCTGGCACAAACACAAGACCTTACTCAAGAAAACAATGAAAGTAAAATTGGTTGGGGCACTGGTTCAGGTGGCAGTGTCTTCCTAACGAGGGTGAGTTCAGACCACTAAACCAAAACCAAAATGAAATAAAAATACCCAACAACCAAAACAGAAACCTAAGTCTGTGCCTTAGTCTGATTTTCAACTGGGCTGTTACACAGACATTATTGTCCAAGTCCCCCCCACACCCTTTTTGTAAAGTCGAATAGTACAATGGTAAATTCATTACTGTGGGTATAATTTTTCCTGTCATTGTATAGAAAAGGCTTTATTTACTTCATAAAACCTCTCATACATATCTACTTCATTAGTACTGAAGGCAGACAGAACTTGAAATTATTCCTATTGATTAAGGCTAAGTGTAGTTAGTAGTTAGTATGTATTACTAAACCTAAAATGGATATTTATATATATTGAAGTATTATCATTTGGAAAACAATGTAATTTGTAACAAAAGTTTGTATAATCTAGATCTCATTTTTTAAGTTATACTATGATTTAAACTCAGGATCTTACGTTGTTAGGCAGATATTCTAATAGTTGAGCTATGTCTTTAGCTTGTTTTCTTGCTTTAGTTATTATTAGTACTATTATCATTATTACTGTTACTGTTACTTTTGTGTGCCAGTATCAATGTGTGAGCTCAAAGCTTTGTTCTCATTTTGGCTTTTTTTTTTTCTTTCCTGCTCATGGTTGGCACCCTATCCAAAAAAGAAGAAAAAGAAAAAAAAAAGAAAAAGGAAAAAAGAAAAAACAAAGATCTCTGGCTTTTGGCTGGCTCACTGGAAATATAAACTCTTTTGGATCTGTCTACATGAGCTGGCTTGGCTTTACATTGTGACTCGAATCTCAGCCTCCGTATAGCTGGAATTACAGGGGTAGTCTACTAGTTTGCTTTATTTACTTTTCAGATAGAATCCTGTGTTTTCACTTGGAGCCAGCCTCAGCCTCTGATCTAAAGGTGTGAGCCATGGGCACCAAGTTTGTATTAGATATTTTTTCAGGTAGTCTTGTGTTTGTACTTGAGGTCAGCCTTGGACTGTAGTCCTATTATATAGAAGTGCTTCTTTTGTATCTGGGATTATAGCTACAACCACCTCACTTGACTTGTTGGCTGAGATAAGGTCTCATTAACATTTTTTGCCCAGACTGACTTCCTGATCTTCACTTACTTAGTAGTTTGGATTACAGGCATGTCATATATACTCTATCTGAAACAGTAATTTTAAAACTAAACAGGACACAGTCTTCACACCCACTCCCACCGTTGCTATAAAGACGCTTTGCTCAGTGTGTGTCAGTCATGGTTTAATAAAATTCTATGTAAACAGCTCTTGCAAACATTCCAACCTTGACTGACTAAGAACAAGTCGTAGGCACCTGGGCAAAGGTGTACATCAAGAACAAAGACTAAATAAAATGCACCTGGGCAAATGTGTACATCAAGAACAAAGACTAAATAAAATGTTTATCACAATGTGTTTGGGAAGTTTTGTCCACTAATATTGTACTAATATGACTTTTAATAATACTTGTTCCTTTCACTGAATAAACTACATAGTTAGGTATAATTAAGGTGTCCTTACAAAGTAAGAAATCATTCTAAATTTTACATAAAGAATTTTAGTCTTGGCCAGGAGCGTAGCCTAGTGGTAGAGTGCTCACCGAGCATGCACAAAGCCCAAGGTTCAATTCCCCAGCACCACATAGGCAGAAAACGCTGGAAGTAGTTCTGTGGCTCAAGTGGCAGAGCACTAACCTGAGCAAAAGTGTCCAAGGACAGCGCCTAGGCCCTGAGTTTGAGCCCCAGGACTGGCAAAAAAAAGAATTTTAGTCTCAGGAAAAATAATACATTAACAAAGTTTAGATGAAAATTATTCCTCATAGTTTAATAAAAAAGTATGACAGCAAAGGCCCTGAAGCATGGCCTCCCGGTATCCATGAAGCCCTGGGTTTGATTCCTCAGTGCTGCATGCACAGGAAAAGCTGGAAGTGGTGCTGTGGCTCAAGTGGTAGAGGGCTAGCCTTGAGCAAAATGTGCTCAAGGATAATGCCCAGGCCCTGAGTTCAAGCCCCAGGATTGGGAGGAAAAAGTATGATAGTTCTATTCAGTATGATTTTGAAACTAACATTTCAACTATGAATTAATGCTTGAAAAAACGAGAGACAATGAGAGGTATGAATATATCAGAGGGAAAATTAATGCACAGAAAAAGGAATACTCTAAGCCAAACAAAGTAGCAGATAGACAAACATAGCTCAGACACAAACTCCTCTAGTTTATTTCTGACCTCAGTGAAATGGTTAGTAAATGACATCACAGTGCCCACTACAAAGAATGCCAAGCTCTGAAAAATATTTTTCAAAGTCCCACGGAAACCTAAGCAGACTCTGCAATTTTTTCCCAGTTTATGAAAATTGGATTCCTATAAAAGGAAAATGGACCATTTTTACTGCAACAGAAACTGATTTGTAAAAGCTGGAAGCAGTTTAAAAATACTCTTAACATGAGGTTCTTGTTAGTCTTGAAAAGTAAGAGTTATAATAAAAAAGCGGTCCAAAAATATGGTATGAATTCATGGTATATAACAAAAAAAAGTCTTGCTCCTATTATTTTTAATTAGCTTTAATAGCAAGTTCCATTTCACTTTCTAACTCCAGTTCAGATCTGGGGAGGGGAAGATTTACACTTGACGCTCTGGGACTGGCAGCTCCATAGTTAATGCCTTGGAGCCCTAATGCATTTTACATTAGCTGGAAATGTCGGGAAATCCTGGCGCCAAGAGGTTCAAACCAATAGTGACACATGCCTAAGGCCAGGATCCGCCGTCCAACTGCCAGTCTTTATTTTATCAAACACCCAGTCCTCTTGTAGACTGAGATAGATGAGTTTAGCAGTTTTTACTGTTTCCAATTAAACTGTCTTGCTATATTACTAAAGTGTAGGCATTCAGATTACGAAAGACCCTTGACTTGGATTTTGAGAAAAACACCAATTTGACCTGTTTTAAACACTTCTCTGAATCTGGCTTAATTTCTCAGAGCTTAAGACATTTGCCTTAATACAGACTAAACTTTAATCACTTTATGAAAAATAAATTTTATTTAAACATTTTTTAAAAGGCTCCTGATGTACAAATTTATTCATTAGTTTGTGGGAATGGGAGATCATCTACTTTCCATAGATCACTCAAATTGAAATATTTGAAGAAAAAAATAACAAAACAAAGTCTAAGGTACCACCTGGCATTCTAGTACTGCTTCACATTTCATCCAGATACCACTGTCAGTCAGACCCTTAAAAACAATGGTGATGATAACACTTCACCTTTCATGCATTAATCTGCTATTATAATCTTCCAGGGTAACTTGGTGGGCTTCTTTATTAAAGACATATGATAAAGAAGCAAGGAGAGAATTTATAAGTCATCTGGGCCATTTCCCTGATTTCAAGTGAGACTCATACATACACATATATAGACAGACATACAGACAGATTACACAGATACACATAAAAGCCCTTCAAATATACAACATTTTCTTGTTTTAGAGGTGTTTAGATAACCCGGTTTTTAAATACATAAAATTCATTTAGGACTTAATTACTCTGTCAAAGCCTTAAATTTTCATGGTGTCTATTTAGTCTGCTTACTTTCATCTTTAAAGTAGAGACAAATATTAGAAGTTCAACAACTTTTGTTTAAAGAACTTAATGTTTCTTGAAAAAAATTCCTATTTTAAAATCTGCTAAAATGGAGCCAATTTTATATAATTTAATGAATTCTGAATTTATCAAATCTTAGTAAAAGTTTAAAATATCTGACATATTATGCAGCAACATTATCATACAAAAATATTAATAATTATATATAAATATAACATATTTAAGATCTCTGCATACTTAAAAGATATGCCAAACCAAAATTCCATGATTGGGTTAGTATTAAGAACAGCATAGAAAACCCATTAGAGAGAGAATACTAAAAAGTAAAAAAATGGAGTAAATGAAAAGGTAAACAAGTTTGAAGAAGTTCATTGCAAATTATTTCTTCTGGAAATAAAAGTTGGAAAGTTATGTGATTCAAGGCCTGAAAAAGCATAAAAGAAAGACAAAGGATGAAGGACTTAACTTTCTCAAGGGGAAGTGCTTTTTTATTTTCATTTTTTAAGACATTCTTGAGGCTTGAATTCTGGGTCTGAAGGCTAGTGGTTACTACTTGAGCCACAACACCACTTCCAACTCTTGAGTAGTTTCTTGGAGATAAGAGTTTTATGAACTCTCTTGCCTGGGCTGGCTTTGAACTGACATTATAGACAGTAAGAGTATCATTTAAATAAAAATTTCTTCTCCATATATATATACACACACACATGTACCCATCCATACATTTAGATACATGTATGTAAACAATTATACATATGTATACTAGGAACAAGCATTTCTTTTAATAAAAAAGTGATAAAAAAGCTTATGTTATATATTTTGTTTCCTGAGAAGAGCATTTTATATAGCTTTGGTAATTTATAGATTCAAGTTCAAATTTTTGTTCTATCATAACACTTATTCTTGACTGTTTTAATTTTTTTTTTCTTGTGCCAGTTCTGGGACTTGGACTCAGGACCTGGATACTGTCCCTGAGCTTTTCTGCTCTAGGCCAGTGCTCTAACACTTGAGCCATATCTCCACTTCTGGTGGCTTTGATGGCCATGGACTTTCTTGTGCAGGCTAGTTTTGAACCACAATCAGATCTGGCTAATTTAAAATTTTAGAGCCTAGATTTTTCACTCATAAAGAATACAAATCTTGATTTAAAAGATGACTCTACCCATTAAATTTAAAGAGATAAATATAAAACAAATTGCAATAAACAATCAATAATGGTTGAAGAGATTATAATTGCAATTAGATTTTAATAGATTATTAAAAGTGAGTTTTGAAGGTTAAAGTGAATCATTCATATTATATCACTCATTTAAAAGCAAATTAATGAATGCATCTTTTAAACAAAGATGTTTTATATTCATCTCTTTAAATTTAATGTGTAGTCATCTTTTAAATGCTAATAAAAATAGAATTTTTAAAGCAGAAATTAAATCAATAATTTGAATTAGAAAAGAAAACTTCAGGAAAAATTATATCTATTATATTAGATAATATGACATCTCAACCATCAGCCTGAATTAAAATACTTCACCTATTAAAATAGCATAAAGAGGAAATACTGTTTATATTTTTGGGCAAATTTAAGAACCTTTAACTCTACTAGACATGAAGCATGAGGGGGACCTTATTTATTTATGTATTTATGTATTTATTTTGCTGGTCATAGGTTTGAACTAAGGGCCTGGGTACTGAGCTTCATTCCTCAAGGCTAGTACTCTACCACTTTGAGCTATAGTGGCACTTCTAGTTTTCTGGTGGTTAACTGGAGATAAGAGACTCACAGACTTTCCTGGCTAGGCAATCTTTGAACTGCAATCCTCAGATCTCAGCTTTCTGAATAGCCAGGATAACAGGTATGAGCCTACAGTGTGCAGCAATGGAACAATATTTTAACTACAGAGTAATGCTGGCCTGTCAGATATTTTTCCTGCTATCTATGATAGAAAAGTCATCAATTTAAAGCATCAACTTTTTTCATACAGTGACATTTGGATACTACGTTCTTGGTTTATAATGAATTGCCTTATAAAGCACTGAGGAAATAACCAACAGTTCCAAGAGTGTATTTTCCAGTGTGGCAAAGAATTTTTTTTTTTATCAGATCTCTTTTGAGAATGTAACTTTGTGAATTAATTTAAAAGTAACCAAACATGTTCTTGAAGAGACAGGGCTTCCCCTCTACTTTCACAAAAAGGATATAAAAATTGGGAGTAAAGGGAATTTTAACTTTTTAAAAACAAAAGAAACAACATTCATTTAATTTTTCTTGGAAGTCTTTACCTGCCAGGAAATGAATGCTGTCCAGCAACATCTCCATTTTGTAGATGATAATCATTGAAGAAGTCTGGACTTATGGCTCCTTCAGAAGTAATTAATCCATCTAGAAATAAAGAAAGTAATAATTAGTACAATAAATTTATCAGAAATAACACAAATCTATACATTTATCAGAAATAACACAAAACTATCCTATCAAGCAATATATTAAAAATGGTTAGTCTGCTGGGCACCTGTAATCCTAGCTACTCAGGAGGCTGAGATCTGAGGATTGCAGATTGAAGTCAGCCCAGGCAGAAAAGTCAGCTGGTTTTGAGCACAAAGAGGCTCAGGGATAGCATCCAGGCTAAGTCCAAGGCCTACAACTGACCAATTCCCCCGCCCTCCCCACCCTCCTCCACTCACAGTTCATCTGGAAAGAAAACTGGAAAGCTTGACATACTGTTCTCTGTGTGTGACTTCATAACAAATGTCTTATCCATAATAACTCAACATTTATTAAGGCAGTACAAGTACTTATGTGCCTTCAAAGGGCTTACAGTATTGTGTAAGGAAAAGAGAGAAAGATAGAAGGTAAGGTGAAGTATGCAAGTTCAGGTGAATGGCAGAGCATAAGTAAAGGCTAGAGGGCATTCCACAACAGTGATGGTAAAGAGCATCTTTTAGTTTGTTTCATAGTTTATACCTAGTGAATGCCAAGGTGATTATGATGGCAGAGCAAAAAAAAAATCTTAGCAGTATTTTAGATATGTATACAACCAAAGGAAAGATACTTTTACCATGTGTTTAGAATTTTTATTTAATAATATGACTTTGGAAAGTGAGACACAGAAAAATTTAAAAGTGGATCACATTATCAAAATTCTTATATATTAAAATTTTTTTTCTAGTCGTGGGGCTTGAACTCAGGGTTTGAGCACTGTCCTTGGACTTTTTTCTCAAGGCTAGAGCTCTACCACTTGAGCCTCAGCACCACTTCCAGCTTTTTTCTATGTATGTGGTCCTGAGGAATTGAAGGTCTTTGTGCATGTTAGGCAAGCACATTACCACTAGGCCAAACTCTCGGCCCGTCAAATTCTTATACTTAATCCAAAGTTTCTACTGACTTTAAAGAAAACAATAACAAAAGCTATGTATAAAAATGTCACAATGAAACTAATCTTCCTTGTATAACTAAGATCTAATTAAAACCATTTTTTTTTTTTTTTTTTGCCAGTCCTGGGCTTG
The DNA here is from genome assembly GCF_031878675.1 of Megascapheus bottae. Taxonomy (NCBI): domain Eukaryota; kingdom Metazoa; phylum Chordata; class Mammalia; order Rodentia; family Geomyidae; genus Megascapheus; species Megascapheus bottae. The sequence continues at coordinate 28,557,356 of NC_143518.1, read as the reverse complement.
AGTTCAGGGCCTAAGCACTGTCCTCGTGCATGCTAGGCAAGCACTCTACCACTAGGTCAAACTCCCAGCCCCTCTAATTAAAACCTTTTTAAAAGAAAGAATATAGTAAATAACTAAGATATCATAAAATAATATTAAATGAAATTTTTTCTTCGAAATTTTAGCCAGAAAATCTATAAAGATAGATACAATTAGGTTATTACACAATTATCCAGATCATATATATATGTATATGTAAAGAATATATCTATATTTTTGAAATACACTTCTTAAGTACTACACTTGGATGTAGTTTTATACTTACTGTAGTTTTACACTATCAGTGGTACACCTCATGAATTAATGAGAATTGGGCAGCTCTGACATATGAGCATCTTCTCTTCATCAAATTAGGCATAAATGTTCTATAAAGTCTCATTAAAAGCATTTAATGAAAGGATCCCAATTTCTTTGTTAACACATGCTGTGCAATTAACATTCTTCTTTTGTTTGTTTGTTTCTTTTCTTTTGCCAGTCCTTGGGCTTAACTCAGGGCCTGGGCCCTGTCCTTGAGCACTTTTGCTCAAGGTGAACACTTTGCCACTTAAGCCACAGCATCACTTCTGGCTTTTTCTGTATATGTGGTACAAGGAATTGAACCCAAGACTTCATGCATGCTAAGCAAGCACTCTACCACTAGACCACACTCCTGGCCCAACATTATTTCCTTTAGATAAATAATAAAAATTATATGTAAATACTGGGGCTCAAACCTGGGGTTCATACAGGCCAGGCAGATAATGTAACCCCAAATAAATTCAGTAGTAGTATACTAAGTTTCTCAGCTAGTATACTCAAAATGAAAAAAAAGAATACACACATTTAAATGGCCACAGAAAAACAGAAAAAAGGAGATAATATATAACAAAACACCCGAGCTGTATTGTATTATAGTACATAGCTATTAAATTGCATGGAATAATTAAGTTTTATAACACATCATAGTTATGTAACAGACCTTACTAAGATATTCCAATATAATGATAGATAAATACAATTATGAGTAAATGGTGTATATACTGGAGCAGTGACGAAATCAAAGCAAATGAAATGAGCAATCTCTTGCTTTCTGAAAGCCAGTTAAAAATTATCTAAGATGTCTCTCAGTTGATGAGTGGATCAACAAGTTGTGGTATTTGTACACAATGGAATTCTATGCTGCTGTCAGAAAGAATGACATCGCCCCATTTGTTAGGAAATGGAAAGACTTAGAAAAAATCATATTAAGTGAAGTAAGCCAGACTCAAAGGAACTTAGGCTCAGTGGTTTCCCTCATTCGTCATAATCAGTAGAAACCTTGGGCTCTACTAGCAGAGATTTGCAATAGAGCAAAATCTTGATACATAAGGGCATATTGTGAAGTTAATTGAAAGGACCTCCAGGATAGTGAAACAAAAGCCATATAATGAATGATTGTTGTCCTTAATGTACTATGTTGTCTCTCATCTCCTTTGCTGCCCCTTGGTTATCTCATATTGGTATAGTATCTCACTTTGTTATCTGATATATTGAATTTATTTGTATTTGGATATATGAAATTTGATAGGGAAGGGGGGAAAACCAAGACGGGTGGGGGGTGTGGGGGGGGAGGGAAACGGGTACCAAGACATGTGAAAGGGTATCAATGTATGTGAATTAATGAACCTTCTATCTGGCAAATATCATGTAACCCTTTTACTAATTACAATAAAAAAAAATAAAATTAAAAAAAATTAAAAAAAATAAAAATTATCTAAGAAAAATCATACACAAAAGTGAAACTTACAACATATTATCTCTTAAATTGGGTTACTGGACTCTTGACTTTGTGGAAGAAAATAGATGCCAATAACATAGAAAATGAGAAAAAGAAAATACTAAAATGATGATTTAACTTACTTGGGTACACCCTGTAAGATCTAACATAAAACACAAAATAACATTTTTTAAAAAATATTTTTAATCTTTATATTCTAGATATAGTCACATTCTAAGAATAAGACTAATCACAATTGATGAAGAACAATAAAAAGTAAAAAGTCCTTTTTATAAAAAGTCATATGTATAGTCCTAATATGGTTTGCAGGTTACAATATACTTCTTGGGTGAAAAACACCTAAACAAAGTTTCTTTTCATGACAGCAAAGGAAATTCATCAGTGACTACAGTTACCTTTTATACTCTATGGGGGGAAAAATACTAAACTAAAGGGGATATACTAATATTCTTATAAAACCAAGAGAGAAATATAGGTTTTCACTGATATCTAATCACACGAAAACAGAGGGTAATACTAATGATTAGGAAACAACAAATACTATTTTATTTTAAAATAAAAGATAAGACTCAAACCTAGATCCTTGGCTTTAAATATGCCATCTGTGGTCAAAAGTTACTTTGATTTTTTAAAATATTTTTATTGTAATTAATAAAAAGGTTACATGATATTTGCCAGATAGAAGGTGCATTAATTTACATACATTGATACCCTTTCACATGTCTTGGTCCCCATTACCCTCCCCCCCCACCCTCACCCCTCATCTTGTTTTCCCCCCTTCCCTATCCAATTTCAAATAACCAAATACAAATATATCCAATATATCAGATAACAAAGTGAGATACTATCACAATATGATATAACCAAGGGACAGCAAAAGAGATGAGAGATAACATAGTATATTAAGGACAACAATCATTCATTATATGGCTTTTGTTTCAATATCCTGGAGGTCCTTTCAATTAGCTTCATACTATATGGCCTTATGTATCAAGGTTTTGCTTTATTGCAAATCTCTGCTAGTAGAGCCCAAGGTTTCTATTGATTATGTCAAATGAGGGAAACCATTGAGCCTAAGTTCCTTTGAGTCTGTCTTACTTCACTTAATATGATTTTTTCTAAGTCTTTCCATTTCCTAACAAATGGGTCGATGTCGTTTTTTCTGACAGCAGCATAGAATTCCATTGTGTACAAATACCACATCTTGTTGATCCACTCATCAACTGAGGGACATCTAGGTTGGTTCCATATCTTTGCTATGGTGAATAATGCTGCAATGAACATTGTTGTGCTAGTGTATTTAGTATGCCCTAGTTTCTGGATGGTTGGGTAAATGTCAAGTAGTGGAATTGCTGGGTCATAGGGGAGCTCTACGTTTAGCCTTTTGAGGCACTGCCATACTGCTTTCCATAGTGGTTGAACGAGTTTGCACTCCCACCACAGTGTAGTAGTGATCTAACTTTGATTTTATAGGAAGTAGCTCTCAAGTTTCATGGAGACCCTAGTGTTTAATAAAATAGATCAATCTCTCAAACAAACTCAAGTTTTAAATATTTATCTAGTATTTCCAAGATACAACTATGTGTGATAAAAGAAAAAGGATGTATAAAACTGCAGAAACTCTCAAGTTTTATTTAGTCCATGCACTTCATGGAAATAAACAATGTAAAGTAACAAACTAAAAATATAACAGACAACTTGCTATAAGAAGTTAAACAATATGACATTTTCACTGTCACATAAATGCACCAATAGGGTACAGAAACTTTTAATAACAAAGTATCTCAACAGAAAAAGTAATTATGAATTTTCACTTTAAGACAAGCTTGGCATTGGTGGCTCACACCTGTAATCCTATCTACTCAGGAGACTGAGATCTGAGGAGTGTGGTATAAAGCCAGCCTGGGCACAAAAGTCTGTGAGACTTTTTTTTTTTGCCAGTCTGGGGCTTGAACTCAGGGCCTAGGCACTGTCCTAGGGCTTACTTGTTCCACAGCACCACTTCTAGCTTTTTCTGTGTATGTGGTACCAAGGAATTGAACCAGGGCTAGATATGCACTCTACCACTAGGCCATACTCCCAAACCCATGAAACTCTTATCTCCAATTAACCACCAGAAACCTCTACGTGGCACTGTGGTTCAAGTGGTAGAGTGCTAGCCTTGAGCTGAAGAGCTCAGAGACAGTGCCCATGCCCAGAGTTCAAGCCCTATAAACAACCAAAAAAGGAAAAAAAGCGGTTAATATAAATGAATTTTAGAAATGTAATACAACTTAAAAATTGTTTTAAAATGTTATATGCATTAAAACAAAGTAGAATATGTGGTAATTGGATGCTTTTATTTCAGAAATGTAATTGATTCATTTTGACAGGTAGCTATCAATCTTCTAAGAAAGAAACTTGATTATAAGAATATTCTGATTCCTATAAACAAAAAAAATCACAGGGTCTAGCATATACAAAGACACAGGTTTGATTCCTCAGTACCACATACATAGAAAAAGCCAGAAATGCTGCTGTAGCTCAAGTGGCAAAGCTCTAGCCTTGAAAAAGACCAAGGACAGTGCTCAGGCCCTGAGTTGAAACCCCAGGACTGCCCCCCCCAAAAGTCACATCATTTATATTTTACATCATTTTACTTCATGAATACTGAATATTTGAGAAACAGCTGCTTGCTATTACTGAACTAAGAAATTTTCGTTGGTTGAAATTAATGATCTTTTCCATCTGGTTTGAAACACAAAGCAGCATTTCATAACTGCTATAAAGTTCAGTTAGGAAGAAACCTACAACATTCAGAATGTAACACCAATTTTTTAAAGTTTGAGCATGTATATAAAGTATGAAAAGAATACATAGGTGTTGAAGAAGTTTTCACTATATAAATTTATGAAAATATGAATACACAAATAGTATTAGGGATTTGATATGATGCTAATTATTAGTCGTTAAATGTGATGGTAAACTATCACCCATTTATTAATCACACACAAATTCTGACAAAATGAGAAAAAAATCATGAATTGAGAAGACAATAAATACGTAGTAAGGACTAAAGAGTAGGAAAACAAAATGAAGTGTTAATTCAGATAGTATGTATGTATGTATGTATGTATGTATGTATGTATGTATGTATATATGTATGTATGCACGTGTGTATGTATGCACGTACGTATGTATGCATGTTTGTATGTATGTGTGCTGGTGATTGAAAGCGAAGTCTTTTGGAGCTCATTCTGAGCAATAGCTCCAAGTTGCAGCGCATTTTATTTCCAAATTCTCATAGATTTTCATAAAAATTCTTTGTCTTTCTCTTAACTAAATGATTTCATTGCTGTAGTATTAATACTGGTAGCAGTGAAGAACACTCAAAAAGCCAAAATATCAAAACCTTATCAATCTTATCATTCCTGGAAAAAAGGCAGTGGTGACATGATCCACAAAGTAATAATGTGGACAAATATTAATTTTTGCCTAGAAAACTACTAAAGTCTTAGAAGTGGGAAAGAGACATTGCATTAAAGAACCTAAAGTTTCCTACTAGTCACTAAGTAAAATTCAGTAGTTTGCTATTAAAGCAAAAATATATCTAAATTAAACTGAACTACCTAAGAATACAAAATGTAAATGAATGAAGTATACATTTATTAATAACAAATGGGTCCGAAATCATGGTAATATTCATTAAGATTCTATGTTCTAAAGAGTAATAAACTTCTAGGAATCACTAATTTTACTAGCTACCCATTTTTTTTAAATAGTGGTTATATCAAAGACTAACTTGAAAAAAATGGGATTACTTGATTTTCTTGTTGTATATGGCTGTTACATAGCAGAACATTCATTAAAACGTGCTTAAATTATTTTTAAATTATTTTATGTAAGGTTGGCAAGCTAAATGCTTATTTATAGCACAGAAATGATTTACTTTGGCCTTGGATACTGCCTTACCTGAGTTGTAGAAAAGGTCAGGTCTTTCAAGAATATCTCCTTCATGGATATATGGCTCAATTCGGTCATCACCATATAAGTACTGTTCACTTTCATCCATCTGGCGGCTCTCTACCATCTCCAGCCACTGAGAATTATGCCAACGAAACTTTTCACTCTGAATTTTCTTTGCCCATTCTTCATCATATTCCTATATTGAGAAAATGTCAACTGTTATTGTCTAAATTTACTCCTGTGGTGTCAGATGGAAATATTTTTATTTCATGAGGGAAGATTTTGAGAGCTTTCATTTGGGTCAGAGGGAACATAAAAATACACCTGTTTAGAATAATTTTATGTAAAAGTCAATAGAATAAACAAGTACGTTTTAAACAAGTCTCTTGGGATTATCAACTACTAATGCAATGCCAAACACAGGAAAAGTTAAGTTTCATGAATCCTATTTAAATATTGCTACACACACACACACACACACACACACACACACACACACACACACACACACAATTTTTTAGTTTTTGGCTGGTCCTGGGGCTTTAACTCTGGGTCTGGGCATTGAGCTCTTCAGCTCAAGGTTAGCTCTGTCGCTTGAGTCACAGCATCACTTCCAGTTTTCTGTGGTTAATAGGAGACAAAAGTCTCATGGATTTTCATGCCCAGGCTGGCTTTGAACCCTGAGCCTCAGATCTCAGCCTCCTTTAGTAGTTAGGATTACAGGCGTGAGCCACCAGTGTCCAGCTACGTATGTCTTTAAGGGTCTATTTCTTGCTGAAACAATAACGTCCTCAGAAGACCTGTCCTACTCACTGACCTATCCCTGTAACACCTGCCACAGAGAAGTTCTTTGTGCACATTCTGAATGACAAATGGGCAAAACATTTTTTATTAAAGAATTTATTAACACTGATTTTTAAATCATATTTCAAATGACATGTTTAACCAACAAGTATTCAAGAAGGGAATCTCTATATACAATCACTGGCAAATCACTCTTACAGTGATGTCTACAGTAGAACTTTTTCTTTACTTGGGGGGTGTGTGTAGTACTGGAATTTGAATTCAGGACCTTACACATTAGGCATACATTCTACCAGCCCTTTTGTGTGTGTGTTACTTATTGAGATAGGGTCTTGCTTATGCGTAGAGTGACTTTGGTTAATATCTTCCTATTCGTGTCTCTATGGAAGAACATTCCCTCTGATGACAGATGGTCATTGGTGGAGATGGAGATGGTGTTCATGTCCGTGCGCGTGTGTGTGTTTGCCCAGGCTGGCTTTAAACTATGATCTTCCAAGTTTCTACTTCCCAAGATGCACATAATGCTTACTTTTAAAAACATATAAAGATTCCACTTTTTAAAGCTATGGTTCTATTAATAGCAATTTTGCCATAAGATTACTTAAATTTCCTTCTTTTCTAATAGTTACCCACATGTCTATCAGTTTCCAATCTATATACTAGCATAATTACTAAAATGATATATAATTAAGAGCCACTATAAATATCAATTATCACATTTTTTATACATTATTACTTAACTGACAGAATATCAGTATTTAAATCTATGTAGATTTTAATTCTCATATGCAATTCTAACCTACATTTGACTATTCTGATAGAAAAATAAGTCCAAATGGCACACATTATTGGGATTACTGATGTGATTACAGTGATTAAATGTGATAGCAATTTATATAATCATCCAATCAGTGGTCAGACACAAATGTTCCCTGTAAATAAGGTATGCAGAAATCACTTATAAAAGTTACATTGAGAACACTTAATACATATTAGCAATTACCGTTAATTCA